>NC_084787.1:147313-454813 GCF_028858725.1 Colius striatus
TCTCTCCCCTCCTCTCCCCTCTCCCCTCTCCCCTCTCCCCTCTCCCCCTCTCCTTCCCCTCTCTCCCAGGCGCAGCTGGTGACAGCCGCCTCAGCCCAGACGTGGGTGAGCTGTTGCTGCGCAGCCTCTGCCCCGCGCTCCACGCCGTGCTGGAGGATGGGCTCAAGCCCTTCCAGAAGGATGTCATCACAGGCCAGAGGAGAAACTCCCCTTGGAGCGTGGTGGAAGCCCTCCAGTGAAGTCAGGACGGGGGTAAGGGAACGTCCTCCTTGGCCATGGGGGCATCTCCCAGGGCTTGGAGACCTTTCCCAGGCTGGGCTGGGGGAGGTTGGGCACCCAGAGCTGTGAGTTTGGGTCTCCCAGAGCCTGGAATCCCTTTCCCCAGGCTGGGCTGTCCCAGGACCTGGAATCCTTTCCCAGGCTGGGCTGGGGCAGGTTGGGCACCCAGAGCAGTGAGTTTGGGTCTCTCCCAGGACCTGGAATCCTTTCCCAGGCTGGGCTGGGGCAGGTTGGGCACCCAGAGCTGTGGGTTTGTGTCTCCTAGGGCTTGGAGACCTTTCCCAGGTTGGGCTGGGGGAGGGTGGGGCACCCAGAGCTGGGAGTTTGGGTCTCCCAGGACCTGGAATCCTTTCCCAGGCTGGGCTTGTCCCAGGACCTGGAATCCTTTCCAGGGTGGGCTGGGGGGAGGATGGGGCACCCAGAGCTGTGAGTTTGGGTCTCCCAGGGCTTGGAGACCTTTCCCAGGCTGGGCTGGGGCAGGGTGGGCACCCCAGAGCTGGGAGTTTGGGTCCCCCAGGGCTTGGAGACCTTTCCCAGGCTGGGCTGTCCCAGGGCTTGGAGACCTTTCCCAGGCTGGGCTGGGGCAGGTTGGGCACCCAGAGCTGTGAGTTTGGGTCTCCCCCAGGACCTGGAATCCTTTCCCAGGGTGGGCTGGGGTGGATGGGCACCCAGAGCTGTGGGTTTGTGTCCCCCCAGGGCGCCTTGCAGCCGCTCTCTGCACTCGCTCTGCTGCCACGTGGCTGGGCTGACCCCTCTCAGCAGCACCAGGCAGAAGTTTCACGCCTTCATCCTCGGCCTGTTGAAGTGAGTGTTGGCTTTTGCTGCCCCAGCCTGGCCTTTGCTGTGGTGACAGCTTGGAAACAGCCCTGAGAGCTCTGACTTGGCTTCCTTTTGTCCTTCCCAGCACGAAGCAGCTGGAGCTGTGGATCTGTCACCTGCAGAAGAGCCCAGGTAAGGGCACGCTGCCCCTCTCCCGTGTGGCAGGGTGATGATCCCACATCCAGCCTCAGCTTGGCTGAGGTCCCAAGGGCATCACTTCCCAGGGTGGGGCTTGGGTGCAGCTCCTGGCAGAAGCTGCTCTGACCTGCTGGCCCTGGGCTGTGTGGCAGGAGCAGGGGCTCTGTGCAGCCATCCCTGTCTCCTAGGTGTCGTCTCCCTGCTGTATTCACCCACGCCTTCTTTGCCCTGAGCCAAGGGCCTCTTCCCCAGCTGGCTGATGAACTGCTGCTGCTCCTCCAGCCCCTCTCAGTGCTGACTTTTCACCTCGACCTCCTCTTTGAACACCATCACCTCTCTGTGGATGTCAGGCCCTTGTCCCCGGCGCCTGGACTCACCCCCTGGCTCTTGCCCACGGGGCACAGGGAGCTCTGGAGCCGTCTCTGGAGAGCCAAAGCCGACCCCACAGGGGCAAAAC
Source organism: Colius striatus (assembly GCF_028858725.1). Taxonomy (NCBI): domain Eukaryota; kingdom Metazoa; phylum Chordata; class Aves; order Coliiformes; family Coliidae; genus Colius; species Colius striatus. Next base: position 149,007 of record NC_084787.1, read on the forward strand.
CTGAGGATGAGCTTCCCCCTGATGCCCTGGGACGAGCAGCTGGTGCTGAGGGCAGCAGCAAGGTCCTTGTCCCAAGCAGGGCTGAGCCCTGGGCCCCCAGGTGGGGGCTGTGCTGCACGAGACCCTCCAGCACGTTCTGCGGTGGGGGTGACCAGCTCAGTCGTGCTCTGCTGAGAGCTGAAAGCTCCCAGGAGACCTGCAGGTCCCAGGCAGATCCTCAGGACACTGGGCCTTGGCCTCAGTGCTTGGTGGGGCCAGTTGAGTCAAGCCTCCAGGATTGATGGTGCTCCAGCAAGGAGAAAAGCCCCTGTGTGTGGTGGACAAAGCTGTGGGCAGCTGCAGGGGATTCCAGCCCTGGCCAGGCTCCACGATCCCAAACAGCCATCAACGAGCTCAGAGGCACAGAGCTGCAGCTCCTCCAGACCAAAGCTCCCCCTCAACTCTCCAACTCGAAGCTCAGCAGCAGTTCTGACACCTCTGGGACCTCTTCACCTGAAGACCTGACTCTGCTTGCTGAGGCTGGAGCACCCACCCAGCTGGATGATCCTGGAGACAAAGTCCTGGCTGTTCCCCCAGAGCCTCGTGGCAGTGGGAGTGGGGCAGCACCTCCTGAGGCAGAGGCACATGGTCCTGCTGCTCCTGCCAAGGGCAGCTGGCTGGGTGGTCCTCTTTGGGGCCACCAACCCCTCTGCCAGTCCTGCCACCGTCTCAGCCAGGTCCAGGTGAGCCCCTGGCTGGTGGAGGTGGGCTTGGGGCTGTGCTGAGGCAGGGGGTGTTTTTTCCCCCTTCAGGCAGTGGTTGCAGAAGGTGGTGTGAGCCTCACTGGCCTGGTGGGGTGTCTCCTGCTGCCTTTTTTTGTGCTCCTGGGGTTAGCACGTGGCTCCAGTGTTGGCAGCAGGAGCTCGTGGTGGCAGCTCAGCAGCGTTTGGTGGGACCCTGCTCGCTTCACCACGACAGTCTGAGGCTGGATGGGTGGGAAAAGGCTTCCCAGGTGAGCTCAAGCCTTCCTCTGCTTTGTGGCAGGAGACCTTCCAGCTGGTTGTCCCCCAGCACACGTGTCCTGGCCATGATGGTGAAGGGATTGATCCCTGAGAAGACCCAGGTTCAAGGAGAAGCAGAGAAGAACCCCCCTGAGCCACCCCAGACCCACAGGTGATGCACAGTGCCCTGGGAAGCTGGGGGGTGGCTTGATGCAGGGGGCTGCTTCCAGACACAGCCTGGAGATCCCACAAGTAGGGAGAACCTTGAACCACTCCTTGTTGCCAACCTGTGCCTTGAGTGGCCCTCAGAGCCTCCCCTGTCCCTGCAGAGCTGTGCAGCCTCTGTGGCTGCCTGGTTGTGCTCAAGGAGGGTTATTTTTCTCCCCCCAGCCATTCTCTGGGAGAATTTTGGAGCATTTTCTTTCCCTTGTGTCCTTTCTGGAGTCACAGCAGCTCTGAGCAAGCTGAGACAGTGTCCCAGGGAGCTGGGGGAGTGCCCAGCCCTGCAGGGATCCCAAAGCCCTGGGGCTGAGGCTGTGGGTCAGTGCTGGGCTGGGCAGGCTGAGGCCAGGGCTGGGGCTGCAGCAGCTTCAGGGGCTTTTCCAACCCAATCAGTTCTATGATTCTATGAAGCTGTGGCAGGTTGGAAGAGCTGCAGTGGGCTGGTTGGCTGGCAGCATCTGTCCAAGGCCACCCAGGGGGTGAGTGGCCATCCCCCCTCCTCCCTTGCCCTCACCCCCATCTCCCCTGCCTCTGTGCAGGAGCTGCTCCCTCCCTGCTGCTGCCCCAGGTCCCTGTGATGTGGCTCAAGTCCCTTGTCACCTCACCTGAGGAGGGAGGGAGTCATTTATCTCCACACAGGAGCACCAGAAGCTCTCCTGGGTGCTGGGGAAGCTTCTCTGGGTGGTTCCTGGGGGGTTGAATCCTGCTGCTGTTTGTTGTCCAGGGCAGTTCGGGCTCTGTGTGACCACACAGGCACTGCTGATGGGCACCTCAGCTTCCAAAAAGGAGACATCCTGCAGCTGCTCTCCACTGTGGATGAAGACTGGATCTGTTGCTGCCATGGAAACAGCACTGGCCTGGTTCCTGTTGGTTACACCTCCCTCATTTTGTGAGGAGGAGGAGGAGGAGGATGGGACCTGAGGAAGCAGCTGAGTTTGCACCACCTCTGCAAAGGACCATCTCCTGCCAAGGCTTCACCACCCTCAGGACTTCATCACCACCAGGGTTTCACCACTGCCAGGGTTTCACCACAACCAGGGATGGCACTTCTGGAGGGGACCTGCCCCTGGTGCCCTTTGCTGCTGTTGCATTGAGGTGGGTGCAGCCCTTTGAGCCCCACAGACCCTTTGGCACCTCACTGTGGGACCTGCTCTTGCTCCTGTCTCCTCAGCTGCTGCCCACAGCTGTGCCAAGGAAGGGTCCTGTCCCTGCCCAGTGCTCACAGTCCTGTGTGTCACCTCCATGCTGTCATGTCCTGCCACTGCCACCACCTCCACGTGCCCAGGCCACAGTTGCTGCTGCACAGTCCCAACACTCTGTAAATAGTTGTAACCACAGGAATGAGCTTCCCCAGAGGGAAAGAGCTGCAAATAAAGGCTGTGACTTAAGTGTCTGCATGTGTGAATGGATCATTGCAGCAGGGGTTGGAGGGGAGGAGGTTGGAACTGTCCCTGTGGCCTGATCCTGCTGTGGGTGAGCCAGGCTGGTGGGGAGGGAAGGACCCTCCAGAGCTCAGCCAGCCCCAACCCCCTGCTGCAGCAGGTTCCCCTGGCTCAGGGGGCACAGGAACGTGTCCAGGTGGGGTTGGGAACCTCCTGAGAAGGAGCCTCCACACCCTCCCTGGGCAGCCTGGGCCAGGGCTCCCTCAGCTCAGCACCAAAGCACTTGCTCCTTGGGTTTAAATGGAACCTTTTGTGCTGCAGCTGATGTCCTGGCACTGACCCCAACCTCCTGCCACCCACCCTTTAGGGGTTGATCAACAAGGTGCCCCTGAGCTCAGGCTTCTGTTCCCCAGGCTCAACAGCCCCAGGGCTGCAGCCTTTCCTCCTCACACACATGTTGCAGCCCCTCAGCATCTTGGCAGCCCTGCACTGGCCTCTCTGCAGCACTTCCCTGTCTCTCCTGAGCTGGGCAGCCCAGCCCTGGCCACAGGACTCCAGTTGAGGCCCCAGCAGGGGCAGGACATACCTGGGAAAGGTTTGTGGTGGCTGGTTGGCTTGTTTAGTTGTTTAAAGGGATCTCTTTCCTTCCCCTGGGTCACAGGATTTCAGGCTGGGTGCTTTACATTCAAGTTTTTCTCATGCCTTGTGATTTCAGCCCCTTCTGTTTCCATTTCGTACTGGGATGCCCAGTAAGACTGGGACTGGGACTTACTGGAGAGCCAGGAGGCAACAGCAGCTTGTCTTGAGGACAATATTTGGGCCAGTGCACCCACCTGTGGGCCATGAACCACATTTCAGCCTCTTCACTCCCATTGCAATGGCCAAGGAGCCCAGGCTCCAGCCCACAGGGTCCAGCTTTGGGGATAAAGCCTCTTTTTATCCTCTTCTCATTTCCCTCTCTGGCATCTTTCCCTCTCAGCCAAGGGGTTGTTACACCTCAAGGGGAATGTTATTTGCCTTGCCTTAAGTAGGTTGGATTCCACAGCTGCCTCTGGACTTGGAAAGTGGGTCAAAGGAGCAGGAGATGAATCCAGGTGGGGTTTGTTGTTCTGTCCTTAATAAAAAAGAGCCCTCCAATGCTTGGCTTGCTGGCCCTGGCTTAAAAGGAAGGCAAGTGCATGGGTCAGGCATCTTAATGAGCATAAATACAGGTTAGGAAATGGAAAGAGGCAAAAAATCAAGCTCTGGTAGAGAGGGGGAGGGTTTGCAGGAGCCATTTAATTCCTGAGGGATGAACATGAGCTGATTCAGACCCCACTTGTGAACCAGGGGCTGGTGAAACCCAGAGACATTGGTGAGGTCTTTACCTCAGCCCTGGGAGAGGGTGGCTGAGGAAATGTGGATGAAGCCTGAAAGGTTGGTTGGAAGGGACGTGTTCTCTTGTGTTCCTCATGTAGAATTGAGTGCAAAAGAGCTTCAAGTCCAAGCCCTGCCCAGCCCAGCACTGACCCCCAGCCTCAGCAGCTCAGCTCCAGGGCTTTGGGAGCCCTCCAGGGCTGGGCACTGCCCCAGCTCCCTGGGCAGCCTGGCACAGGGCTGACACCCCTCTCAGGGAAACAGTTCTGCCTCAGCTCTAATTTAAAGGTCCTGCTGTGTGCCTCTAGGCTGGGATGTGGTCAGGCTGATCCCTCCCACCACCCCAAAACACCTCTTTGCTCTTTCCAATGACTTGAGAATCATCAGTGCCAGTGCCACAACTAACTCTGCTGAGGAGGCAACAAGCTCTGAGGCACCAGGGCTCTGTATTTTGGGGAGTTATCCCTAAATATGTGCATTTCATGGTTCACCTGCCCCTGACTGGCCTCATCCTGTCCAGCCCAGCACTGACCCACAGCAGCTCAGCCCCAGGGCTTTGGGAACCCTGCAGGGCTGGGCACTGCCCCAGCTCCCTGGGCAGCCTGGCACAGGGCTGACACCCCTCTCAGGGAAACAGTTCTGCCTCAGCTCTAATTTAAAGGTCCTGCTGTGTGCCTCAAGGCTGGGATGTGATCAGGCTGATCCCTCCCACCACCCCAATGGCTCTTTCCAATGACTTGAGAAGCATCAGTGCCAGTGCCACAACTCTGCTGAGGAGGCAACAAGCTCTGAGACACCAGGGCTCTGTATTTTGGGGAGTTATCCCTAAATATGTGCATTTCATGCTTCACCTGCCCCTGACTGGCCTCATCCTGCCCAGCCCAGCACTGACCCCTCAGCAGCTCAGCTCCAGGGCTTTGGGATCCCTGCAGGGCTGGGCACTGCCCCAGCTCCCTGGGCAGCCTGGCACAGGGCTGACACCCCTCTCAGGGAAACAGTTCTGCCTCAGCTCTAATTTAAAGGTCCTGCTGTGTGCCTCTAGGCTGGGATGTGGTCAGGCTGATCCCTCCCACCACCCCAAAACACCTCTTTGCTCTTTCCAATGACTTGAGAATCATCAGTGCCAGTGCCACAACTAACTCTGCTGAGGAGGCAACAAGCTCTGAGGCACCAGGGCTCTGTATTTTGGGGAGTTATCCCTAAATATGTGCATTTCATGGTTCACCTGCCCCTGACTGGCCTCATCCTGTCCAGCCCAGCACTGACCCACAGCAGCTCAGCCCCAGGGCTTTGGGAACCCTGCAGGGCTGGGCACTGCCCCAGCTCCCTGGGCAGCCTGGCACAGGGCTGACACCCCTCTCAGGGAAACAGTTCTGCCTCAGCTCTAATTTAAAGGTCCTGCTGTGTGCCTCAAGGCTGGGATGTGGTCAGGCTGATCCCTCCCACCACCCCAATGGCTCTTTCCAATGACTTGAGAAGCATCAGTGCCAGTGCCACAACTCTGCTGAGGAGGCAACAAGCTCTGAGGCACCAGGGCTCTGTATTTTGGGGAGTTATCCCTAAATATGTGCATTTCATGCTTCACCTGCCCCTGACTACCCCCAGTGATGATGGGATGCTTCTCCTCCTGTCTCCACACCCCCTCAGTTCCAAGCAGAACCACCACCAGCAGCACAAACCTTGGAAACCTTGAGAGCTGGAGGTAAAAAAGAACCAAAAGGAGGTAGAAAATGAGGGGAAGGCACATGAAAAGAAAAAGCCCACAAGTCAGCACTAGGAAAAGGATTTGTTTTCCATTTAATACTAGACTCTCTCAGGATTGAGATGCAGGCTTTTTTTATGCAATTACATCCAATGTTAAAATTGGTCATACATAATTTACAAAGATTAACATCAAAACAATGATCTATTTAGATATGCTTTGTTTCTTTTCTTTTCTTCTGTAAAAAGGAAATATATTAGCAGCATTTCTTTTCAGCAATCACACAGCCTACAACCCATGCAGACTAAAAAGAGTTCATTTCAGCTAGTTGCAGTAATGTAGTGCTTTCCTGGTCTTAAAACCTGGGTGACAACACCTGGTCTCCTCGTTGTTGTTAGAAAATAACCCCAAAACAATAAAAAAAGTCATTAATTTTCTACACCAGTAAGAAAAAAAAGTCTTTTTGCACTTACCTAATGGTTTTTTTTTGTGGTTTTTTTGTAGTTTTGATTGTCTAAAAAACAGCTTTTTGTTTCCTTTAGTCTTTCAACAAAAGAAAGAGAAAACTGACCGAGCTAGTGGCTGGCTTCTGGTGCTTTGCTTCTTCTTTTAAAAGCTTGTGTCCTTTGTTTCTTTCCTCTTTTTCTAGTGTTTTAACACCATTTGCAGTTTCTTCTGTTTGAAACTCAAAGGAGACAACTCAAGGGGAGGGAGGGAGGGAGGGAGGAGGAGGGGAAAGGGAGGGTTTGGACATGCAATATTCCCTAGCCATGAGTATTTTATACTCAGGGTTCCTGGTTCTGTACAGTGCTTCTCTACAGTAAGAAAATATTCCAAACTATTTGCTTTGTTTGTTTTTATTTTAATAAAATACTTTTTTCTCAAAGGGGTGGGGTTTTTTTTCCTTTCTTTTGCTTTTTGCTTTTTTTTTCTCAGTTTTTTCCCTTTTTTTCCCTTTTTTTTTTCCTTTTTTCTCTCTTTTTTCCCCTTCCCCCCCCTTTTTTATCCTCCTTTTTTCCCCTTTTTTCTCCCCTTTCCCCTCCCTCTTTTTCCCCCATTTTTCCCCCTTTTCCCCCCATTTTTTCCCCCTTTTTTCCCCCATTTTTTCCCCCCTTTTTTCCCCCCCTTTTTCCCCCATTTTCCCCCATTTTTCCCCCTTTTTCCTCCATTTTTTTACAATCTTTTTTGTTTTTTCTCCTTTTTATCAACACATAAAAGTTAATGGAATGAGTCATGTTCCACTCAAGAGTAAAATAATCATCATAAGAACAAGAAATGTACATTAGGACAAGCTTGGTCCATTCAAAAAGGAACATGGAGCTACTTGTATTGCTTTTACATCCACGCAGCAGATAAAAGATATATACAACTTGGCACGTTTCCAAATGGGTTTAGAAGGTGGGGAGGGAGGGGGGGAAAAAAAACCACCTAAAACAGGACTTTCTATGCAATATGGACTTTTGGAAAGACCCAAAAAAAGCTGTTTCAGAGGAAAGGGAGAGAGGGGGGAAAGCTGGGGGAGGGGGAAAGGCCTGGGTGTGCCAACCACCTCTCGTGGCAATGGTGGCTTCCCCTTAGGGAGGGGATTGTGGCTGTGGCCATGTCCCACTGGGAGAATTGAGGGCTTGGGGTTGTTGCCTTGGGCCTGGGGTTGATGTATTTTTGGAGGGGAGGGGGATTAGGGAGAAGGGAGGAGTGGGATACGCTGGCTCTTAATTTAAGAGAGACACGGACGTTTCTTTAAGCTGTACAACCAGATCACAAGAATAGTGTTAGCAGTTGATATATTCTACAGTTCACAACAAATACTGTTCTGACAGGTTCATGTAGTGAAAGTTTCTCTTATTTTTTTTTTGGTTTTTCTTTGTTTTTTCTCTTTTTTTTGTCTTTCTTTTTGTCCTTTTTAAGAGCTTTTTGGACTCTCACGACACACTCAAAGACGCACGAGAACCACGGGCTTAGCAAAAAAACCAACAGCTATGGTGTTGTCAGGATTTGACTTGCTTTATAAAACTTCTCTGCAGAAGAAGAAGGAAAAAAAAATAAGGTGAAAAAGAATACTCATCATCATCATCATCATCATCTTCCTCACACCCTTTCCCCCTCCTCCTCTTCCCCACCACACAACGAGCGTCTCGACCACCAAACTCTCTCCGAGGTGACTCTGGACAAGCTTCTCCTTTGTCAAAACCTTTTGGAGGTTTTGGGTATGTTTCTTTCTTCTTGGAACTTGTGCAAATCAGAGGCTTTTAGGGCAGCCTTTCCTTGTTTTGAAGCCATTGGGACCTTCCCCTCTCCCAGCTGGTTATTCTGGTACGACCACAGGTTAAAACTGGTGAATGTGGGGGAACATTCTCCTCAATAAATCAGTCATTTCTCTGCCTCACCTCCCCATCTTTTATATATATATACTTTTTTTTTTCCTCTGAGTGGGAATATCAAGCAAAAAATAAATTAACTTTGACCATCCTGGACAATAACCACGAGGTTTGTGTTCTCAGTACCTAACATCAATACAAGGCACGCCCAACAACACACACACCAGAAGAGCACTGCAGAGCAGGGGCAGGGCAACCTGCCCACCCACACATCTAAGTGCTAACTGTTTTGTTAAGTATTTGTCAGTTTTCTGCTTTGCCCTCTTTTCCTTGGCTTGGTGCAGAGGAAGTTGGGGCTCCTGCCTTCAGTCCCCAGGAGGTTGGGTTTTGTGGGAGCAGATTCTCTTTGTGGTGATCATTTCCTGAAGCTGCTCTCGGGGATGGCGAGTGTGCGTCGCCTCAGCTTTCTTCCTGACCCTTCCTCTAGCAAATATGTGACATCAATAGCTGCAAAAGAACACAGGTTTCTTTGGTTAAAAGAGGGATTCACTCATCTCACCCTGTTTCCCTTTCATAGAATGGAAGGGACCTTTAGAGTTCATCCAGTCCAACCCCTCCTTGCAGAAGCAGGGTCAACCTAGATCAGGTCACACAGGAACGTGTCCAGGTGGGTCCTGAAGACCTCCAAGGAAGGAGATACCCTTTCAAGGATGTTCCCAGCCTTTTGTGACGTTCAAAACTCCACTGGACAAAGTACTGAGCAACTTGATGTCACTTGTGCCACCTTTAGACCAGAAGATCCCCCAAAGGTCCTTCCAACCTCAGTTTTTCCCCTAAGTCCATGATTGTTCTGCTTTGACTCTCAGAACAGGGAAGAGACTGGACAGAGCTCATGAATTAACAGACATAATCAGTGCAGCCACAGCCACCTTATTCTACAGCTTAGACACTGCCTACAGGAGTTATTTAGAACCTAAATGGGAAGCTCCTTAAAGGTCAAAAAAGACTTTTCCAGACTCTTGGCACGTCTGTTGAGCTCTTCAGTTGTAAACACGGAATGAAGGGGGGAAATCTGTCTTCAGAAAGCTTTTGTGGCTACTAAAAGGATGGAACAGCACACACTGCAAGGAATTCCCTTGGCATTTGGTGGGATTTGCCACTGTAGTAAAAGAAAACTGATGGTTGATGGTGTCCACCAGCAACAAATTCAGACCAAGCTGTTGATTTTACCAACAGGAGACTGGAAAGACACCTGTAGGAGAAAGGTTGTTGTGTAACCATGGCCTAGGGTCTCACCATTTTTCCCTGGGATTTTCTCTAGGAGGTTGAGCAGGATCTGATTGAGTCTCTCTCTCTGGATGTGCCGCCTTTCCTCTGGAGTGCAGAGCTGCCTCGTGTCAGAACTGCTTTCTTCCACCTTCTTCTCCGTTGCACAGGTCTCACTAGAGGCTGCTTCTTTTTCTGGCTCTTCCAGGCTGGGCATCTCACTTGGAGTTTGATCCTGGTTTCCTAAAACATCCTCAATAAGTGGAAGAGAATCTTCTTCTTGGTTTAAATCTTTAAGCTGTGGCTTTGGACGATCTGTTTTCCAGGATGACCTGAGCAGGGAAAGAAGGGTTTAAACACCACAGATGTTCAGACACTTGCCTGAAAGGCCAAAGACTAGTGAGGAGTTCTCAGGGGGGGAAGGAGGCTTCTTATTTACTAAGGGGTGCCAATCTTCCTCTGACCTTGTTTGCCTAACAGCAAATGCAGTGTTTGGCTTATCTCAATCTGTAAAGCTTTCTGTCCTCTGAAACACTCCAGCTCAGCACTTCTGGATGCTCTTCTCCTGGCCTCTGCCATCCCTCACATGCTTCTGCTTTCAAAAGGCTTCTGTGCTCTTCCTTACATACTATTAAGGAACACTTGGGCTGCTCCTGTGTTCTATCCCTCCTCCATTGTTCCCTTTTATCTCCTTCAAAGTTTAGAGCATTGCTTTAAATAATTTCAAGTTCTTATTTCCAGAGCACTCAGAGGAAATGGGGAGGGAAAAAGAAACCAAACCAGGATCATCTCATCTCATCTCATCTCATCTCATCTCATCTCATCTCATCTCATCTCATCTCATCTCATCTCATCTCATCTCATCAACCTGGTGGGTGAGACTCACCTGCCTCCATTTCTCTTGTAGTTGTCTGGTACATAATGAGGCTGGAACAACAATAAGGATTATGGTTAACAGCAAATACAAGTCACAGTGTTGGTTTATCAAAGACTCTGCAAGTATTGATAAAGGGTTCACCTACCTGACACTTTACAGCTGCCAGTGCACAACTGGCCTATCTTACACATCAGATACATCAGAACAAGGCACAATCATGTTATAAAGGTCAGCCAGAGCCAGACTTATTACCTGATTCTTTCTATCTTCTAAATATTTTAAGCCACACACCATCAACCTTTTGCATTCTGCACAGCAGAAAGTTTGGAACAGTCTCTAAGCTCCTTTCCAAAGACCTTTCTGCTTCCAAGGAGGAAAAGTGTTGACCTGGCAAAAGATTTGCCAGCCCTGCTTGCTACCTCTTGTGCTCAGAGACACAAGGGTGCTGTGTAAGATGTGCACAACAAAGAGCTGCTGCTTCCACAGAACAGGGGAACATGGGATGCTGAAAGGAAGAGATGTTCTGATGGAGGATGTTCAGGGAAACTGCACTTGAGGATTTTGCAGCCTACCTGGTGGGCTTTGATAATTACAGTGTGCAGGGATAATTACAGTGACCAGTTTGACAGAGCAGGGGAGCAGAAAGAGGCAAACACTGCTCTGCTGCACTGCAATGACCATGCAAAGGGACTGCTGAGACCCATTTGTAACCCATTTTTCTTTAAGGCATGGAGTAATGGCACCAAAGGAAGGCTGAAACAGGCAGGCTGACAAGTTCATGTTGGACTTCCCACACGAGCAAAACCTGACTTTCAGATGCTTGAATGAATCAGCATCTAGATTTCCATCAGACACCACACTCCCTAAGCTTAAACATCACCCTGTTTGCTACCACTTGCTTTTGAACTGCATTCTTCTCTGCCTCCCCTCACTTTTGCTTCCCCACCTTTCTTTCCAGGCAGCTTTTCCTCCAGGCTCTGTGATCCTGTGGCGGTCACTCTTTGGGTTTTACTAAGCTTCATTCCTAAACAAAGAGCCAGAACCTTTCACCAGCCTGCAGGTAAAATGTGAGGAAGAAGGGTTACTTACTGAAAAGTCTCTCTTGGGGGTGAGTTTCTTGGGGAAGTGGTCGAAGGCGTAGGGCTTGGTGCACACAGGGTAACGGTTCCGGTGGATCTTGTAGAAGAGGTGAGCGGATTTGTCCAGGCGGTAGTCACAGATGTACACGTCCTGCTCCTTCACACCCTTTGGCCTCCCTGCAGGTTGGTAACAAAGGGAAAAGGTTAATCAGATTGAAAGGGGAAATGTGGTGCAGTAGGAAAAGGTGGCAGAGCTGCCAGAGCTGCTTGGTAGAGGGGGAAGAGGATCTTTGTACTCCTTGATTCAGAATTGTAACAGTGGACACATTGTTGGATCCATCTAAGAGGAAAAACTCAGCTCAAACCTCAATCTCCTCTGGTTTTGGGGTTGTTTCCTCTTGTCCCATCACTTGGGAGCAGAGCTCCCTGCAGCCTCCTGTCAGGGAGTGTCAGAGAGTGCTGCTGGCTGCCCTCAGCCTCCTCTTCTCCAGCCTCAACACCCCCATTCCCTCAGCCCCTCCCCAGCCCCTTGTGCTCCAGCCCCTTCCCCAGCTCTGTGCCCGGCTCTGGCCACGCTGCAGCCCCTCAGTGTCCCTGTGGCAGTGAGTGAGGGGCCCAGCACTGACACAGCCCTGGAGCTGCAGCCTCCCCAGGGCCCAGCACAGGGGACAATCCCTGCCCTGCTGCTGCTGAGCCCAGCCAGGCTGCCCTTGGCCTTCTCACCCCCCTGGGCACGCTGCTGCCTCCTGCCCAGCTGCCACCAACCCTCCCAGGCCCTTTCCCTGCAGCAGTTTCCAGCCCCTCAGCCCCAGCCTGGAGCTGCCTGACCTTGGGGTGGCACAAGGGCAGGACCCAGCCCTTGCCCACCCTCATCCCATTGCCCTCAGCCCCTGGCTCCAGCCTGCCCAGGGCCCTCAGCAGCCCCACACTCCCCACAGCTGGGTGTCACCTGCAAACTGCCTGAGGCTTCCCTCCATCCCCTCCCCCAGATCCCTGCTGAAGGTGTCAAACAGAACAGGCCCCAGCACTGAGCCCTGGGGGACACCACGAGCCACCAGCTGCATTTCACCCCATTCCCCCCCACTCCCTGGGCCAGTTTTCCACTCAGCTCACAGTGGATCCACCCAAGCCTTGGGCAGCCAATTTCTCCAGGAGGATGCTACAGGAAACAATGCCAAAGTCTTTAGTCAAGTCCAGGATGTGCCTTTCCTAAAGCCATTGCTGGCTGAGCCACGATTGCCCACAGCCCTTTTAACAAGAATAACATGCCAGTTTATTAGGAAGGTGCATTAGTGTTTCATTTCTCACCTGCCAGGGTGTTTCCTTACCTTTGCAGTAGGTGTACAGGTCAAGGACACAGCAGGTTCCCACCACAGCCTCTAGGGGGATGATTTCATACAGGGGCACCCGGAACAGCTCGTTGTGGTAAAACTTGCGGGAAGGGGAGTGATGAGTTTCGTGGGGTCGGAAGTAATGATGGCCAAATGCAAACCTCTCCTCTCTGTTTGCAGGTGTGAAGGTGGGAGAAAGACAGAAACAGCAGGGAGACACAAAGGAAAAAAAGGCTGTTTGTTTAAGCCCATTGATACAACTTAATACACTCTGGTTCATCTGGAATGATCCATCCTGCACCTCAGCAGTGACCATGGTGGAAAAGGGAAGCATGTGAGGATTGCTTTAGATATGAACATTACATTTTAACCCCCTTCAGGAGGTGGAAATAAACCCAGAGGGATTTTGCTGAGCACAGCAGACCTGCTGTGCTGTGACCATTGGGGCACACACCTCAGTTTAAGCAGTGGCTCAGCAAACCAGCCATCATTACCTGAGCCAAGCTGCCAGTGTGTATCCTCACATCCCAACACTGAGCAACTGCATGGACTTGGATCTTTCAGCCCTTTCTTAAACCTCCAACCACCCATGTTTTGTTTTCCTTTGCAGTTGTGGAGCACAAGCAGAGACAAGTAGGAAACCATCAAGCCTCTGTTAAGCCAAGCCCACCGTTCAGTTCAGTCACACCCGCTGGGCTGGAGGCTGTGACGAGGCTTTAAGCTGTGACAAAGACTTCCACATAATGACTGTGTTGTGACAGGCAGGGAAGTGGCTCATGTCCTAAAGATGCTTTGAACATACTTCTCGTTTTTCCAGAGCTTTTCAATGCGGAAGATGTCGAGTTTGTCCCTGTTGATGTGGGACAGGAGCCGATAGGACTGACGCACGGGGTGTCCGTCTGGGGTCCTGCGGCTGTCTCTCATCAGGTAAACACAATCACCTGGGCAACAAGGCACAAAATACACCCCTGTAAACAACTTTGCCCTCGAGCCAGCACACTAAAAAACACACCAATGGTTTCATTGTAACTAAGGTGACAGAGCTGGGTTGGAACCAGGGAGGCAAAGCCAAGGAGGGAAGGTTCCCATCAGTGTTTTCACCCAAGCTTCCACAGCAGGAGCTAAACGTGAATCACCTGCTCAGACTGAACACACCAACATGTGTTGGACTAGATGATCTCTGAGGGTTCATTCCAACCTTCAAAGCATACTTAGGATTCAAGGGAAGGCTGTGGAATCAGGTTTTCCTGAGTGTCACCTCGTTTATCAACTTGGGGGGGACTCCCAGAACGAGCTCAAAAAAGATCATTCCCTCTCGTGCCAAAACTGCTCTGAGGTTCCATGTTGCCATCTGTCAGTGCCAGTGTGGAGTACAACACACTGCACTGCTCAGTCAGTCCTTTTCATTTAAACCACAGATGACACTGGCCACGTGGGCACTGATTTCTGCCTCCACCCACAAAGCCAGCTTCTAAATCTTCTGGTACACCAGCAATCCCTGTTGAAGAAACAGAAGCTGGAGTTGTAGGAATGGGAAGAGAGAGATTTATTCCAGCTTAAGTTAACCAATGGGCTGAAGACAGGGTTACTTTTGAGGAATCCACCTCCCTGGTTTCTTTAAAAGCCTCATAGAGGGGGGGGAATATAAAGGGCCATGTTGAGAGCAGCTTCTGGCCTCAAGCAGAATGTAAACAAACCCACCTCCTCTGGCTGTTAATTCAAATTAGCTGCTTTCAACTCTCCTTTCCTGGCTCTTCAGGGAGAATAAAGCAACTCTGGTACTGAGTGAAAAGGGAGTATTCAGAAAGAAATGTACATGGATGCTCTTTTGCCCTCAGGATCAGGAAACCTGATTTCAATTCAAGTTTATCCAGACATTACTAACTCCTGAAACAGCCATTCCTCTGTCTCAAAAAGGGAGTTCACATGTTTTGAAGGAAGAAACACAGCTGGTGTATGAGAGAGAATGAGCTTTGACAGCTTCTGGCTCTGTGGGTTTCCCCCAAGATCTGTTTTTACTTGTTTATCCATCCCCATCTGAGGTAGAACTCCTTGTTCACCCTGCAGGGTGGATGAATTGATCACATCTGTTTGCATCATCTCCTGGTTTGATGTGGTAGGTGATTTGTGCAGAGGAAGCACATCTGTGGTATCCAACTCAGCAACCTCAAGTCAAGAAATCAAACCCCCAAAGTCCTCTAAGCACAGACTGAAGGTCCCTTCACTCCTTTGGAGGGATCTGGTGACACTGAGTGTGTTCACCCACACAGCTGGAAGCTTTTCAGCCTTGTTCCTCAAAAACATGAGTTCTCAGGCCTGAGACTGGAAAATAAACTAATGCAATGTCCAGACACAGCTCCCCAGCAGTTGTTTCTCTTTCTGGCACCTTCTGGTTATACAACTTGCCTAATCTTCCCTGGAACTGCAGAGGCACTTGGTGCCTAACAGTGGCAGTTTGTTTTCCTTCCTCCTCTGCTGATGGTACATGGAGTTTAGCCATGTGAAAGCAAACATTAATTAAAGTCACTAAGATGAGATTAGAGGCAGCTGAGTGAAATACAACCTGCCATGATGAAAATCACCTTCATGCTATGAATGACTGGAAGGTGGCACAAAACCCAGCTAAAACATAAGCCATTCCATCAGGGAAACACAAAAGCCGAGTATCAACCAATACAACCCAGAAAGTGACTTATTTTCCAACAAGGAACCCAAAAACCCCCCAAGAGATGAGGAGAGCAAATGGCTTGACTCTAGAGAGGACAGGCAATGCAGAGGGACAATGAGAAAAGACTGGATGCACACTCTAGAATGCTGCAGAGGGGAGAGAAAGATCCCACTGCTCTTTCAGCTTTTGGTTGTTGTTGATTCCTCAACCTTCCTGAAGGTTCTATAGCTCAACATATCAAACAGATCAACTTTCTTGACTCATCCAAGAGTAGTTCTCTTTAAGGATTATATAGGCACCTTTTCTAACCTTGGATGTATCTGTAGGATGAAACAAAGCTCATAGTAATCAGTGAGCTCAGTTACATGGCTGTGCAGCTGCCTCTGAAAGGCTCAGGGCTTTGAAGCAATGTCCAGAAAGACACACTTCAGGGAACAAACAAGCAGTGGAGTGTGTTTTTATGACCATTCTAGACAAAAATACTGAAGGCCTAATTGCCTTTATGTTAACCACCAGCAGTTGGCTCAGCATCTCCCTTCTCTGGCCAGGACCAGAGCTTCATCTGTCCTAAAGGTAATTAACATTTCTCCATCATTAATGTTACTGTGAGAACTCTGTGTGCCACTCCCCTTAAGAGAAACTGCAGCTTTCTACTTGTCAGAAGAGAGAAGCATTTCAAACAGGAGCTGATGGCAGGAGTCTCTGCACACTCAGCTGATGGCAGTCGCAGCAGGCAGCACGTACCTTGGCGCAGCAGCAGATCATCCCTTAACAAGCAGATGTAATAAACACAGCCAGGCTGGGCATAATGGGGACGAGGGATCATGGGAACCTCCTGCAGGGAAAACAACCCAAAGAGAAGAAAAGGAAGGAAATTCTGAGATGCCCACCATAAGAATGAGTGCAGAAACAAAACAGGGGTTGATATCCTTTTGGAATTGTGCAGAGAAGGGGAATTGACACTTGATGTGGTTAAAGCTCAAGTGTGAAGTGAGGATCCCACACTGGTTTTGGCAATGTAAATGAAGAGCAGTGCCAGAGCTGCTCTGGTTTGGTAACTGTAGTAATGGAGACTTTTTTTACCCTGTTGACAGATCGAGGTTCACACTGTTCACACAAGTAATGCTCAACATCAGAGTTCACCCCCATGCAGTCACAGTGCTGCCACACCTGGAAGACAAAACCCAGACACATCTCAGTTAGAAACTTCAGGGGTGGATTCTACTTCCAAAGAATCTCCTACAACAAAATACTGAGGGGAAAAAGGAAGCAATAAAGCTCCTAAAGGCAATGCCATGATTTGCTTGGGATTGTTTCGGGCTATGTCAGGAAACAGCCAAGGTCCCCATGCAGCTGCTTGTGTAAAAGCCCCTTCAAACTTGTTAGAGATTAATTCTGGCCTGAAGACAGGGGGTGCTTCATTGTTGAGATGAATTTTGGCCTAAAGACAGGGGGTGCTTCATTGTTGAGATGAATTTTGGCCTAAAGAAAGGGGGTGCTTAATTGTTGAGATGAATTTTGCCCTAAAGACAGGGGGTGCTTAATTGTTGAGATGAATTTTGCCCTAAAGACAGGGGGTGCTTCATTGTTAGAGATGAATTTTGGCCTAAAGAAAGGGGGTGCTTAATTGCTGAGATGAATTTTGGCCTAAACAAAGGGGGTGCTTCATTGTTGAGATGAATTTTGGCCTAAGGACAGGGGGTGCTTCATTGCTGAGCTGAATTCTGCCCTAAAGACAGGGGGTGCTTAATTGCTGAGCTGAATTCTGACCTGAAGACAAGGGATGTTTAATTGCTGAGCTGAATTCTGCCCTAAAGACAGGGGGTGCTTAACTGCTGAGCTGAATTCTGACCTGAAGACAAGGGATGTTTAATTGCTGAGCTGAATTCTGCCCTAAAGACACGAGTTGCTGCCACTTACAGGGAAGTGCAAACCCCTCTCTATAAAAACCAAGCTGCATTTCCTCTGTGAAAGAAACCACCATCTCCCCCTTCATCTGCAGAGGAAACAAAGCTCTGAAGAGCTTCATCAGCATGAGGGAACTGCTGCTTACAAGCTCTCCTGGTTACACAGCACACCACAAAGAGCAGCAGGTTCCCCAGGGCTGTTTTCCCTTTGCCTCACCATGCACTTTTCACACTGGATCATGAGCCCTTCATCTTTGTAGAGGCCACAGATGCAGCGGATCACATCCTCATCCTTCTCGTGCCCGTTCTCCTTCTCACACACTGATGTCTCACTGCTGTCAGCTTCACTCCCTGTTTCCCCCACGATCTCATCGATCTGGGCAGAGGCCTCGTGCCGGGCGCTGTAATAAGCTTTGCGCAGCCTGCACACGTCCCGGCCCGTGGGAGACTTCCTACCGTAGTATTTCTGAAGGGAAACAAACCAAAAGGGGATCAAACAGCAGGATTAGGCTTTGCTCTTCTCAGCTTTCTGCTTTCAAGGTTTTTCTCCTGCTTGCTTGTAGCTTTTAAGGTAGCAAAAGGTGCATCCATAAAGATTTGGTGGCTGGCTGCTGGTTTGTTCCATGTGGCTCATGTTTGACTGCAAAGAAGATCCCTCTTCCAAAAGGGAAGGAAATCTCTGAGGTAAACTACTCAGGCATGTTTCTGACCTTCTGGCACATGCTGCCCAGGGAGGGTGTGGAGGTTCCTTCCTTGGAGGGCTTCAAGACCCACCTGGACACGTTTCTGTGTGACCTGAACTAGGTGGGAGCTACTTCTGCAGGGGATTGGGCTGGATGAGCTCTGAAGGTCCCTTCTGCAGAGGGATTGGGCTGGATGAGCTCTAAAGGTCCCTTCTGCAGGGGATTGGGCTGGATGAGCTCTGAAGGTCCCTTCTGCAGGGGATTGGGCTGGATGAGCTCTGAAGGTCCCTTCTGCAGAGGGGTTGGGCTGGATGAGCAGGGGGTTGGACTGGATGAGCTCTGAAGGTCCCTTCTGCAGGGGCTTGGACTGGATGAGCTCTGAAGGTCCCTTCTGCAGGGGGTTGGGCTGGATGACCTCTGAAGGTCCCTTCTGCAGGAGGTTGGGCTGGATGAGCTCTAAAGGTCCCTTCTGCAGAGGGATTGGGCTGGATGAGCTCTGAAGGTCCCTTCTGCAGAGGGATTGGGCTGGATGAGCTCTAAAGGTCCCTTCTGCAGGGGATTGGGCTGGATGAGCTCTGAAGGTCCCTTCTGCAGGGGATTGGGCTGGATGAGCTCTGAAGGTCCCTTCTGCAGAGGGGTTGGGCTGGATGAGCAGGGGGTTGGACTGGATGAGCTCTGAAGGTCCCTTCTGCAGGGGCTTGGACTGGATGAGCTCTGAAGGTCCCTTCTGCAGGGGGTTGGGCTGGATGACCTCTGAAGGTCCCTTCTGCAGGAGGTTGGGCTGGATGAGCTCTGAAGGTCCCTTCTGCAGAGGGATTGGGCTGGATGAGCTCTGAAGGTCCCTTCTGCAGGAGGTTGGGCTGGATGAGCTCTAAAGGTCCCTTCTGCAGGGGGTTGGGCTGGATGACCTCTGAAGGTCCCTTCTGCAGGAGGTTGGGCTGGATGAGCTCTAAAGGTCCCTTCTGCAGAGGGATTGGGCTGGATGAGCTCTGAAGGTCCCTTCTGCAGAGGGGTTGGGCTGGATGAGCTCTAAAGGCCCCTTCTGCAGAGGGGTTGGGCTGGATGAGCTCTAAAGGTCCCTTCTGCAGAGGGATTGGGCTGGATGAGCTCTAAAGGTCCCTTCCAACCCCACCATTCTGTGATGAAAGGCAATCAAAAAGCACTGAGAGCACTGGGTTGGTGTTGCTGCCTGTTCACCAGAAACAGATCATCTCAGTTACTATAAGGCAGCAAGAGAATGAAATCCTGGAATCATTTGGGTTGGAAAAGACCTTTAAGCTCATCAATTTTCCCCCTCGCCCTGCCCAGCCCAGCACTGACCCACAGCCCTCAGCACCTCAGCCCCATGGCTTTGGGATCCCTCCAGGGCTGGGCACTGCCCCAGCTCCCTGGGCAGCCTGGCACAGGGGCTGACACCCCTCTCAGGGAAACAGTTCTGCCTCAGCTCCAATCTCAACCTCCCCTGGGTAACTTGAGCCTGTTTCCTCTTGTCATTTGGGAGCAGAGCCTGACCTCCAGCTCACTGCAGCCTCCTGTGAGGGAGTGTCAGAGAGTGCTGCTGTGTCCCCTCAGCCTCCTCTTCTCCAGGCTCAACACCCCCATTCCCTCAGTCCCTCCCCAGCACTCTGCAGACCCTTCCTGCCCTTAAGCAGACCAACATTCCCACCCAGCTTAGTGCCCATAGGGGTATAACCCCCCTGGGGATACCCAAAGACAGAGCCTCACCTCTGCATTTCTGAAGACCTTCAGCATGTCCCCATCAAAAGCTTCCACAGTTTTATAATAGCCAGTCAAGATCTGTTTCTCAATTGTGGCAAGGTCCAAGGGGTCAGAGATCTTCTCATAATAGTCTGCATTTCTGCAATGGGAATGTAGGTCCAATGTCATGTTCTTTATGCTCACCACCAGCTGGGCAGATCCATGACACAGAGCTATGGGTTGCTCTGGGAAGCTCTGGGAAGCAAGTACTTACTTTTTCTTTGGGGGTAGGTTCAGGAGGGGAGCTGCAAGAGCCTGCCTGGAGGAATCTGTAACAGGAACACAGAGTTTAGCAACACTTAGTGGAGTAAAACTTATAAAAAGCAAGTAAGTAGCAACATTCAGTGTAGGTTAAAAGGATAAAAGGCTCCTCTGTTATCTGAAGCTGAGGGAACTGATGCTTTTGCATTGCCAGAGCTGGCTGCTCTATGAAGATGGAGGAAAGTTTCCTTCCAAGCCTGTTAATTTTGCTGAACTACTGAAAAATCAACGTAACAGGGCAGCAACAGCTGCAGATTCTGCTGGCTGAGGATGAAGCAAAGGGACTGCTGGTGGCAGGAGGAAAGGGCAGGGAAAAGAAGGCAGGTTCCTTAACATCCTGAAATCAACTCTTTGTGTCCCCCCTCAAGTGTTTTCTACTCAGACAATCCTTTGTTCCACAGGCTGAAGAAATCTCCAGGGAGGTTTGATTTGCTTTAAGAGTGTCACCTTCACCTTTATAGGAGATGATGCTGTCACATATCTCCTTGAAGATCTGTGCCAGGCGGGCAGCACGAGCCACCTCCAGGTTCTCCTCAGCCGCAGCCAAGCGCCGCGTTCGCACAGAGCGAGAGGTCTGGAGGGCTGAAAACTGGGTCATGAAAACATCTGAAAGAAGGTGAAAACCAACATTCTCTCAACAACAACAACAAAAAAAAGCACAGCTCAAATTGCAGCACCTTTTCCCACCCAGCAACTCCACCACTGGTTGTTACAAGTGATGTGTTTGCTAAGCTACTTGAAGAGTGAAAGGCTTCGTTCTCATTTGCACACTCCCAAGTGGGATCTCACTGCTTGCAGCTCATCTAAATGAGCTGGTTATCAAAGCATCTTATGTTGCTGGAGCAAATACAGCAGAATATACCCAAAATACACCCAAAATACTTCTCATGGACCTGTCAGTGAGGATCGAATCCTGCATGGCTCTGGAGACTACGGCCCTGAGAGCAGAGGGCTGTTTTTGGAGCAGGGTTAATACGTTGTTTCTGATGGTCATATTTTATCCCATTCCCATAACTGACTGCATGCTGAAAAGCTTTGTTGTCTAAAGGCTTCAAATCCATCAAATTATAAGGAGAAATGTCCACTTTTTAAAGTCAGCATGAGTGTTTCTAGTCTAGAGACACAGAAAGCAGAAACCAGCCCTTGTCTGTAACAGCCCAGTCATGGAAAATGTGAAACATCCTCCTCTGATAAGCTGCTCTTGATGAATTGTGAGCTATGCCAACTTCTCCCAGGACCTGAGACACACCAGGATTCATCCAGCAACCAGGCAAATGGGTTTATATGCTGTGAAATGTTCACTCTTAAGAGCATTCAGTGTTTGAGACAACCTCAAAACATATCCCCATAGTTCCATCTGTATTCCTGAAGGTCTATGGGTCTTGCAGTAACTTTAGATTTCCACACAGAGCTTACTTCAGCTCTTCACAAGCAGGTCACAAAGGTTTTCAAAGGAGTAACTTGAGGAAGCTGTGTTGGCCTCACCAGATTTGATGTTGCCATCGTCCCGGCAGATGCCGTTCCAGCGGGTGTACAGCGACGTGCTGTGGATGGTGTCACTCACGTGCTTCACCTCCTCCTGCTTCTGGCGAATCTTCTCCCAGTTTCGTACCAAAAACACGTGGTGTTTTAGCACAAAGTTCCTAGGGAAATGGGGAAAGCCTTTGAGAATCATTTGCTTGCTGTGAAATGAGATCAGAGAGTCACAGACACCGAAGGGTTGGAAGGGACCTGGAAAGCTCATCCAGTGCAACCCCTCTGCCAGAGCAGCAGCACCTGGAGTAGGGCACAGAGGACACTCAGAGCTACACTTTCACCTTCCCACTCTAATTCCACTCAGCTATTTCCTAATGCCCTTTGTACAAACACTTCAGAGACAATCCCCAGTGAAACAACTCCTTACCTTTCTCTGTTAGACATGGGCTTCATCTGAAGCTGGGGTGTCAGCCTTGTTGGTGCACTCACACTCTCGCTGGGTTCCTCTGGGATGTGGCCCTTCTGGAAAACAGATCATTCTGATAGACAGGAAAAACTGTGCTAACAACTTATCCAAGCTGGAAAAGAAGTCCCTGAGACAGTATTTTCTGTATTTACAGTCTTTTCTCTGAAGTTTACAATGCACAAAGACACAGTTTCTCAGCCTGAGGGCACAGTTAACCTCCAGGCATGATAAAAAACCTCCTCTGTCTGTACTACTTACTCTCTTCTTTAGTTTGTGCTTTGACTTCCTTTTCTCTTTCGACCTTCCAGGCCTTCTGTGGGTGCTCACAGGCTGATTGCTTTTGTTTGAAAGTCCATTCATTCGCTGGCTTTTGCCTCCAATGATTCCTCTGCACTTGTCAAAACCACATTTGCAGAGTTGCTTGAGGGGGGGGAGGGGAAACAAGACAAAACAAAAGAGGAATTAAATAACCCCCTCCAACATTTAGATTCTCTCTCAATACTATAAAGAGCCTGTTCTGCCAAACACAGCACAACACCTTCAGCTTTCCAGGACTCTGTGTCCTTGCTGAGGTCTTTTCATGGCCTTGCACTGTGATCCTTACCTGTTTTTCAACGTTAAATGAATGAAAATTGTAGTCATAAGTCAATTCAGTACCAGCAGGCATGTCCTTAAGGGCATACAATCCAATTCTGTAAACACCATTAACAGACCTGCAGGGGAAACACAAGAAAACAGTCCTCAGTAGTTGAAGATGAAAACTGCTTTTGTCCACAGGGTGTTTACACAGGAAGCAACACTTCTGCTGTGCCCTGGGTGCTGCTGCTGCTTCACTGCTACAGCTCTCTTGTTTATCTCTTACAATAAACTTTGAAAGCCTCCCTTCAAAAAGCCAATGGTGGATTTCCAAAGAGTGAGAAGTTGTGCTTCAAACAGAGAAGCTACAGATGTGTATTGGCTGGCAGAGCAACCACATCCAGGCCCTCACCCTAAAACCATAAGCTTGCACTGAGCAGCACATCTCATTTCACAAGATGCACTAAAATTGCTTCTTCAACCCTTGTCCCAAAATCTTCTCCAATTCTGGTCCCAAATTCTCCAACTCTTGTCCCAAAATCTTCTCCAATTCTTGTCTTGTCCCAAAATCTTCTCCAATTCTTGTCCCAAAAATCTTCTCCCAACTCTGGCCCCAAAATCTTCTCCAATTCTTGTCCCAAAAATCTTCTCCAATTCTTGTCCCAAAAATCTTCTCCCAACTCTGGCCCCAAAATCTTCTCCAATTCTTGTCCCAAAAATCTTCTCCCAACTCTTGTCCCAAAATCTTCTCCCAACTCTGGCCCCAAATTCTTCTCCAATTCTTGTCCCAAAATCTTCTCCAACTCTGGTCCCAAAATCTTCTCCAATTCTGGTCCCAAAATCTCCAATTCTTGTCCCAAAATCTTCTCCAACTCTTGTCCCAAAATCTTCTCCCAACTCTGGCCCCAAATTCTTCTCCAATTCTTGTCCCAAAATCTTCTCCAACTCTTGTCCCAAAATCTTCTCCAATTCTGGTCCCAAAAATCTTCTCCCAACTCTTGTCCAATTCTTGTCCTAAAATCTCCAATTCTGGTCCCCAAATCTCCAATTCTGGTCCCAAAATCTCCAATTCTTGTCTCAAAATCTTCTCCCAACTCTGGCCCCAAAATCTTCTCCCAATTCTGGCCCCAAAATCTCCAACTCCTGTCCCAAAATCTTCTCCCAACTCTTGTCCAATTCTTGTCCTAAAATCTCCAATTCTGGTCCCCAAATCTCCAATTCTGGTCCCAAAATCTCCAATTCTTGTCTCAAAATCTTCTCCCAACTCTGGCCCCAAAATCTTCTCCCAATTCTGGCCCCAAAATCTCCAACTCCTGTCCCAAAATCTTCTCCATCTTACTGTGGTTTGGATTTGAATACTCAACCCTCGACTGCAATGGCTTCAAACCCTCTGGAATGATCTGTAAATCACAAGCTACTCTGCTGTTCTGCCACCACAGCTGATTCCTGGCATGACCATCTGCTGTTTCACTGCAAGTTCCTCACCACAACTTTCTCAGAAGCATTTGCTGCCAGTCTGGCACTGCATTTCTGACAGCACAGCTCTGAGGTGACACAGGCTGGGCTGAAATCACCCTGCTTAAACACAAAAACCCCTCCCACCCTGAATTGCCAGATCAATATAGACACTTAGATTCTTTTCCAGCATGAACTAGGCTGTGGGTTAGCAGTAAGAGAAACAACAATGCTGGATTTGCCTTGCCAGAAAACTTAGGTCCCTCTCTCCAGTGTTTCCCACTTGAGACTGATGTTACTTCTCTTGTGCACTGAGTTGTATTTACACTGTTCACTCCTTTTAGATCAGATTCTTTGAAGTGACCTGGTTATCTAGATCTTAATCACTGTTCCAACAGGCTTCCAGCAAAGAGATGCTTGTTTTCCTTACCATTTCTGCATCTCACAGTTGGGGTTACAGCTGTGGTTGATGAAACGAGCCTCGTTGCCCATCCGGTAGCTATCAATCACCATCCCGCTGTCTAAGTTCAGGCAGTAATGATCACTGTGGTTATGGTACTGCTCAATCATCCTGTTCCTAGGAAGCAACACAGGACAAGTTCTTTTGTCACTCTGCTTGCTGCTGCAAAGGCAAACAGGGAGTGACAGTAATAGGAGAGTTGAAGGGTTCTGAGAGAGGGTTTCGAAGGAGAAAACAACATAAAAGCAACGACAACCTTTGCTGTTTGATAGAACCAGACACCTAGAGATGCAGGAAAACCATGATGATACCTATTTTTATAAGGCCACTGACAGAGCTTGGATTAGTATTTAGAAATTTGGCTCTTCTGGAATGTTCCCTTTTGGGTTCTGCAGATTATCTGTCTACATTTCATGCTGATAACCTGTGTATGGAAGAGAAAATGCAGGTAGATGTTCTTCGGGGTGTATATGGATGCATGTGTAAAACAATCAGCTTCCTCCTTTCATTCTCTGGCACTTGGGGACACAATCTCTGGAATGATATCCAAGGAACCTCTTTTTAACAGAGAGGAATTGTGGCCAGAGTCACTTGTGTCAGCAGTTTGCATGAGAAGATTGCATTTGCCTTCTGATGGAGCTCTAAGAAGAGTAAGTACGTCCCTCCAACCTCAATTATCCAGTGATGTTATGTAGTTAACAACACTACAGCTTCTCTCCTTCCTTGGTTATTGATGCTCCCCACTTCATCTTTCATCTCCTTCATAAGTAACTGTAAAAGCTCATTTCCCTTCTTGCCTCACTCTACCCCTCAATTCACAGTTCAGATCCCATCGTAGGACCGAATTCACATTCCCTGGTGCCATTTGGCATTGCCAGAGCTGCTGATGCATTCCAAACACTAATCATTCCCTTTTGTTGGACTCAGATCAATTTAGTTGACCAAAAAGCTGGATCCTCAGCCTTCCTCCTGCTGGCTGTGAGCAGGAAAGCATTCTTTTGCCTCTCTCTCCCCTTTGTTTCTAAGCATTTCCCAGCAATGGTAACAGATGCTCAAGTCATTTATTGAACCTTCTCATGCTAAAGCAGCAAAGAAATATTTCTACCTGAATTCTTGCTCACTAACAACTTCTCCCAGATATTCAATGATAAACTGTCCTGCTTTCAGGGGTTCCTTGGTACGAATACCCCATCCTTTCTCCTCAGCCCGGAACCTCTCCAGGCACTGCACCCACTCATGCCTCTGTATCCTCTGATTACAACACTGGTCACCACAAGGGCAGGTGTTTGGTGAACACTCTGCAAAGATCATCCTGAAACAGAGAACAAAGAAGTTTAAAGGAAGGTTAATGGTATATTTTTGTAGTTATCACCTAAGAAATAACCAAATAAACCCCTCTGTTAACTGAAAGTTGCTAAAGAATAGCAAATGCTTCTTGTTTGGAAGGTACAGCTCACACAAAGATTCCCAGTCTGGCTCCCACTGCTATTCAAAGAGCAAAATGCAGCTTTTCATGGGTTCTTCCCTTGGAACAAGAGCCAGGGAAGCCTATGTGCAGCAGAAAGCTGCCCTGCATGCTCTGTAACGATACTTTTCTCACTGGGCTTGCACTCAGCACAACTCCTAGGGTATTATTAGATAATACATTGAAATTGTCTTATCATAGACAAGTCAACCCATCACTAACCTGTTCAGACAATCCTCCACACAGCCCTTTCCATTGTCATCATCTGGTTTCTTGCAATTGCAGGTAGTGGCCTCGTAGCCAGAAAGAGGTTTGACATCCACATAGACATCTGGAGAGAAGAAAGAACAAAGCCACAACAAAACCCAAACAGGGAAAAGGATTCTTTCCAGGTGAAAAAGCAGAACCAGTTATCTACAGGAGTTTCATTCCAATTACATAAGGCAACAAAAATGAAGGTGGAAGTGTCTTTGGTAGGATGGAGAGTATGAGAGAAAGGAGAGGTGTCTCGACTGGCTTGAGAGCTGGGCACAGAGGAACCTGCTGAGGGGCAGCAAGGGCAGAGTCCTGCAGCTGGGGAGGAACAAGCCCAGCAGCAGCCCAGGCTGGGGGTGAGCTGCTGGAGAGCAGCTCCAGGAGAGGGACCTGGCACTGCTGGGGGAGAACAAAGTGACCCTGAGCAGCAACGTGGGCTCGTGGGCAAGAAGCCAACGGCAGCCTGGGGGCAGCAAGAGAGTGTGGGCAGCAGGGCCAGGGAGCTTGTGCTGCCCCTGTGCTCTGCCAGAGCTGGGGAGGCCTCAGCTGGAGTCCTGTGGCCAGGGCTGGGCTGCCCAGCTCAGGAGAGACAGGGAAGTGCTGCAGAGAGGCCAGTGCAGGGCTGCCAAGATGCTGAGGGGCTGCAACATGTGTGTGAGGAGGAAAGGCTGCAGCCCTGGGGCTGTTGAGCCTGGGGAACAGAAGCCTGAGCTCAGGGGCACCTTGTTGATCAACCCCTAAAGGGTGGGTGGCAGGAGGCTGGGGCCAGGCTTCCTTCTAGAGTGGCCAATGACAGGACAAGGGCTGATGGACATAAATTGGAACACAAGAAGTTCCCCTGGCACAGGAGGAGCAAGTGCTTTGGTGCTGAGGTGAGGGAGCCCTGGCCCAGGCTGCCCAGGGAGGGTGTGGAGGCTCCTTCTCAGGAGCTTCCCAACCCCACCTGGACACGTTCCTGTGTGACCTGATCTAGGTGGAAGCTGCTTTAGCAGGGACTTGGACTGGATGATCTCTAAAGTTCCCCTCCAACCCCCACCATGCTGTGATTCTCTGAGGTGCCCTGTGACATCCCCACAGTTAACACACTTTAGGAAGAAGATCTGACTTACTAGACCGGATCTTTTTGTACAGTGGCACATCTGGCTTTTTATACAACTGAAAGAGGAAGAAAGAAAATGTTAAGACACTGCCTAAGTGCATCTGTCAGTCAAAAGAATCAGTGAAATGATGCTCTGTACACACACAAGTAGCAGGTTTGTCATCACTAGTAGGAAGTACATCTGCATTCTCTTCTTTATGCTGTTTACCTCAGCAAATAGGTCAAAAAAGGAACCTGAAGGAGCAGAACTTAAAGCTTGATGAGTCAGATGAGTTCTTCCAACAGAGTGTTTGTTCTTGCCATACTATCTGAACAGAGCAATATGGTTTAACAGGTATCCTGAGGACAGACTATTCTGATCAACCCTGTTCTCAGTACTGAAGGGGAACTGGTTTCCATCTCCTTTGGAGAAAGCTGTGCACTCACAGTGCAGGTGCTCATCCAAATGCTTGGACTCAAGGATCTTTCCCAACCTAAATGATCCTGTGATGATATGAAAACTGGGACTACATGTAGGAGCCAAGAGAAATGGAGCTTCATGTCCTCATCAGAGCAACTTTCCCCTGCAGATGGAGATGACTGGAAGGAAAAGGGAAGCTTAGACTCCATTTCACAGCTTCATATCTATTCCCATCCTTTGTGAAATGTGTAATCACTTGAAATTCCTCCTTAAAGCTTGTTTGGAAGGATGGGATGCATTTACTGCCTCAGCATCTTCCCCTCTGTGATGTTATGTGGCAGGCAGGTGCTGAGCAAAGCATCCAGCCTCGACAACCACTTGTAGAAACCAAACTAGAAGGGCTTGAAGTATTCTAGGCAGACAAGGAAAATGCCAAAGGAAACAGAGCACATGCCCTTATTATTGCTGTAACACTGATCAATTAGACAGGCAGATGGAAATGATCTTTAATCCATGACAAGAAACTGTCCTCAACTGAAATGTCAACAAACATCATTACTTTATGATTAGATTTTGGTGGTGGTACAAAGAACAGCTGGAGCCACAACCACCTGGGGATTCATCTTGCTCCTTTACATGCTTAAGTTACATGTCTGAGAGTGTTTTCTTGCTGGAGACAGATTTACCCTCCAGCCTTCAATCCTGTGTTAAATCACTTGGTGGAAACTTCTCATGGGGGTGGGAAAGAAAAAGCCCCACCTCCCTATTTTTAGGTTTGCACATATTTAAAGCTCTTGTGTAAAAAGAATGAGCCTGTTGAAACAGTTTCTCTCCTTTCCTCAGGATGAAAATGTTCAGCTTGCAAGTGAAAAATAAATTCCACTGTGTTGGGACTGAGCCAAGAAAAATAAGGCCTGAAATTTCTCAGTGCTGTTGGCAGTACATCTGAATTCTCCTGAGGAGTGTCTAAAACAAGCTCATGGCACAAAGCAGCCACATTGCCAAAATAAAAGTCTGCAGCAACATTCCTGCCTCTTTCCCTCTTCCCAGCAGGGACCCAGAGGATTGTTATTCTACAAGAGGTGAAATGATGGAAATGATTCACATTTGATACGTGTGTGTGTGTGTGTGTGTGTGTGTGAATCCTTTTTTAACTCCTACAGTGGCAGCAAATTCCTCAATACCCAGGATATATAAATAGAACTTTCATCTAAGAATCCTGCCCTTTTCTTGCTCAAGCTGCTGAGCAGGAGCTTGGCAAGCCACTGACTTTCTTGTCTTGTACCTGATTGTGTTTCCACTGCCAGAGGATGTCGTAAGGCAGCTGGAAGTCGATTCGCTTTTGTCTGAGATACTTTCCTGAAACAAGAAAAAAAAGAGGTTTGTTAAGTCACACACATATTCACACATATCCCCAAGAGGAAAAAGAGCTGCTCCCAGGCACCCTGCCAAAATCTGATGGGGCCTCTCCATGCCTGAGAGTCGAAATGACAGAAGAGCACAAATCCTCCTGGAACATTTTGTTTGTTAGTGGCAAAGCACGTGGAAGTGCCCTCCACAGTGCTCCTGTGCACTCTGCTCTGCCATTGCAGGTAGGTTTAAACCTTTACTGACAGGGAGGAAAGCTGCTGTTTTAGACAGGAGATGTCTGGGGAGGCAGGTGGCAGAGGGGAGCTGCCTTCTGTGTTAGGGACGCTACTGAATGCTAACAGTCACCCTCAAACCCAGTTGTTGGGTGTGTTCCCATCAGGGCTCAGTGCTGGGGCCTGTTCTGTTTGACACCTTCGTCAATGATCTGGGGGAGGGGATGGAGGGAACCCTCAGGCAGTTTGCAGATGACACCAAGCTGTAGGGGAGAGGAGGACAAGGGTGCTGGGGAGGGGCTGAGGGAGCCTGGAGAAGAGGAGGCTGAGGGGAGCCAGGAGCACTCTCTGACACTCCCTCACAGGAGGCTGCAGGGAGCTGGTGACAAGTTGCTCCCAAGTGACAAGAGGAAAGGGGTTGAAGTTGCCCCAGGGGAGGTTGAGGCTGGAGCTGAGGCAGAACTGTTTCCCTCAGAGGGGTGTCAGCCCTGTGCCAGGCTGCCCAGGGAGCTGGGGGAGTGCCCAGCCCTGGAGGGATCCCAAAGCCGTGGGGCTGAGGTGCTGAGGGCTGTGGGTCAGTGCTGGGCTGGGCAGGGTGAGGCCAGGGCTCAGACTCCACGACCTCCCATCTCTTTCCCAACCAAAATGATTTGATGAAACACTGATGAGCAGTGTCAGGAACCTGCAGATGTTTGCCCAGGAAGGGTCACTGAACATGAGCTACCAAATAACTGTCAGGACTGAATACAACTCTGTGCCTCTCAGCAAACACCATTCACTTCTGTGTGGAAGTCCCAACGTTGTCACTTTCTCCAGAGCCTTTGTGCACACACATGAACACAGGCACTTAACACAGAGAACAAAATCTGCCTGCACAATTCCTGCAAGATGGTGCATTCCAATATTGTACTCAGAGAAACAGAACCAGTTTTGCAAACAGTATCCTGCTCCTCTGACCTTTACTGAGAGAGACTCAAGAATCAATCCAGACTTGGCAAACACATTCCCAAATGGTTTTGGAAAGACTTCAAGATGATCTATATTTTCAGCAGTAACTGAGACTCGTTTTAGACAGGAGTTACTGCTTCCATTGCAGATTTTGTCTCTGCCACCCTCAATCTCTTCCTGAAAGAAGGAAACTGATCCCTCGCACACTTTGTTAGTACAAGACCTGACAAAAGCCTCAGGTTAATTCTAGCCAAGAGCAGAATGTTCTCTGATCACTTTCTTGGAATATTAAGTCACCAAAGTGCAGGGAGAGGAGTGACTGAAGTGTCAGTCCCACCTTCTAAATGTTAACGGGTGTTTACGTCCCTCCACCTCGTGTGAATCCACACGCTCACCCTCAGCCCTGCACAAGAAAAATGGCAATGCTTTTCCTCAACAATTCACTTCTGAATTGCTTTCCTTTTTCAATGCTTTATTCATCCAGAGCAGGTTTCAGGAAAGAGCTGAATCTGCTGGGAATTTGCTTTCACTTCTATGACCTCACCGGGTGAAACAAAAGGCTCTTTCAGGTGCCCTGGCACCGTGCCTGGAGTGCACTGAGGGTCCCTCCAGCCCTTGGCAAGTGGGCACTGCCAGATGACAGACTCTTCCACCTTGTAACTCTGCTCTGCAGCTAAATCATTCTCCAGTTACCTGATCCAGGCTAATGGAAGCAGCTTTATCTTCAGCGTTGGAGCTTGTTTGTGTCAGTGAGCACAAACTAACCGTGGGGTCAGGGCCTTGGGAAGAAGAGAACAGTTGCAAACTGAACCTGAACATCCCAACAGATGGTTTGGTCATGCAACACAGCTCTATGACCCAATTCAAAAAGGAACTGAGAAAGGTCATGGTTGTGAGAATTTAACACCTCCAGCTCTGAAACCTGTTTGGCAGTTATTGATTCACAGGGATCTGTCCAACTCTTCACCTCTCTGCAGAGGTCAAAGCTGTGTGAGGAGCAAAAGAGCTCCAGTAAAGAAGACACATCAATTAGTTTGATGAGATTAATAGTCCTACTGAGCAATGTGGGATGTCTCTTTTTGCATGACAAAAGTAAGAAACTGCAGCATTTGAAAAGCTGAAAACATTGCCTGCCAAAACAAATCCACCTGGGTTTATGCTGGGAAATGACAATAGCAGGGGGATGATGGCTCTCATCCCCTTCCAGGCAGCCCAGCCCAGCCAACTGGACTTGTGAACATCACTCTGTGAGTTCTAAATGTTCACATTAGCCTTAGGTTATGGCTCCTTTCTGCAGAAGGCAAAGAGAAGCCTTAAATCTCCTTTCTGTTCTACCCAAGAGCTGAAAGGCAAGCTTATAGAGTATGTTTTTCATCCTGCCTCACTTTTAGCCATGCTTAAAAGACAAGACACCATGGGGACATGGGGGAACTTGGTATTGCATGCCTTACTTTGAGAGAGTGAACAAATGGTCTGAACTGTCTCTGGCTATTCTGCTGTAACATGAGTTTGGAAGGGAGAGGATTCTACTGCATTTAAGCAAAAGTCTTATGGCAGTTGCAGCATGGTTTTAAATCAGACTGGTATTTTCTTATGGTAAACAAAAACTGAGACCAAAGTTCATGTAGGGGGGGAAAAAACAACAACCCCAAGCCTCTTGAGTCAATTGAAGAACACAGACAGATGAGGATGACCTTTGGAAAAGTCCCTGTGCTGAAAAGACATGAGCAGCCTGCCAAGGTGATCAAATAAGATCCAAAAGGGAAGGATTCTGAGAGGATTTCCATGTCACCTCAGTGAGATGCTTGTTTCCCAACAAGTAAAACACACATGAAGTACCCACCAACGTGAATAGGGGCTGGGAACAATCCATGCTCGTGCTCTCCAGGAGTGTACTCCAGCTTTTCCTTCTTTAATTGGATGAGGCGGCTCTTTGGGCTGTGGAAAACAACAACAACAACCAGAATGAGCAACATTTGGCATGTGTAGAAACCACACTTTCAGTTTGAATCAAGGGCCAAATGTCTGAAACACCAGGCAAGAGAATAACAACAGAAATGGCCCAAAAAGATGGATTTCCAGCTTGTCTGCCAAATTACACTTATCCCAGCCACTGCAGAACTTGTGCTTGGAGTTTTCTCCATGACTTGCTCTTGAGGAAACACCTAATGGGATCCCATCAGTTCTCAATGGGATACATAACATTCCCTCAACCAATAAAGGTTTTAAACATGATGAGCTTCTGCTTACTGATGGCAGGAACTGACTTCATTTGCTTTGGCAAACAGACAGCTCCTTGGCCCACCAGGCAAAAGGGATAGTCTAGAGAGGATTAAATAAACCCCCTTAATCCCCCCCAAGTAAAAACAACCTCCCCAACTCACCCCTTTCACTGAGTTGTGCTGCACTGAATCACTAAGCTTTGCCACAAAGCCATGGAGAGCAAGTTCTTATCAAGAGGAAACTGAAAAGGCAAAGTGTGAATCTCTGTTTCCAAGAGGAAAGCAAATCCTTAAACCAAAGGCAGAGGAAGAAGAAAGGAGAAACCTTCAATAGAAAAGTGCCTTGAATCTGAGTTAAATATGCAGCCTTTAACAGCCACAGGCTCAGAGGAGAGCAAGCCAGTGGAAAAAGAAATGAGGGTAAATAAACTGGAAGGAGGAAAATCAATATGGAAAGGAAATGGCAATTACCTAAACCCACACAAGATCACATGGATTTCTCCAGGCACTGCAAACACACCCATGGCAGGCACCTACTCTGTTTTCCTTCCACAGACAGCAGTGAAGTATTGTTGGAGGCATGTAAAGAAACTGTTAGGACAGATCAGGAAGCTGAGCAGAGGGATTTCAGTGGGAAAGGCTGAGATGTCACAATAAAGCACAAATACTTATCAGGAAGAAAGGGGAATTTGCTGAAAGAACCAAGTACTAACAACACAGGTGGGTTTAGAAACATAAATGCAGTGCAAAAAGAGCCTTTTGAGTTCAAAAAGGCCTCTACCCTGGGAGAAAAGGGTTTGTATTAACAGGCCCACATATTCTCACTAGGAAGATGAGCTGGGGTTTCTGAGCAGGCAATAAAGGTTCTGCTTTTGTGTTTAGTTATTGTCTCAATGACAAGACCTCTTCCTTTCCCATTGGGAGGGATGCTGACAGCCTTGCAGAAGCTTCAGTTCAGTACCAGGACTCTGAGTGCCACTAACACACCTTTCTGACCCCAACCAGCCTGATGCAGGGCTTCCACCCACACTCTCTGTCCATGCCCTCCAGTTTAGACTGGAGTTGAGGCAGAACTGTTTCCCTGAGAGGGGTGTCAGCCCCTGTGCCAGGCTGCCCAGGGAGCTGGGGGAGTGCCCAGCCATGGAGGGATCCCAAAGGTGTGGGGCTGAGGTGCTGAGGGCTGTGGGTCAGTGCTGGGCTGGGCAGGCTGAGGGCAGAGCTTGGACTCCACAACCTTCCATCTCTTTCCCAACCAATCAATCCCATGATTCTATGAAAACAGAGGCACTTTTGCCATGAGGGCTCATATTACTGTTAAAATCATCCCTAAAAATATCACATTTCCCTAAACAATCCCCAATATCTTCATTTAATTCCTAGTTCTTACTTCATTGCTTTGGTGGACCAGACTTTGCATTCCTGCTGGGAAAACAGGGCATGACTCCTGCACAACATCTCCCTTTGGTTTCAAAGCTGCAGTCCTGTGCAGCCACACACACTGACCTTCTCTTCAGCAAAAGACCTGTGTGATTCTTCCAGTGGATGTGACTGATGTAGAGATGTCTCAGTAAAACCTTCACTACTTCCTATGTTCTAAGTATTTAAGATGAAGTAGAGTAGGAAAAAGGGTGTTTAAGGCAAAGTGTCTGCAACTGAACAGTGCAAGAAGTACAGAAAAGCAGCCATTGATTGAGAATGAAGAGACTGAACAGCCATGGTGATTAACACAAACTGTACCATCACTAGAGGGTGCAGTAGGATTACAGAGCTGCATTTTCCTTCTCCACCAAGAGCATGTTTCCATACTCACACAGCAGGAAGTTAGAGAAATAATGGGGTAACAACTGCACTTCTGCTCTCCTCTTGCACTGACAGAGGTCTGAAGGGGAAGGAGCCAG
The DNA here is from genome assembly GCF_028858725.1 of Colius striatus. Lineage (NCBI taxonomy): Eukaryota > Metazoa > Chordata > Aves > Coliiformes > Coliidae > Colius > Colius striatus. The sequence continues at coordinate 183,100 of NC_084787.1, forward strand.
AGATGTCCACTCTGGTTACACTAAACTGGGAGCCAACCAGTGGAAAAGAATGACACAATGCTGGATTTTTCCTCTGAACACCTCATACAATATGAAGGGGATGAATTTCACTTACCTGTGAAATGAACAGGGTGCACACCTGAAATTCCTCCCCACAAAAGATGATCAGTCATCACACTCAAGCCAATAAAACCAGAAACCTAAAGGCTCCTTTTATGTAGACACCATCCTCAACACCTGAACACCTCAAGCTCTCCCAGCACTTTTACTGCCATGGTTGTTCCCACTGACAAATGAAGCTCTCACCTGCCAGGTTGATAATCAGAAACAATTCCAGCCTGCTGGAGGCAGCTCTCTGACTGGGGTTACATTTTAAAGCTCCACTGGCTCACAGTCTGATCATTAGCATGCATGCAATTTTTCACAGGCCTGAATTAAGTTGATGGCTTTACTTCAGCTACTCATGAGCAGAAGCTCTTCTCTAGTTGGAAAGAAAGCTGGAGACAACAGCTTTTCAGTGCTTACTACTTACTCTGTTGTTTTGTACACATCAGAGTAGAGCCCTGCCTTCTGGTACTTCTTCTTTGGGGGTCGAGGGGCTTTTTTCTCACGCTGGGGCAGAGATGGCAAAGGCTTTTCAGTGTTTTCAGGTTCCTGTGGTTTCCCAAGGGCATCATGTGGACTGGGAGGTTCAGCTACTGTCTCAGGAAAACTGGAAGGGAAAGTAAAGATTAAAGATTATCTTACCATCCTTCTTCCCAGAAAGATTCTCTTACCCTATTCCATTCCTCATCTCTGTGATCTGACCAGCAGGAAGCAAAAAGAAAGCCCATGAATTGCTCATGTTTCAGCTGTTTCAAAAGCTGCAATTCAATGAGCAAGTGCTGGTTGAAGATAAATCATAACAACATGAATAGTAATGGTATGATTAATTATCACCAAAATAATGTTGTTTGTACTGCTAATGTTTATCCCTTGGAGCCTCAGTTGAGTGATTTAAGAGGTGGTTTATGCTCTCTGCCTTTGTACTCTATAAATAGCATGTGGTAAACCTTTCCTTAGCCTTCAGGAGAGCCACAGAAGGCACATGTGGTTCTGTGAATGTGATTGCCTGTGTTACACTGTTCATTTCTGAAACACAAATGGATGGTAAAGATGCTAAAGCAGGTTCCCCTAGATCAGGTCACACAGGAACGTGTCCAGGTGGGTTGTGAAGACCTCCAAAGAAGCCTCCACACCCTCCCTGATCTCACCAGTATCAGTGAATCTGTTACCAGCTCACTACAAGCATTCTCCATGAAGACAACCATAAAACCTGCTTCACAAAGCCAACAGTTTGAGATTCCATCCCATTTTGGTGCATCCAGTAACTTAGAGAAACCCTTCAAGTGTGCTCAAAACTGACATATTGCTTCCTGAGCTCTCTCATACAAACCACTGCCACAAGCTCATTAGAGAAGGATTCTTTCATGGATCCAAATGTAATATCAACAGTGACTATACTGTGGGTAGAAAGCTGTCAGGGAATTACCTCTTATTGCTCTCCTGTTCATCTTCTGGTAAAGGCTTCTGTCGTTTCCTGGCCTGTTCCTCTGCAAGCCACCTCTTTCTCTTCCAGCCTTTCCGATGCTCTGGATTCAAGTTGACACTCTGCACCACAGCTTCAATCACATCTGTGATGGTATCAGGTCCAAGATGTAAGGGACTGCTGCTTTCTTCTCCTTTATCTAACTCCTGACTGACCAGTCTTGCTGCTTGGAAAGCTTGCATTGAAACAACAGCCTGCATTGGGTATTTCCTGGGTCTACCTGGCCTACGCTTCACGAAGTTATTCCCAGTCCTGGACTGTCTTTGCAGCTTTTTGGCTTTCAGGATTTTATTGACATGGTCAAGATTTTTTTTTGTTGCCAAGATCTTGTTGTAATTGCACATTTTCCTAGCTTGGCGTTGCATGGCTTCAACCACACTCCTCTTGAGGTGATGTGGGGAGTAGCTGTTTGGTAATCTGTCTGACAGAAGCGAGATGCTGTCGCTGCAGGAGCTGCTGGGAATGGCTGGAGCTACAAGGTTGTCTTGTTTGCCCAGACTTCTTTCCCTAGGGTGGTTTCGAGCAGGACTAGCTGAGGGTGGAACAGACACGTTTGCAATGACTGCTTCTAAGGTTTTGTCCAAAGTGGCCTGGCTGTCATGCTGTGCCATTCGTTGCAGTAAGCTGTCCACTGAATCCTCCCCAGCAGATGCCAGCCTTGCTCCTCGGGCAGGGACTCCAATCACTGAAAGAGAGACACAGACACTGAGATTTGCTCAAATGAGGTTGCAATTAAACCACAAGGGTTGAATGGACTGATGTGTTCCTTCTGTATCCTACAATGCTCCAGAATATCCAATGATAATACATTGTTAGGACAAGTTCTGATGGGAAAGAGACCCAGTGATGCAAGTGGAAAGTCTGTGTGTTGTATCATCACTTTTAACATACAACTGTTTCCTCTTTCCTCACACATAATCCCCCACTTCTAAAAGCAAAGAGCAATGAAAGCCCTCCCTGAGTACACAGAACTCCTCTCAAGTTACTATTCAACACTAAAAAGAAGCTCTCTGTGCACAGAAAAAACCCCCAAATGCTGATAAAACACCTCAGCAACCCGTGAAATGCTTCTAGACTAAAAAAAACCCACCCCAGATATTGCTAACACAAAGCTGAAAGGTTTGTAAACTGACAGGTTTTTGTTTGGAAGTACTGAAAAGCCTTTTTCATTGCTCTTGCAGTTTCTTTATCAAAAAGACAACTGTAATGATGCTGGAACTGGCTGGAAGCAAGTGTAGGGTTGGTAAATCAAGATCAAGGGAAATCTGTAAGGCTGATTCACACAGGAAAAGAAGTTCAGGTTTCACTTGTTAAGCTAAATGTTGCATGTTGTAAGAAGCTGCAGACTGGTCACTGGAAAAAGACAATTTCCAGGTCAAGCACATAGATTATGCTGCATTAAAAAGGGATTTGTTCCAAACTAAGAGCTTCCCAAAGCTGCCCTGCTGGTTCTTGGTGATAACATTTAATCAGAAGAAACCCTGCCCTTTGTGGAAGGAAATGGATGCTGTCTTCTCATAAACACATCACAACTGCACATTAGCACCTCCAAAACATTGCAGCCAGTTCTTTGGGTGAGATCTACTTGAAGTCCTGGGGCACAGCCTGAAGGACATGTATTAGTGTAGAGGTAACTGTTAAAGGGAAGCCAAGAGTTTCTAGCACTTGACAGGAGGGAGATTATGCATTAACTGACAAAGAACAAAGAGTTGAAAGGAAGTATTTTGCCAGTCTTAGTGCTCACTAGTCCTAATGTGGTACCTCTGGAGAAATGTATTCTTCATTAAGATTCCAAAGCCATGAATTTGCAAGTGCAAATGAGAAACGTGCCTCAGAGAGTGCACAACTGACAGGAGGAGAGAAGAATCAGCTTAACAACTCCTCCAAATCCTCCTATGGACAATGTCCTTCCTGCAGGGTGAAAGAGGAAAAGAGAAACACACTTGTCAGGTCAGTGCTTTAAGCTCAACTGCCATCACTTGGCAAAGCTCAAGGACTCTGAGAGAAGGTTTTGCACTTTCAGCTTTCAATTGTAGATGAAATGATAAATTACTCTTTGTTTTCTTATGGTCTTTAAATACACATTGGGATGGAGCTGAGGGTTCTTCACAGAAACACCATCTGTTTAGCACAGTGAGCTCTGTAAACAGCTGCAGCACCCCTTGATAACCAAACTACACAACACACCACGTTTGGACTCAAACAGCCTAATGGATGTCCTTCAACTGGGGTTTCTGTTTGGAAACTGATCCCAAAGATGGGACAACTGAAGGCTGTGATCCCTGAAACAGCTGCAGCCACACAGGCACACTCTCAGGCCTTGCTAACAAAGCTGCTCTCTGCCAAAAGCACTGAAATCCCATGTGCATTCCAGATCTATGGGAAATATAACAAAGACTTCTCTTGCCAGCTGCATCATCAGTTCAAAGACTTTGAAGCTGATAAACTTGTGGTTCATTTCATCCCTACCCTCTCCTGCACAAAATATGTCTGAACTTTTAACACCTGCCTATTCAAAGGCTTCACTGCAGTGGAATCTTTAAAATGAGGAAGGAAAAGTTGACAAGACAGGGAGGAAAAAGAGAGAACACTTGACTGCAGATGACTTTCTTGAGCATACACTGAATAAAGGCATCTGTTGTAAATATCTGTCTAAAAGGAGGAGGAAATAGCACTTTTGGCACAGTGTCCCCATATGAAAACCAGAACTGGTTCTGAAGCCCAGCCCTAAGGATGTTCACTACAAATCTGCCATCAAATTTGTCTGATGAGAAGTCTCTCTACAACTTGGTTTCTTAGAACTTAAATCCCCTGTCATTGTGTGATTCTAATTGTATCCCTGCTGCTGCTGAGCCCAGCCTGGATGCCCTTGGCCTTCTTGCCCCCCTGGGCACGCTGCTGCCTCCTGCCCAGCTGCCACCAACCCCCCCAGGCCCTTTCCCTGCAGCAGTTTCCAGCGCCTCTGCCCCAGCCTGGAGCTGCCTGGCCTTGGGGTGGCACAAGGGCAGAACCCAGCCTTTGCCCTTGGGCAACATCAGCCCATTGCTCCAGCCTGCCCAGGGCCCTCTGCAGCCCCTTCCTGCCCTCAGCAGCCCCACACTCCCCACAGCTTGGTGTCATCTGCAAAGTGACTGAGGGAGCCCTTGATCCTTTCCCCCAGATCACTGACGATGATGTCAAAGAGGGCAGCACTGAGCCCTGGGCAACACCAATAGCCACTGGCCACCAACTAGAGCTCACTCCATTCACCAATATAGCAGTGGTCCCAAAGATAAGGCCACCCAATATTACTTGCCTGTAGAAGATGTGCTCTCAGACGTTGATCTCTTTCTGGATGGGCTGCAGTTTGTGCTCTCTGACTGCCTCTGGGAAGGTTTGTCCTGTGTTGGCAAAGTGCCTGAAAAGCAGATGAGGGAAAAGCACAAAAAAAAAAGTCATTTCAGGCTGGCAGTGCCACTGCAACACCCTGTAGATGCTTAAATATTCCATCTGAGATTACTCTTTATCTTTAGGAACACTTGCTTGCTATGATGGATGTAGGTAGAGGAGGAGGATGGAAACAGACCATCAAGAAGGATTTTCTCACAGGCTTAACACCACTTATTGCTTTTTCTGTTTAAAAAAAAGAGGAAAACAACCCTCATATTCCTATTTTCAAATGAACTCCCTTGCTTCACTGCTTGATTTTCACAGAACAGTTTGGAAAGGAGCTCTGCAGATCCCCCTGACTCTGCTCTAACCAGGGTCAACTACAGCAGGTCCCTCAGGGCCACCACATCCAGTTGGGTTTTCAGTAGCTCCAATGATGGAGACTCCAACAACCCAGCTTTCAATCACTGGAGCTCTGGAGAAGCATCTCAGAATCACAGAATCGTTTTGGGGTGGAAAAGCCCTTGAAGCTGCTGCAGCCCCAGCTCTGCCCTCACCCTGCCCAGCCCAGCACTGACCCACAGCCCTCAGCAGCTCAGCCCCAGGGCTTTGGGATCCCTGCAGGGCTGGGCACTGCCCCAGCTCCCTGGGCAGCCGTTTGCTTGTTCCATAAGAACTCTTTTCTCTCTGAAACCACAAGATGCAGCACTTTCATGAAGCACACCCTAAACCAAGCACCCGGTGGCCACGGGAAACAGAACGGCTGACAGAGCAGCAACGGCCTCCCGGAGCTGGAAGAAGCTGTAAGTTACGACAGGCACAACAAGAGGGATTTGAGGGGGTTGTGGATGCTGCTGGTGCCTCCGCCTGCCCCGTTCACATCCCGGGGGGGTCTCACAGCCCCGCTGCCGGATCGGGCCCCCGCGGCACGGGCAGCGGCCGCCAGAGGGCGCCACCGACTGCGGGCGCGTTACGGGACCTGCGGGGGACACTCAGCAGCCCCCGGGAGGGGACTCAGGGGCACAGGGACCTGCGGGGGACACTCAACAGCTCCGGGAGGGGACTCAGGCACAGGGACCTTCGGGGGACACTCAACAGCTCCGGGAGGGGACTCAGGCACAGGGACCTTCGGGGGACACTCAACAGCTCCGGGAGGGGACTCAGGCACAGGGACCTTCGGGGGACACTCAGCCTCCGGGAGGGGACTCAGGGGCACAGGGACCTTCGGGGGACACTCAACAGCTCCGGGAGGGGACTCAGGCACAGGGACCTTCGGGGGACACTCAACAGCTCCGGGAGGGGACTCGGGCACAGGGACCTGCGGGGGACACTCAGCCTCCGGGAGGGGACTCAGGGGCACAGGGACCTTCGGGGGACACTCAACAGCTCCGGGAGGGGACTCAGGCACAGGGACCCGCGGGGAACACTCAGCAGCCTCCGGGAGGGGACTCAGGCACAGGGACCTTCGGGGGACACTCAACAGCTCCGGGAGGGGACTCAGGCACAGGGACCCGCGGGGAACACTCAACAGCCCCCGGGAGGGGACTCAGGCACAGGGACCCGCGGGGAACACTCAACAGGCTCCGGGAGGGGACTCAGGGGCACAGGGACCTTCGGGGGACACTCAGCAGCCTCCAGGAGGGGACTCGGGGGCACAGGGACCTTCGGGGGACACTCAACAGCCTCCAGGAGGGGACTCGGGCACAGGGACCTTCGGGGAACACACAACAGCCTCCGACAAAGAGCGTAGGGACAAACAGCGAGAGCCTCGTGCCCTTCACGGGGGCAACGCTGTGTTCGTGCTGCATGAACCGACCCACGGCACAGCGGCTTCTACCCAAACCTCATCTCCTGCTGGAAAAGGAGCTGGGGGTTGGTGGCAGCTGGGCAGGAGGCAGCAGCGTGCCCAGGGGGTGAGAAGGCCAAGGGCAGCCTGGCTGGGCTCAGCAGCAGCAGGGCAGGGATTGTCCCCTGTGCTGGGCCCTGGGGAGGCTGCAGCTCCAGGGCTGTGTCAGTGCTGGGCCCCTCACTCACTGCCACAGGGACACTGAGGGGCTGCAGCGTGGCCAGAGCCGGGCACAGAGCTGGGGAAGGGGCTGGAGCACAAGGGGCTGGGGAGGGGCTGAGGGAATGGGGGTGTTGAGGCTGGAGAAGAGGAGGCTGAGGGCAGCCAGCAGCACTCTCTGTTCCATCTCTGGAGCCTGGGGCACTGATGGTGAGGCCTGAAGGCTGAGGTGAGCACTGCCCTTGGTTTTCAGGGCTCCTGGGAGCTCCCTGAGTCCTGGCTGCCTTCCTGAAGGAAGCCCAGAGGAATGGCAGCGTGCTGCTGGGCACTGGAGCTGCCTGGGAGTGTCACCCCCGTGCTCTGGGGAAGCCTGAGAGCTTCAGCTGGATCCAGGGAGGAGAAGCAGAAAGGGAGGTGTGAGGAGCCTTTGGCACAGGGAGAGAGACAGTTCTTGTTTGGAGAAGGAGCCTTATGAGGGAATGGGGGTGCTGAGGCTGGAGAAGAGGCTGAGGGCAGCCAGGAGCACTCTGTGACACTCCCTGACAGGCTGCAGGGAGCTGGGGGTCAGGGCTCTGCTTCCCAGTAACAAGAGGCTCAAGTTGCCCCAGGGGAGGTTGAGGTTGTCCCATCACATCCTCAATCACTGCAGCAACAAGTCTGCTGACTGGACGAAAATAAGTGACTAAAATTAGGTGAGGTGCTGAATTCTCTGCTCCCAGGTGATGGGACATGAGGAAAGGGGCTGGAGCTGCCCCAGGGGAGGTTGAGGTTGGAGAGGTTGACACCCCTCTCTGTTTCCCTGAGAGGGGTGTCAGCCCCTGTGCCAGGCTGCCCAGGGAGCTGGGGCAGTGCCCAGCCCTGGAGGGATCCCAAAGCCCTGGGGCTGAGGTGCTGAGGGCTGTGGGTCAGTGCTGGGCTGGGCAGGGTGAGGCCAGGGCTGGGACTCCACAATCTTCAAGCTCTTTTCCAAGTAGTCAATTCTATGATTCTGCCAAACACCAACCTTTGCCAGAGTCCTGTTTGGCAAAGCATGCAGGTTTCTAACACAGCTTGGACACTGGCAATCTCCAAGAACACATCACATGGAGAGAACCCCTCAGCTAATTCAACAGGCAAAGTTTGTGTTCAGGGCTCTATGGAGAGGATGTTTATTTTCCCTGGGAGATGCTTTGGTATAAAATGCCATGATCATCCTCTACAGATCAGAGAAGCATTTCAGAAGGCATTCCCCAGTGCTGGTCTCTGCCTGCTCATTTGAACTGCTCAGACTCAGTGTTCTCTCCACCACACACCTAAATTGCCCCTGCTTTAACAAGCAAAAGCCCTTTGAAGCACCACAGCTCTTTCCTCTGTGCTCAAAAACATCTCAAGTCTTTCACTGTAACACTTTCAGAGTCCCAGATCAGCACTAGAGTTAAAACACAACAAATCACAAGGTGCAACTCCATGCTGATGCCAAACAAACAAAGCCCACATCCTTCTGACTTTCCTGGGGCTTTGTACTGGAGGCACTGTGGAGTTTTCTGATCCTGCAGCCTTAGGAGCTCCTTGGGAGTGAGGTAAATACTGAGCTGGAAGCCAGTCCCCACAATAAAACCAGTTGGGTTTCCATGGTGGGGAAAAGACACTTCCTGAAGGCGTGGAACCGGTCAGACACACCACAAGCTGCAGAGGGATTCAGAGCTGGTTTCAGCTCTGCTTTTTCCCTTCACTGGGTTGTTCCTTATAAAAACCCAAGTGGATCATTCACTGCAATGGAAATGCTCAGGAAATTCCCACACCACCACCACCACTTCTTCATTCTGGAGCCAAATTTAAGCCTCCTGGTGACCTGGCCCTTTGAATTCTCCTTTCCACCACTGCAGGAGCAGCAATGTCATGGTTTTATTGCTCTCTCCTCATCCCCCCCTGCCCTGTCCTATGAAACAACATCAGTATGAACCTCTCAAAGAATCCAGCTCCTTCCAATTGTCCTTAAGATAAAGCAGAGAAACATAAAACCTGTACAAATGCCAAACCAAAACTGAGAGAAAACCCCCTTCTTGTCAGGAGAGGGAGGTGACAGGAGGGAGTATCATCAGAAAAGGAGGAAAATGAGAGTAGGGAACATGAGGAGGCATTAGAGCTATTAGTCACTGCTGGTAGCTGGCTGTTTGCTTGACTCTTGGTCTGTGAAATCTTAGTCACAAGTGGTTTTGGACAAATGATTTACATTTCAAGGGAGAGTGTATCAAGTACTGAAGGGAGGGAGATGATGCCAAGGCTTCATTTACAGGTCAGAAGTAAAGAAGGAAGAGCTCAAGCTCCACTGTTGCAGGTGATCTTAGGTGGGCTCACAAACAGGCTCAGGGTAAGTTAAGACAGAAGCAAGATAAAATGGAAAGTGATTCCCAGAAACATCTGTAATAATGAGGTACAGCATGAAGTGACACTTCAGTCAGTGAAGTGATGGAGAACACAGTTTCTTCACATTCTAAACAGAATCTGCCTCTTTTTCCCCCTTGGTGTTATGCAAATGACAAAGGTCTCAGTGTCTGAGGTGAGGCCTCTCCCTTCAAACAGCCCTCTGACATTCTCTGTGTCTACAGTCTCAGCTGGTTCTGTTCCAGTTTTCCTTGAGGCTACATCAGATGAGTTTCCCAGCTCTGTGTAACTCAGTCATTACAAGGTTTGGTCTTGGGCATCCCCAGCATCACAGAGCAAGCGCTCTGAGGCACTGCCAGAGGCCTCACATCAGCCACGCTGAGCTTATCAAATCAACTTCAATGGAGTTGGGAAAGAGAAAGGAAATGTTTTCTTAAATGGAAATGTTATTCACAAGTGTGGTAGCAAAGCAAATCAAACTCACTTCAAACCAAACAGAAACGTGTTGAAATCTCACATGAGAAACGGGGAGAAAACCCAAACGAATCCCTCCGAGCTGAAATGGCTCAGGAGAAAGTGAAAGACACCAGAAAACATCCTGAGCAGAACTTCACACGCTGCTGACCAAAGCAAGAACCATCTGCTGGGAAGCAGCACTTCCACAACCCCTCCAAGCAGCTCTGGAGGAGACATTCCCTTCAGCCCACCCCGAACGCCGCACGCAACGGGACTAAAATCCACCCCCCACCCCACTCCCAGAGCCACAGAGCTCCAACCAGGCCTCTTGCAGCACTCATCTGGCACGACACAGCACAGGAGACACGTGGGAAAGCAGGTGGAATGAGAGCTGCCTTACCTGAGAGTGGCTGCAGTGCCTTTTCAAGGGAAGGCAAGGCTTCCTTTCGGAGAGGTCGGGCGAGGGCCGTGTCCTGGGCGCCGAACAGGCCGGGGCTCTCGGGTAACTTTTTCCGTCCGTTGCTGCTGGCAGAGTTGGTGACTCTGCAGCTGCCTATTGCACTTGTGAAAAGGTTTGTGTGTTCCTCGGTGGTGGCTGGCTCAGAGCTTGGAGTAAATCCCCCCAAGGACAGCCCTGGGGGATTCTCTGAACAGTCTATCTGTAAGGGCGTTTGCAATCCCAGGGCTAAGGAATTAGACTCCGAAGGCTCTCTCCTGACCCACTGTTCGTCTCTGCTTAACAAACCCTTGGAAGGCGAGAGGTGTGGACAAGACATGTGACATCTGTGTTTCTCTTTATGTTTGTACCTCTCACCCACAGCCTCTTTCCCAAACCTGTAGCGTTTCAAGGACTCCAGAACCGTTCGTGGGGAGCTATTGGCCGTTATGGCGTCCATGGAAACCTGGGGCTGCTCTGAAGAACGATGTTCTCTGTGTTTATGGCGGTGCCTGTGCTTATGTTCCAGCATCCAGCCATAGGCCATCTCAGGTGGAACGCTGGGGTACGTGCTCATGGACAGCAGTGGAGTCCTGCTTGTGGTGAGGAAAGCTTCCTGGCGGAGGAGTTTGTGTTTTTTCTTGTGGTATTTGGTGGGATTGAGAAGCAAATGACCTGTGTGCATGTAGGAAGGTGGTGGCAGAGGGGTAGTAAAAGAAGGAGAAGGTGGAGGAGGATAAAGGGTTGGAGGGTACCTTCCATAGTAGCCTAAGCCAATGGGGGCAGCTGCGAGGGGAGATGGAGAGTAAGGCATGCCGTAGGAGGGGTAGAACCCGGTGCTGGAGAGAGGAAAGCCAAGACTATGCATAAAGGGCATTTCTGCCATAGCCTCTCGCATTTTGGGAGGCCTGCCTCTCTTTTTCTTTAGATCAGGTTTCCTAATGTAGTGCAAAGGATCTAAAGGGAAAGTGGGATGAGTGTAGAAACTATTGAAGTTTATCCTAAAGATGGTGGGCAGCAGGTCCCGGGGAATGAAGTGATGACTCCTGTGGGTGATTCGGATCTCACTCAGGCGACTGATCAACTCTTCCAAGTCAGCCAGGAAATCTGGGTCCTGCCTCCCACGGAGCTGAGGGTATTTCTTTTTCCTTTTCCTCTTCTGCCTCTTCATTTTGTCGTAGCTGAGGTAATCGTGGCCGCGGCGCTTGCACTTGTGTTTGTGTTTTTCTTTCAGGTTACTCAAGACAGTGGAAGTTTCAGGGGGGAGAAGGGAAACGTGATCAAAGGAATGTCTTTTCTTCTTCTGCCCACAAAACTTTTCGGCTCGATCCGAGGTGCTGTTGTTGTCTGTCCCTATCCCGCTGTCGCTGGGAATGGTCTCGTCGCTGTGGGACTCGCTGACTGGGGACGGAGTGGCTTCTTTCAACGACGGCAGCTCGCTCAAGTGAGAAGGAGAGTTTGGCAACAAGGTTGGGGGAGATAATCTCCTCCTTCCCTTTGCAGCTTTCTTCATGGCAAGGGTCTGGACAACACTCCCTTGCCTGGAGTGGATGTGTAAATAGGGCACGGAGCTGGGCTCGATGAAACCCGCGTCGCTGCCCACGGGGCTCTGCCCCCCGCTCACCACAGACGACTGGGAGCAAGCTGGAGATGGCAGAATCTCTGAACTAGTAGCTGTTGAAGGCAGCAAATGGGGAAGTACTTGTCCTAAGGACGTACCAGGACCTTGCTGAGCAGACTTCTCAAGGACTGTCAGGCCAGCAGAACCGCCGCTTAGAATCCCGTTCAAGACGGCTTTCGGTTTCCTCCCTCTCCTTTTCCCTATATAAATGGTTCCTTTCTTGCTGACGTTGATTTGCTGGCCTAACTTTGACCCAAACGTTGCAGCAAGAGTTGACACCGTGTTGTGGAGTTTAGATTGCACTTTCCCTTTGTTATTTGGTTCCACAGTACTCGACAGAATCTGATTCAAGAGCTTCTTTCGCTTCAGAGTTTTCATTTTGTTGATCTTCCGAATAATCGTTTTCATTAACTGGCCGTTGTTTCTCTTGGCGACTTTTCTGTCTGAGTCTACTTCCAAATCGCTCATGCTACAAATATTAGGGCTTTGGATGACTTCTGGCCCTCGAAGCTGCTCCTTTCTCTCAAAAAAATCCCCACTTGGATGTTGATCGCTTTCCGATCCCATTTTGCTCGAGCTCTCCGTTCCGACGAAAGGTGCCACGGAGAGGATGGGGGGCTTCATTTTAATCGAGGACCTGATCTGCCTTTTAGGTCTCCCTCTCTTTTTAGGAAAAGCTTGTCCTGATAAGCTCTGTTTTAAGGAGGGAATTTCAACTTCAGGCTGCAAAATAGGAGGTTCTTGCTCTTCTTTTGACTGCACCGAAAAGACTTTCGATGCCGGGATCTTTAAAGTTCTCTTGGGAGGTCCCTCGAGCTCTGGCATCTCCTTGGATTTGGGTCTCCCCCTTTTGGGTTTATACATGTCAGGTAAGAAATCATCTGACATACACAAACCAGAAGGTTGCTTGTGAGAACTGTAGAACTTTGGAGTTTGTTTGTCACTCTCAGCTAAGAGAGCGAGAGACTGTCCGTTAGCTTCGTTCAGTTTTGGCAGCTGATGCTTGACAAACTCGTGCTCCACGAAGGAAGCTGACCCTATGTTCTTCAAGAATTTGGCCTGTTCCAAATTACTGCTCGACAGTGCAGTGTATGAAATGTTTTTGAAGAGCTCTGACCTTTCAAGCTCCAGACCCTTTGGGGGCCGACACGTGCTCCTCGACACCACTTTAGTCCATCGTGGTTTCCTTCCTTTTCTCTTCTTTAAAGGTTTGGATTGCTGAGCTGAGCTCAGGTTTTTTGCTCCTTGGCAGGATTTCTCTGATGAAGCTATTGCCCCGATCTTTAGGAACTGCTTGCTGCTAAACAAGCTTGTGAAACTAACGACTGAAGGGGTGACAGTGGCATGAATGCTTGTTTCAGCTGCCAAAATGGGTTTTTTCCCTGTAGAGGGACTGGTTCTTGAAGTCTCAACATAAGTTGCTTTGGAATCGTTTGAATCTTTGTCAGCACCTTTAAAATCGGTGCTCAGAGGACGGTTCAATGTCCTGTTGAGGTTCAGGAGGCTGCTGTCAGTAGCAAACTGAGTTTTGCCCATCTGATCCGAGATCCCCTCTAAAAGATCAGCCGTGGAACTTAGATGCAAGGAGGAGGAGCTGGATGCTAAGTGGGAAGATGCTGTGGAGAGGCTCCTGTTTAAGGTGGTAACAGACACTGTGGGAGAAGGTGATGGGAGATTCCCCTCTCCCACCGCACTGAACGGGGACTTTGCCGTCGAGACGTCCGAAGCACCCCCTGTTCTGAAGTCTGGTGAAGTGCAGTAGACTGGAGGTTGCTTTTCGTGCTTAGATGTTTCATAGATCCCTTTTTCACTGCTGGAGTAAGCATCCTGTGGGGGACACATTCCTTCATTAAACATCTCTTTGCCTACATCAGCGATTTCTTTCCGAATTGAGAACTTGTCCAAGATGCTTTCTTTGCTCTGTCTCAGCACGTGCTTCTCAAAGCTCTTGCCGCTGCTGTTTTCCTTCAGTAAATCTGTAGTCTCGTGGCTTTCAAGGCTACTGAGGTTTGAATTGCAAGGAAGCTTGAAGGGCTCTGAGGCAGGGCTAAGAGAGTCTGCTTTCAGAGTTCCAGAGTCCTTGGTGACCAAACCAACCGGGCTGCTCATTCCCGTTGGCTTCTTCCCAGAGTCCTTGCTGACCAATCCCACCGGACCGCTCATTCCTGTTATCTTCCTCCCAGAGTCCTTGTTAACTGGGCCAACTGGGCTGCCAATCCCTGGTGTCTTCCTCCCAGAGTCTTTGTTTGTCACAACTGTTGTGTTGCCAGTCCCTGGTATCTTTCTCCCACAATCCTTGTTAACCAGTCCTGGAGGACTACTTATTCCCAACAACTTCTTCCCAGCATCCTTGTTAATCAACGCTGCTGGAGTGCCAAGCCCCACTGGCTTTTTCACAGGCTCCTTATTAGTCAGTGCAGGTGGAGTGTTGATAGCAGGGAGTTTCCTCCCAACATCTTTGCTGATTAACCCAACTGCAGAGCTGGTTACTGGCTGTTTCTTTCCAGAGTCCTTGCTCACTAACCCAGCTGGAGTGCTGATCCCCGGCGGCCTCTTGCCAGAGTCCTTGTTAACCAATCCAATTAACGGGCCCATTCCTTGTGGCTTCTTCCCAGAGTCTTTGTTAACCAATATGGCTGCATTACCAATCCCTAATGGCTTCTTCCCTGAGTCCTTGTTAACCAATCCAACAGCAATAGCAGATACTGGCAGTTTCTTTACCAAATCTTTACTAACTAACCCACTTGCAGTTATGGTTCCTGGCAGCTTCTTCCCAGGGTCTTTAACCAAACCAGATGCAGTTCCATTTCCAGGCTTCTTTTGCTTTGTTTTGGAAGACTTTGAAGGAGGACAAGTTGCAATAAGTTGAGCCAATTTCTCTGTGACAGTAGTTGCTCCATTAATTTGTGTTCTATCCTTTAAGTCAGAATTATGGCTACTGATAAGAGTTGGAGGAGGTGACTTTATATAATCTGTCATTTCAGAGTGCAATGGGGAAACTTTCTTAGATAAAGGATTTGTTTCTACTTGTGTACCTTCTTCCACATGTAACTCAACTGTTGTCACTTCTCCCGCTTTCTTGTACGACTTTGAAGGGTCCTAGAAGTTAATTTAAAGAAACATCTTTAGGAACAAAGCACAAAGACATTCTCTCCTAGTAACACAGCAGCTTTTCATGCTGAGATGATTCATATCTGCTACTGACAATAGGGTAACTGCATAAACACACACTTCACGATCATCTGAGGGCTTTGGGATGTTAAGGAAGCTCAAACTCACTCCCAGTCCTCAAATGGAAGCCATTTAATTTGTCTCCCAGTTATAAACACTTCCTAAAAATACTGATGTTGATTAAAAATCCCCATGACAATAATGTACTGGGCTATGAATTTACAGTGTGACAGCACCTGAAGTCCCCATGTGCTACCAAGAAGCATCTGAGCAATGTGCTGCACTGTGTAAGCCTCCCCATGCACAGCTCTGCCAGCACTTCTCAGTCTTGTCCCATCACATCCTCAATCACTGCAGCAACAAGTCTTCCTCACAGCTGCTGACTGGATGAAAATAAGTGACTAAAATTAGGTGAGGTGCTGAATTCTCTGCTCCCAGGTGATGGGACATGAGGAAAGGGGCTGGAGTTGCCCCAGGGGAGGTTGAGGCTGGAGCTGAGGCAGAACTGTTTCCCTGAGAGGGGTGTCAGCCCCTGTGCCAGGCTGCCCAGGGAGCTGGGGGAGTGCCCAGCCCTGGAGGGATCCCAAAGCCCTGGGGCTGAGGTGCTGAGGGCTGTGGGTCAGTGCTGGGCTGGGCAGGGTGAGGCCAGGGCTGGGACTGCAGCAGCTTCAAGCTCTTTTCCACCCCAAAACGATTCTTTGAAGTCAAATTATTCTGTTGTTTGTATGGGGCAGGACACACACACACAGAGTGAATGAAACTTGCATGTTATCTTCAATTCTGACTTAACCACATTTGAAATTCCCATTAGGAACACTTCAACAAATTCACCTTGGACTTTGGAAGGCCATTCTTGTGCCCAACACACTCTGAAGTGCATGGGATCCACTCCCTCCCAGCAGGAGCTACAGATGGAAGGCTCTGATCCCTTATGAGAGAATAAGATACACACACAATTCAAAACCCCTCTGGGATCTACTATCTCAAACATTCAAAGGAGAGTGCAAAGCATCAGTGCCACACCTACTCATCCCTCTGCAGTAAAAATTAGTAAGACAACTGCATAGTACTTACTGTACTTGCTCCCAGACAGCATCAGATTCATCCCATTTTACAAAGCTGTTAGCTACGGTTGGCCAAGATCTAATTATGCTGAAGAGTGAGCCTGGATTCCTTTGAAATCATCTGATAAACAGCAAACTTTGGTGCTTATCATGAATGAAGTGTTTGTTCAGTAAGCTCTGCCAGCATGACTTAGAAGACAGCAAGCTGGATTCAATCTGACTGTTTCCTAGAGATGGGAAGTGGTTGCTTGGGTAATGCGCTGCCTGAGCTGCCAGAACCTCTGCAGTGCATGAGCAGACACTTCAAACCCCACAGTGTTGCCTTTCTGAAGGCAGACAGCAAGAAGTGGGTTTCTTTCTGCCCACACATAGGCCTGGCACTTGTGTGGGAACTACTGAGTCAGCACAACACACAACACGACTCCAAACGTGGAATCCAAGTGCTGCTGCTCTGGGACGTCCGAGGGGTAGCTGAGTGCCAGAGGTATTAACTAAACAGGATCAAAGCTGTCTCTCTGATCAGCCTAAAAGACAACCTTCACAGAGTTACAGCCTCTTTTTCTATGGTCTTAAATGTTGAAAAGAAGCTTGGAATACAAGGGGTAATGGGACACAAGCTGCAACAGGAAAAGTTCCACTGGCACGGGAGGAGCAAGTGCTTTGGTGCTGAGCTGAGGGAGCCCTGGCCCAGGCTGCCCAGGGAGGGTGTGGAGGCTCCTCAGGAGCTTCCCAAACCCACCTGGACACCTTCCTGTGCCCCCTGAGCCAGGGGAACCTGCTTTAGGAAGAGTTAGGGCTGGAGGATCCCTACAGATCCCTTCCCACTGGCATTTTGTAAAGCCCAGAAGCTGAATTTCAGTGCCCTGACAGCACAAACGTGTTGCCAGAAAACAAACAAGATTTCACAACACCAAGGGATACATCACTGGTCAAAGTTCCTCTCTTGGGGGAAGGTGGCCAAGAGCATCAGTTGGGGTTGGATGTCTCCAAACCTGCTGCAGCAGTAGAACAAAACCCACCCAAGTCGTATCACTTACTGGTTTGAAAGCTGTGGTGCAAAAGAGCCTGTGGTGTGTGGAGACTGGTTTGGCACACAGCCCAGCTTTCCTGTGGCAGCTGCAATCTTATGTAAATGATGTTGGAGCATCACATTTCAGGAACTTCCCCCCAACTTTGCCACCCTCATCCTCACAAAACACAGCTGGGAGGAGAGAAGCAGCCATGACACATCCTACTGCACTGGAGAGGGGGAAAAATAAGGTGCCACTTTCCTGAAATAGCTTCTGTTGCACAAACAATCCCTCCAAAAGATGGGGAGGAGAGATCTGAAGTCTCAAATAAGTTACAGAGAGCTACAGTGAGTGCAGAACGTTGCAGCTTCCAGGGCTGGTGTGGCCACGTTCACAGGCAGCTCTACAAATGTTTATCTGCTCTCTTGTTTTCCCTTTGCTCCTGATGCTGGGAGCTGCTTTCACATGCAGCACGTTCAGCATTTCAATGCTGAGGGAGTAGAGCCCTACTTCAGTGTGTGACTTGAACAAACACAGGGTTTTATCTCAGAGAAAGGATAAAGCCAGCAGCATAATGGCAAACTGTGACCTCCTCTCCCAGTAGTTTTCAAGTCACAGACACCATCAGGAACAAGCAGCTTGTTCTGAAATGGGAGCATGTCAAAGAAAGGCCAGAGCCAAAGTTTTAAGTTATATAATGTGCCACTTGAGAATTTCTGGTTTGACAGGCTGTCTGAAAATGCTTTTCTGTTTATAATGCAGGGAAAAAACCCCAAACTCGTGGAGTTTCATGGAGCTGAGGTGCTGAGGGTTAGTGGTGGGCTTGGCAGGGTGAGGGCAGGGCTTGGGCTCCATGAACCTGAAGGGCTTTTCCAACCAAAAAGTCATTTTAGTCATTGCATGTAGCATACAGCACACTTGTTCTTTCAGGGCATCATTTAGTATTTCTCTTTGAAGCTCCTCTTCCACAAGGAAAACTTAAGGCTGGGTATGTGAGGAGAAAGGAAAAGGTTTGGGTATGTCAGAGAGACGTCACCTCAGTGCAACATGAAGCAGTTCTCCATTCCCTTCGGGTAGGCTCTGCCTCATTCCAGGACAGACCTATGCAGGCAGCCTTACAAACAGGACCCAGGGTAGAGAAATGAAAAAGCCCTCAGCCTTGGGAACCTGTGAGCCTCAGAAACAGAGAGCCAAGGAAGGGCTCCAAGGACCTGTATTCCCTTACTGAATCTCCTGGTGTTGCAAAGTTGGACAAGGCTCCACGAGGAACATGCAAAAGAAACCAGGAGGGATAAAACTGCTCCCATGAGAAAACACAGCCCAAGAAAAACAGGAATGGAAGGAAAAGCTTCACCTCAGTAACCATGTACTAAAAGGAGCCAGAGTGTGGAGGGTGAGTCCTATTAGATAGCAAATCTTCTATGTATGTTGGGAAAAAAAAGACCCTGCTGCAACAAAACACTCCTAAAACTGAGCATCTGTGCAACTACATCTCTGATTCTTCCCATTTATCCTGTCTTCCCTATCTGTTGTTGCTGCTCTTGCTTGTTACATCATGCAGGTCATAAAAACAAGACATCCTCAAGGCAGGGCTCTCTCTCCTTGCAGTGGAAAATACCTGGCACGTCTCTCAAGCCACCACATTTATATGCAGTTTATCACCAGGCTGTTTTCTAACACAGCTGGGAAAGTTGGGGTTTCTTTTACTTTTCAGACACTGCTTGAGATGTTCATTGGTTAAGATACAGCAGAAACAAGAGTTCTGATAAATAAATCCAAAGCCAAGAGATCAGCAGAGTGGAAACACAGCCCCAATTAGAGACACCCCCCACACACACTATTATCTATCCAAGTGACTGAAGATCATCTGTTACTTTTCAGACATTCACCTATGAAGTTCACTTCAAGTTAACACAGGTTAATCTTTCATCCCTGGTTAAAAACAAAGAACACTGGCAGCTGTAAAACAGCAAAAGCACCTTTTTCCTGTTGGCTGAAACGAAATCAAAGTGATTCCAAACTGAGAACCTTCACTACCAGAGGCAAAAACACCCAACAGAACATGATTGTGGAGAGATGCCAGAAACCTTTTCAACACTTTAAGTTTCCTATGACTTGCAAAGAAACCACTCACTTGTTTGGAAGGGCAGTGCTCGTTCTTCTCATCTGTCATCTTCCCACTCTTGGGTGCCCTTCTGGGTTGCTTGATGCTGGTTTTTATAGCAGGCCTGCACACATAATTCTCCAGGTTCTTGGGAGGCTTTTTGGTTCGTTTTGCTTGAAGACCAATCTTCAGTTTCAAGTTGCCCTCTGAAAAGTTTGTTTCTTTCACTGAGAACTGTTGCTGTGCATCAGTCAGAGCCTCGTTCTTCCCATTCTCTGCACTGTTCCCCTCCCGGTTCTTCTTCTTCCCGTCGTCTTCTTCCTTGGTGCAACTCTCTAGCTCGACTTCTCCTTTCCCCACCAACGTGCCAATGTTTACTACAGAGGGGCTTTTCCCAGCAAACCCTTCAGAATCAGAACCCAAGCCTAACATAGCAGTATTCCGAGGGTCCATCACAGGCAGAAGAGGTGCCTTGGGGTTAATTTTAGGGAAGATTTACAGAGATATGTTCCACAGAAGATCTGTTCTGCTACTGGCAGCCAGCATCTTCTACTCTGGAGGAGGAAAAGAAAGACAGATGTAAGCTTTCATTCCCTAGCAGAAATGGAAAGTAAAACCAACCAGGAAGCAAACAGTGGTGTTTCACACAAGCAGCATCAGGCAGCTGATGTTTCAAATCACCATCTCTTCCTGTCATCCACCACATAAACACACTTTCTCTAGGAAACCATTTCACAATGGCAGGTAAAAAAGGTCCAAAGTATGTGAATATTCTCATGTGACTCCCAGCTTATCCACAGGATAATTCAAGTGATGGTTAAGGCTTTTAATATTGATGCTCTAAATGGTTTTGGTGTTTAAAAGCTCAGTTATTCCTAGTACAGCCACTCTCAGGCTGGACCCACTGAAACAGTTACAACTAAGGAATGATGCAGCTAATGAAGCCCATGAAGAAAATAAACCCCAAACCCAGAGACAAGCTGATTTTAATCACCTGAGCCACCAGGAAACTTGAGCTGAACCCAAGGATGTGTTGGTTTACAACTATGCCACAAAATCTGCTTGTGGAGTCCAAAGGCTTCCCACAATTCAGGAAGAAGAGTGCAAGAACAGAAGAAGAACCCACCAATTCACACACTAATCTGTACTTCTTGGAACAAGGGAACAGAACAGTCCTCACTCATCACAGATACTCTTATGGGTATGTAATTAACCTATTTATCATAAGGTATTAGAGGCAACTTCTTCATCTTAAATAAGAAGTTGATTTGAACAGCAGGAAGGGAGCTGGGGGTGTTGGTCAACAGCCAGCTGGGTGTGAGCCAGCAGCGTGCCCAGGGGGTGAGAAGGCCAAGGGCAGCCTGGCTGGGCTCAGCAGCAGCAGGGCAGGGATTGTCCCCTGTGCTGGGCCCTGGGGAGGCTGCAGCTCCAGGGCTGTGTCAGTGCTGGGCCCCTCACTCACTGCCACAGGGACACTGAGGGGCTGCAGAGCCGGGCACAGAGCTGGGGAAGGGGCTGGAGCACAAGTGCTGTGAGGAGCAGCCGAGGGAATGGGGGTGTTGAGGCTGGAGGAGGCTGAGAGGAGCCAGAAGCCCTCTCTGACACT
The DNA here is from genome assembly GCF_028858725.1 of Colius striatus. Lineage (NCBI taxonomy): Eukaryota > Metazoa > Chordata > Aves > Coliiformes > Coliidae > Colius > Colius striatus. Next base: position 203,894 of record NC_084787.1, read on the forward strand.
CCTTGCCAGGAGGCTGCAGGGAGCTGGGGGTCAGTTTCTGCTCCCAAGTGATGGGACAAGAGGAAAGGGGCTGCTAATCCTGGACCTAATCATCATTTTGCCTCCACCACTGTAATCTTCTTCTCTCTGACTCTCCAATTACCCCACTCTAACCCACAGAAAGCATGTCTGCCAGTTTGATGGTTTCCCTAACTGTGAGCTGATGAGATCTCATCTCTCTGAAACCCCAAAATGCTGCTACTTCCCCACCTCATCAAGTTCAAGCTTCCTGTCATTGTCTTCGAGGTGTGCATAACCCTCCCTTGGCTCTCTGCTTGTTCACATTCCTTAGTGCCCTCTGTTTCAGCAGTGACAACTGATGTTCCTCTTTTCCTTTGAGGTAACACCATTGCTTTCTCTGTGCTACTCTTCAGAGAATCACAGAATGGTTTGGCTTGGAAGGGATCTTAAAGCTCATCTAGTTCCAACCCCCCTGCTCTGGGCAAGGACAGTTTGCACTAGGAGCAGGATGCTCATAGCCCCATCCAACCCACAACCTCTCTGGACAACCTGTGTCAGGGCCTCACCACTCTTACAGGAGAGAACTTCTTCCTCATAGCTCATCTCCTCTCTTTCAGTTTGCAGACATCACTCCTCATGTCACCACAGGCCCTTGTAAAAGTCCTTGTTGGCCCCATTAGGTGCTGGATCTCAGTCTGTCTCCAGAGCAGAGGGGCTCCAGCCTTCAGATCATCTTTGTGGCCTCCTCTGACTTGCCCCAACAGGCCCTTCTGATGCTGCTGCCCTGGAGGCAGCAGTGCAGGGGAGTCTCTCCAGAGCAGAGGGGCAGAATCCCTTCCCTTGAACTGCTGGGGATGGCCCTACTTACACCAGCCTCCAGGATCTTCACTATTCCTCTTGCAGGTCATGCCTTAAAATCCCCTTCTGGATGTCAGTGCAGATGAGCAGGCAAATGACAACAGCCACAGTTCAGCTGTAAAAGCCTGCATGAATTTACCCTGAACACTCACTCCAAGGATTTGGTACTCTCAAGACCTGAATCACATTTACCCACGTGATAGAAGGTATACAGCTGTCTCTTCCCTCTCCTCATTCATTCTGTTAATCTGTAAGTCCTGTTTTTAATTACACTACAGGTTTCTTCAGGTCACAAAAAACCCCCAGACTATGGACTTGCAAAGTACCTGCTTGGATGCCTCTGATCCCTGAAAGAGATGGCTGCATGTCCCCTTGACAAAGACCTTTCCAAGGGAAGCACTAGATCCATCTGGTGCACCTGGTAGGATTCATGTGAAATTAAAGGAGTGGAGCCTGGTTGCCCCAGCCCACAATGAAGCATTGTCTAAGCTTGCACTCTGTCATTTCACCTCACTGCTTCCTAAACTTCCAGGAGCAGCAAGTGCCACTAAACTCAAGCAGCAGGGCATCCTACACCAGGCCAAGAACTCGGCTCAGCAGCTCCTGTCCCACTGCTCACACTTTGCAGAGCCACAGGAGATGGTTCCAAAGCCAGACCAACATTTTTGATTGCAGGACTCCTTTTTTTGGATGAAACAAGCAGCCATTTCCCTCAGGACTCTGTTCCAAGACCTAATCCACATAAGCTAACGTGGTTTTTTCCTAGCTTAAGAACCATCTAGTATGAGATCTCTGCACACAGCCTCACAAATTCTGATCAAAACACATCCTAACCATCTCCCTGGGAAGCAAAACACATCAGACCTCCAGTCTACCATCCAGTATCTCAAATCCCTCCTGTCATCACTTTTTCCCCTCCCAAAACAGATTACCTAGGAAGTGTTTCAACACCCTTTTTGACATGTGCTACCTACAACTAACCACTCTTCATTAATGATTTCTCTAATGCCATATACAGTTTGAATACCTCTGACTCATTCTTAGGCCCCTGTTGACACATCCAAAGCCCTTTATTTTGTTCAGCATCTGCTCAGATCTCTGTTCTTCTCATCCCCTGCTTTTCCAGCAAATAAATACCAAGGGTTGACTTCTTCTGCCAGCTCTGAGGTATGTTTTCCCCTCTCTGCTCCCTCAGCAATATTAACTGAGGTTTTGGGGGTCTCCTGCTCAATTCCCTAAGTCACCTTCATTTCTGCTACTGCTTTGGTTGATAAAAACACACTGGGATCTTATAGTTGGGAGATGAGTGGGTTTTCTTTAGGTTCTTTCCATTGCATCAGCTGCAGAGGATGTTAAAACAACCCAGCTGGGTGTCTGAAGTGCCAGAATACTAACTGATAACTCTATGGCCTCTCCCAATCCCCTTTCTCACATCCCTTGTCTTCTTTCTCTGCTATACAACTACCACCCTCAGAAGGTAAACTTTGTGAGCAGGTCTCATGTTTCATCTGGTACCTGCTTCTGGTCCCATCCCTGAACTGAAAGGCCTGCAAACACCAGATGGAATTTGGACTCCCCTCATCATTTTGTTGCTTCACTATTCAGGGGTGAATTCATATGAAATTGATAAATAAAAGGCACATTTGATCAGACCAAAGGTTCATTTAGCTTTAGGCTGTTGGTCTCAACACCAGCCAGTAGTGATTGCCTAGGGAAAAGCATGAGAAAAAGCCCAACATATGCTGTGGCAATTCCACTACAACATTCTCCCAGCCTTGAAATTGGTGTTTCAGAAACTCCCTGAGATGTCTCTGCATCTAATGCCTTTCAGTGGACTTCTCTGAACAAAAAACTCCTCTGCTATTTATACCCACCTAGTAAAAGAGAACATAAAGGACTGAGTAAAGCAATAATTCACCTTTAATTCCTGAGACAACGTGGTTATGACCCAGATACCCCAGTGCTGGGACAGGCCCCTGCTTGCACAATGAGTAAGGTCATGAGACACAAAACTAGGACCAAGTTTTAACTTCACAGAATAATCCCATCAGGTTTGGACAGCAGATGAGGGGAGGGATGTCCCTGCTTTCCTGAAAACTGTAGATGAAACACATGACCTCAACTAGGGGAGGAACAAGCCCAGCAGCAGCCCAGGCTGGGGGTGAGCTGCTGGAGAGCAGCTCCAGGAGAGGGACCTGGCACTGCTGGGGGAGAACAAAGTGACCCTGAGCAGCAACGTGGGCTCGTGGGCAAGAAGCCAACGGCAGCCTGGGGGCAGCAAGAGAGTGTGGGCAGCAGGGCCAGGGAGCTTGTGCTGCCCCTGTGCTCTGCCAGAGCTGGGGAGGCCTCAGCTGGAGTCCTGTGGCCAGGGCTGGGCTGCCCAGCTCAGGAGAGACAGGGAAGTGCTGCAGAGAGGCCAGTGCAGGGCTGCCAAGATGCTGAGGGGCTGCAACATGTGTGTGAGGAGGAAAGGCTGCAGCCCTGGGGCTGTTGAGCCTGGGGAACAGAAGCCTGAGCTCAGGGGCACCTTGTTGATCAACCCCTAAAGGGTGAGTGGCAGGAGGTTGGGGTCAGTGCCAGGACATCAGCTGGAGCACAAAAGGTTCCATTTAAACCCAAGGAGCAAGTGCTTTGGTGCTGAGGGGAGGGAGCCCTGGCCCTGGGCGTGGAGGCTCCTTCTCAGGAGCTTCCCAAACCCCTCTGGACACATTCCTGTGCCCCCTGAGCCAGGGGAACCTGCTTTAGCAAGGGCTGGATGATCCCTAGACCTCCCTTCCCAGCCCATCCTGGCATTCTGTGAGGTGACCACAGCAGCAGCAGCCGACAACTCGCCAACAGCAGCACAAAGTAACACTTTTCTGAAGGAAAAACCGAAACCAAGAACCCATCTGACAACAATGGCTGTTACACCACCACTGTCACTCCCTGCCTTTATGTGCTATTTCCATTTTCCTCTGGTGACAGCGCTATCAACAAGCCCCTTCTCTCACCCCCGGAGTGTTTAAAGCAGCTTTTTGTATCCTCGAGGACAGTTTATAAACTCCTGAAAACAACCCAAAACAAGCTGCTGCTTTTGGTGAGTTATGACTCAAATGATTTGACTGTTTATTATCACTGAGACATTACATGCTTTTTAGATGACTTGTCGACTGCCTGTAGCAACCAGATGAAACTCCAGCCCAAAACCAAGTGGCAGCAACTGTGCCTTTAAAGTTAAGATGTACTTAGACCTCCTCCAAACACAAGCTAAGAGAAATCTGTCTCCTACAGTTTAGGAATGGTGCTGAAGCTTGATTTTTTTGGAGTAAGGATGCTTCTTAAGAACTCAAGTAAGCAGACAGATGATGATTTTAGAGCCCATCTCTACCCATATGTTCAACCAGCTGCCAGAACTTCCCCGTTCACAGAGGCTGAAGCACCAGGGATGGTCTCAAGGTCCTCAAAGATGATCAGGTGAAACACAAGTCTTTCAGGATTCACCTCCCCCCCAGAAAAAACCTCCCCCACATGCTTTTGCAAGTGCAAGCTACGTTAATGCAAGGAGGAGAGTCAAATAAACAAGGAGAGAAGCCAAAAAGAGATGCTGCTCCTGAAAACTCAGTTTAAATGGGTGAAGGGAAAGCCACTGATCTTCACCACACGTCCCTCCCACAGTCCCTACTCCCCAAATCTCTCCTAACAAGCCTGGAAAGCCATGGGAAGAACCTGCTCCCTCAGGTTTCCCTTCCTGGCTCCTGAAAACACGGGACTAGCAGAGGAGTGAATGCGTGTCCTGAGGCCATCTGATGGAAACCCTCCTTCCAGTAGCTGCACCTCCTCTGCACCAGGTGAAGGAACCACAAAACCAGATGTGAGAGAGACAGAAGCTGGAAAGCCAAGGAAGGGGAACTGAACTGAAAGGACAGCAACACGTTTTGGCTCCTGAGCTGAGAGACGGGTAAGGCTGAGACACACCGAGCCCAACCACCTGCTCCCCAAATACTGCTCGAGGAAACGAAGTAAGGATTGAAAATACAATGAAAGCAAAAGCATGATCTGGGGGGAAGGAGGGAGGGCTGGAGGAAAAGCCTCTGAGCCACTGACCTACTAAACTAAGCAATATCCCAACACGGGAAGAGTGGAGGTGCTAAAGAAACGTGCCACAGGGCCCCCACCCGGGACGGGCCGCTCTCTTCCCACCACCGAAATGAAAGTTCCCTGGACGCGGTGCCTTGTCCACACAGACCCGACCCCCGGGAAACTCCCTGGAGCCCGCGGCAAGCCCCGGGCCGCTGCGGGACAGCCGCGGGGTGGCGGCGGGATCGACCCCGCGTCCCCCGGCCCCTCCGCCGGGTGCCATCCCGCCCCCCTCCCCCGGCTCCCGCGGGGCCTGACACAACGCACGAGCGCGGCTGTCAGCCTCTCCCCACCCCCGCAGGGCACGGGCCCGGCCGCGGGCGTCCCGCCGGCACACGGCCTCCGCTGCTGTCACCGGGACCCCCCGCACCGCCCCGCACCGCGCCCCGCCGCCGGGGATACCCCGCCTCCCTCCTTCCCTCCCTCCCTCCTTCCCTCCCTCAGCGCGGGCCCGGCTGTCAGGGATCCCCCGCCCCCTCCCTCCCGGCGCGGGCCCGGCTGTCAGGGATCCCCCGCCCCGCTTCACGCCGAAGGGCCCAGCCGGGGTTCGCCGCCGCCGCCGCCGCTCCGAGCGCGGGCCCGGCCGGGGGCCGCCCTCCCCTCCGCACACCCCCCGGCGTCACCGCCGAGCTCCCCAGACAGCCGCGGACGCTCCGGCGAGGCCCCCGGCGCGGCGGCCCGAGGCGCGGGTGCGGGGCAGCGGTGCGGGGCGGCCCCCGGCGCGGCTCCCCGGCCACACAGCTCCCCTCCCCCCCGGGCTCCGGGCCTCAGGCGGTCCCAGTCCCCGCCCGCTCCCCCCCCCCCATCACCCCGCGCCTCTCTCCGCTCCTCACCGTGTCAGCGACAACGCGGCCGGGGCCGAGGACGTTCTCCTCCGCGCCGCATCTTCCCCGGGCCGCCCGCGGGGACGGGGCCAGGGCGGGACCGGGACCGACCGGCCGCCGCTTCGGCCCAGCTCCGAGCCGAGGCAGCGAAACCAAAATGGCGGCGGCTCCTGCTCCAGCGCGAGCGAGCGCCCGGCGCCCCGCCCCCCCCCGCGCGCGGCCACACCCCGCGCCGCCGGCCCCGCCCACCGCGTGGCGCGCTGCGAGCCGCCGCCGCTTGGCCCTCCGCGGCACCCGTAGAGGCCCGCCGGCCGCCCCCTCCCACCCGCGGCCTGTCGCGCCCAGGAGCCCCCGTGAGGGCCGCGGCGGCGCCGGCGGTACCGGTGAGGCCCGGAGCGAGCGGCGGCCGCCCGGGGGAGGGCGGGGGGATGGCGGGGACGCGCGCAGGGGCTGGATGAGGGGGGTGGGAGCCTGCGCGGTGGGCACCCGAGGCGCGGAGCGGCGGCGGCCCGGGGAGGCCGGAGCGGGCGGCCCTTCGGGGCCCTTCCGCGGGCGTGAGAAGCGCGGCTGCAGCTCTGCCGGGTGCGGTGGGGCTGCTGTGGGGCTGCAGCTCTGCCGGGGGCTGTGGGGCTGCTGTGGGGCTGCAGCTCTGCCGGCTGCTGTGGGGCTGCAGCTCTGCCGGCTGCTGTGGGGCTGCAGCTCTGCCGGCTGCTGTGGGGCTGCGGTGGGGCTGCAGCTCTGCCGGCTGCTGTGGGGCTGCAGCTCTGCCGGCTGCTGTGGGGCTGCAGCTCTGCCGGGTGCTGTGGGGCTGCGGTGGGGCTGCAGCTCTGCCGGCTGCTGTGGGGCTGCAGCTCTGCCGGCTGCTGTGGGGCTGCGGTGGGGCTGCAGCTCTGCCGGCTGCTGTGGGGCTGCAGCTCTGCCGGCTGCTGTGAGGCTGCAGCTCTGCCGGCTGCTGTGAGGCTGCAGCTCTGCCGGCTGCTGTGAGGCTGCAGCTCTGCCGGCTGCTGTGAGGCTGCTGTGAGGCTGCTGTGTGGCTCCAGCTCTGCCGGCTGCTGTGAGGCTGCTGTGGGGCTGCAGCTCTGTGGGTGCTGTGGGGCTGCAGCTCTGCTGGGTGCTGTGGGGCTGCGGTGAGGCTGCCGTGGGGCTGCTGTGGGGCTGCAGCTCTGCCGGCTGCTGTGGGGCTGCTGTAAGGGTGCCGTGGGGCTGCTGTGAGGCTGCTGCTCTGCCCCAGCCACGCAAAGCTCAGAGAGCCCTGTAACGTGTGTTATCGGCCACTCGGAACGTCGGCACCGTCCCAAATCAACTTTGAGGCGTCTGTGGCTCCTCGAGTCTCCAGAATTAACCTTCCTAACCTCAGAATTAACCTGAGACAGGCGGGATCCAGCCTGTACGTGCAAACGTGGCAAAGTAAAACGAGCCCAAAGAGCCTCCCCGGGCTCCAGTTGCTCCTGAAGAGCAAAACCAGGGCATGTTTGTGAAGAACGAGCAACCCTCAGCGTGGAGTCGTTGCCTAATTCACTTCAATCCTCTTCATCTTGCTGGGGGTTATCGCTGTAGTTAGCCCCTGCCTCTACCTTCCTCCTGAGGAACCACCTTTGCATTAACTTGTCACCATGAGGAATCCCTCCAGGATCTTTGTTAGAAGAATGTCTGCTCCTCCTTGGGTGAAGGAAGTATCTTTACTTGTGAAGTCAGAGGGGGTTTTGGTCAATGTCTCTGTGAAAAACCATAGTTGACAGATGATCTTTTAGTAGGCAAATGATGCTGCTTGCTGCAGAGCATTCTGACACTGGATTACTTGGCTGAATTGGTTGAGTGCCTGGACTTTTAAGCTCTTTGGAATGATTCTCTCCCAAGTGTGAAATCAAACCTGATAAAAGCCCCTGTAACATCCACTTCTGTCTCTGCAGGGAAAAGAAAATGCTGAGAAGTCTGAAAAGACTTGTGTCCCATCCTCTGAAGGTAAGTCCTGGACAAGCATCATGTGGCTTCCAATATGTTCCTCTTTCATTTGTCATCTTGTGCCTCTTGGTTGTGGAAACTCCACTGTGGGCACAGGAGGCTGTGTGTGTGTGACTGCCACCTTGCTCTCTGTGTGCTGCAGAGACAGGGCACGTGCAGACAGGCCTTGGGGAGCTGGCTGAAGTGAGAGGTTCATGACAACACTAAACTTTGGCATTTGACAATGTCCAGCATGCTGAAATTCTCACAGCTTCAATGCTGAATCTCCTTTGCTCTGCTCTGCTGGGAAGTAGAAAGGACAAAGCTCTTTCCAGAGCACAGAACCAACAGCTTTTCACAGCAGCTTCTGTTGCTGGTGGGGAGGTGATCTTGCAGAGGCAGCTCAGGGCTGATGTCAGCTCTGTCACAACACCCCAGCAGCACTGCCTGACCAGTAAAGCTTCCATCATGAAGGAATGAGTGACAGGACAAGAGGAAAGGGGCTGGAGTTGCCCCAGGGGAGGTTGATGCTGGAGCTGAGGCAGAACTGTTTCCCTGAGAGGGGTGTCAGCCCCTGTGCCAGGCTGCCCAGGGAGCTGGGGCAGTGCCCAGCCCTGGAGACATTCAACAGACACATCACTGAGGTGCTGAGGGCTGTGGCTCAGTGCTGGGCTGGGCAGGGTGAGGCCAGGGGATGGATTTAATGACCTTAAAGGTCTTTTCCAACCCAAATGAGTCTCTGATTCCAAGATGCTTGTGCAAACTGCCACCCAGAGCTGGGAAGGTCTTGCTGTGCAGCACCTGCAGAAGACAGGGATGAGACAAGAGGAAAGGGGCTGCAGTTGCCCCAGGGGAGGCTGAGGCTGGAGCTGAGGCAGAACTGTTTCCCTGAGAGGGGTGTCAGCCCCTGTGCCAGGCTGCCCAGGGAGCTGGGGGAGTGCCCAGCCCTCAGGGATCCCACATCTTAGGGCCATGGATTAGTTGGGAGGTTTGGCAGTGTGAGGGGAGGGGTTGATGTTGATATTAAAGGTCTTTTCCAAGCCAAGCTGTTCTATCAGTGCTGCATATCTGGGATGGCTTCCTCATGGGAAAGAATTCCAGTTGCTTGGTTTGCTGTTGCCTCTTCAATGCTTTTACTAGTGATATGCAGAGGATGAGGAGTAACTCACCTGCTGAGACAAGGCTCTGGCTGCACAGTTGTGTGCTTCTCATGGCAGCATTTCTGACACAAACAGGCTTTTTTTCCCTAGAGCCTGAGCTACGTGGGAACATGTAGGAACAGCTCCACCTTATGGCACATGACTCTGATTAATCCCCAGCACCACGTGATGATTTGCTGCCATTTCAGGGATGTGAGTTAACACTCCTGTGTCCTTTGGCAGGTGGAAACTTGATGTAAAACCCCACTCCCAAGAGAAACTGAGTGAAAGGATAAGGTGAAAAGATGAGCAGCTTCCCTGTGTGTTGGGGTTTAGTAAGCAGAGCTCTCAGGAAGGTGTCTGTGTGTGGTTCTGATGTTCTGCATGAAGCCAAAGGGATCAGTGAGGAACCTCTGTCTTTTCTTCCAGGAGCTGGGACCACCTGGCACGTTGCTACTGTAAAGTCAGACTATCAAATGCATTTGTAGTGATATTCCAAGTCACTGGAAGGTGTTTGTGGAGCCTGTTACAAACACAGATGCACTGCTGCATCAATTTAGGGTGGTTGTTCAGCCTGGAGAAGAGGCTGAGGGGAGACAGGAGCACTCTCTGCCACTGCCTGACAGGAGGCTGTGGCTGGTAGGGGCTCAAAGCAACAGGACAAGAGGAAACAGCCTCCAGTTGCCCCAGGGGAGGTTGAGGCTGGAGCTGAGGCAGAACTGTTTCCCTGAGAGGGGTGTCAGCCCTGTGCCAGGCTGCCCAGGGAGCTGGGGCAGTGCCTAGCCCTGGAGGGTTCCCAGAGCTGAGGTGCTGAGGGCTGTGGGGTAGTGGAGGCTGTGGCAGTGCTGAGGGAACAGTTGGACTCAGGAGCTTGAAGGGCTTTTCCCACCTCAGCCTGTGTGAAACTGAAGCTCAGTGATTCATAAAATGCAGGTCTGTGTCTCTCAAGATGAGAGTAACTGCAAAGACTATCACATTCACCAGCTTGGGTTGGTTTTGGAGCACTTCAATAACAGGACATGGGGGGTTAACCCCACATTCCACTTTCTTCTGAGCCTCTGTGGCTTTCAGGTGACCCCTGAGGAAAAGTGGGATGACAGCAGAACTGCCTCATGCCTCCAAGGCCTCAAACAGCTGCTCCTGTCTCTAACCTCTCCTTCATGGCTGCTCTCATCTCAGCAGCCAGGCAAAATAGGAAACTGCTTGCTCTCTTTGCAGCTCAGAGCCTGCAACTGTTCCAGTCAGTAACACCAAGGGTGGCTTTCACTTTTGCTTGCTTTGCTCACAGCCCCTGTTTGCAGGATCCACCTTTGGATGCAGTGACAAATGCTCCTGATTCCTCCCCACCATAACACAAGAAAAGAGCTTGTCCTGCTCCTCACTTTCTTGCCTGTTTTGGCTGGGGTTTGAACAACCTGTCTGTGGGGAAAGAGGAGGGGGAAAGGAAAATGAGGAATGGAGCAGCTTAGCTGGCTGTTGCAGTTTCCCAGCTGTGCCTGGATTGGAAGAGCCTGGATGCAGGGACACAGGGAGGAAAAGCAGTGCAGGGAATGCAGTTACAAGTATCAAATAGTGGGCAGCACTGCACTAATCCCTCAGTAATTGAGGTGATTATGGATTACCAGAGATGGATGTTCAGGCTACTTGCTGCTGTACCTTGGCAGGAACACAGGGAAGAACTTCTCACCATTGAGACTTTAATGGCTCTTAAGCAGCCTGGAAGGGATAACAGCTCTGGGTGCAGGGCTCTGACTTGAGGTGGCAGCTGAGGGAAGGGGTTTAGAAGCAGGTATCTAGATGTGAAATGGAGTTCTACAGCAGGGAGGGGGTTCCTGATGACCTTCTCTGCTGCTGCTGAATTGATTCCAAGGGCAGAGCCCGTTCTGAGGCACAGGCTCATCACACCAGCAGTGAACAGCACTAACTGGATCTTTAGATGCACCAAGAATCTTTGCTGTAAAGTTGATCTCTTTGCCTTTTTGTCCTTCTGCAGCTGGACCATGGCTGTGCCCTGCACACTGCAGCCAAGCATTGCTTCAGTCCCATGGTCAGCCAGGATGTCCAAACCCCAGCAGAGACCCCAAGGGCAGTTTTCTACACCAGTGAGAAGGACCCGGTGAGTTGGTGCCACAGTTGTTGCTGTCAGACAGCAGGTGCCTCAGTTCCAGCAGTCTGCAGAGCCTGAGGCCAGGGGTGCTCACAGGGACTGTGCTGGTGTAGGAGGTTTAAGGGAAAGGGAGTAACAGGCTGAGGTAGAAGCAGCTGTAGACCGTGATCCCCAGCCCAGAGGGAAACAGCCCCTGCCTGGGTTAATGAGATGGGGCTGGTCTCTGCTGGGAAGCTCCTGGGAACAAGCATTGATTCCTTTTCTGTAGCTGCACAGAGGAGATGGCCTGTGTGCTGCAGGGGCTCAGATGTGCCTTCCATTGTCATCAGACACCATTCATTTCAGCTCCAGGCTTATTCTTCCCTGACCAACCTCCCCAAATTGGCAACGAAGGCAGATAAAAACACACACCCCAGATGACCTCAGCACAGCTCTCCAGCATCACCATTCCAGCCTCACACTCTCCACCTCAAGCACAAAATGAAGTGGAATAAATGAATGGCAGAAGCCTTTGAGGTGCTTTGCTGCTGCCTCTGTAATTGGAGTCTTTTCAGTCCCTGATTCCTCTGGGGTCTCTATGGAAACAGCAGCATGCAGATGATCTTGCTCACGTGACCTGAGTGTCTCTATAGATTGCACAGAAGAGTCCAGATGGCAAGGATTGTCCCCACTGTCCTGTGCCTACCATTTAGGTTGCCAGGCAACTGGCTTTGGCATCCTGGCTTCCTGTGCCTGATGTTGGGCGACAGCAAGCGCTCGTTAATTCATCAGCTCGGCCTTGGCTGGGACTGAGATGGCTGCAAAGCCCCCAGCTCAGGCTGCACCCACACTCCTGCACCACACAGTCCCATGAGAAATGCATGTGGAGCACCAGATGAAAACTAATAAGCTTTGACATACCTTTCCATGAGCAAAACTCAACAGTGGCTTAGCATGAGGGGCAAGATCCTGACCCACTGCACAGATGGAGGAGCTGGAGGGTGAAGGAATTTGCCCAAGGTTATGCAGCAAGACAGTGATGAAGCTGAGAATGAAAATGATCCCTGGAGTGCTGCTCTTCTGTTGGAGTCCAGGGATGTCCATGTCCATAGGTGCTCTTCTGTTTGACCCCAAACTGCCAGAGCAAAACACAGGCACCAATGGTCTGATGTAAATCCCTAAAGGGTGGGTGGCAGGAGGCTGGGGCCAGTGTTTGTTGTGTGGTGGCCAGTGACAGGACAGGGGGTGATGGACATGAATTGGAACACAAAAGGTTCCATTTCAACAGGAGGAGCAAGTGCTTTGGTGCTGAGGTGAGGGAGCCCTGGCCCAGGCTGCCCAGGGAGGGTGTGGAGGCTCCTTCTCAGGAGCTTCCCAACCCCACCTGGACACATTCCTGAGCCCCCTGAGCCAGGGGAACCTGCTGTAGCAGGGGCTGGATGATCCCTAGAGCTCCCTTCCCACCCCACCATGCTGAGATTCTGTCCCAACACCTGCAGGCAAACCCTAGAGGACTCAGGCAAACCCTAGAGAACTCAGCCTAGAGCCTGAAACACAGCTCTGCTGGATAAATCTGCTAAAGCTGGCAGAAACACCAGCTGCTGCTGCTTCTTTCTGAAGAGTAAATAAAACCACTCTTATGTTTTTCTGCACCATTACTATGTCAAATAAAGAACAGCAGGAAGCTGTTCTATTCTGATTCCATCTCAAGCAAAGGGGAAGCAGGAGCTGGGCCATGCACAAGAGGGATTCTTTAACTTGACATCTCAAATGTGGTGCAGGACACCATCCAAGGCAGCAAAGCTTGGCACAGAGCTGCTGAAGCAGCCTGACAAAGCTTGGCACAGAAGTTGCTAAAGGTCACAGAGGAATTACTGCAGAGGAGTGTCTCTGTGTACTGTCCTCATTGTACATGACTCAAAACATGATGACTGGACCAAGAGTAAATAAATCAGTGATTTGCAATCATTACATGGTAGGAAAACAGAATAATGAAGGGGAGGGGGGGGGGAAGCAGGGCATGAAATGGCTCTTCAATTAACAGCTCCCAGTACCAACAGCTTCTGGTCCAAGAGCTTAAAGTAATCCCTGGGAATAAATGCAGAACCATGGCAGGAACCAAACTGACCACTCCTGTCACAACAAGGGGCTTGAAGTGACTGCCTGAGGATGGGGACTTCTTAAGCACCCAGCACTCCTTAACAAGGCAAATGGCACCTGAGGAGTCAGTGCTGAGAGACAGCAAAGGGCAAAGCAGAAAACATCTTGCCACAGACTTCAGCCAGTGAGTTGGAATCCAGCAGGTAACTGCAAAGGGGGTTGTGCTGCTGATGAGGTGCTGTGGGGACCCGAAGCACGAGTGGACTGAGGAAAGGAGATGAATTCATGGAGCACAGGAGCCCACAAAGCAATGTGGCTCCTACACAAGCCCAAGGAGTCCCTTGCTGTGTCTTGCCAGGTAGTTTATCCTTTCTGTAGGTTCCTCCTAAGCCTCTGCCAGCAGTGAGGCTGCTCCAGTTCCTGCTTCACTCTGCTCCTTTGACTTTCCATAGGGGTAGAGACTCACTTTGATTGCACATTCCTCTCCTGCTGCCTCCCTCACAGGCCTTCTGGATGCACAGGAGAGCTGCCAGACCTCCCTGAGTGTCACTGTTTGTGTTTCCCCTTCCCAGGCCAAGCACACAGAGCAGCATGAGGGTCAGCACTACCACATCCCACTGGAGGAGGTGAAAGCTGTGTTTCCCCACGGGCTGCCCCGGCGCTTCCAGCAGCAGGTACTTGAGTTCAGAGCAGATGGGGAGGGAAGAGCCAGCTGCAGGGGGTAACACTGATGCTTTCCTCTTGGGGTGAGAGTGATCTGCTGCAAGAATGCATTTATTCCTGGTCCTTGCTGTTATTTTCTGCAGCTAAATGAGATGGGGCAAGCAGAAGGGGGTGAGGATTCCACCTCAGGCAATATTCCATCCAATAGTTTCCAGCTCTGTACCCTCAGGACAGAATGAATGACAGAAACACTCTCCACAGTTACATTCCTGCAGGAATCAGGCTCTCTCATCAAACAGCTTTACATCAGCAGCACAACATATCTTGCTTCTTGCTGTCTGGTACAAGACAGGTGATGCTGTGGCTGGATCAGACTTTGTAAGCTTCTCCAGACTTCACCAGACTGGTGACTGGAGTTTAGGAAGTGATTCCTTATCTGTGAGCTGGTAATGAACTCAATTCATGAACAGCCTGAGTCACAGCATGGTGGGGGTTGGAAGGGACCTTCAGAGCTCATCCAGCTCCACCCCCCTGCCAAAGCAGGTCCCACCTAGATCAGGTCACACAGGAACGTGTCCAGGTGGGTTTGGAAGGAGCCTCCACAGCCTGCTTGGCTTTCCCTCCATCTCTGGGGATGTGGTGGAATATCTAGCCCTGGAAACTCATTTCCAAGCACACAAAGGACAAGGAGGACATCAGGAGCAGTCAGTGTGGCTTCACCAAGGACCACGACCAACCTCATCAACTTCTGCCGTGCTGGTAGTCCGGGGCAGAGCAGTGGAGGTTCAAACCCTGCCAGCACCTTCCTTCTCATCATCTTCTGTTCCTTTTCTCAGATTAAGACCTTCAATGAAGCCTGTCTGATGGTACGAAAACCTGCTCTAGAGCTTTTCTCTTACCTGAGAGGCACCAACTTTGCCCACCCAGCCGTCAGATACGTCATCTGTATCTTTTACCACTTGCCACGAGCAGGGAGCTGCTGTGGATGAGGTTTTCATCCCGTCCCTGACCACTGCTCTTGGAGTTTGCAGGAGCTGGTTCTGCCACGTGCCTGGTGTCAGTTCAGGAAGCTCTTGTGCTTTCATTCTAAGCTTGATTTGGTTGAAAGCACGGGGAAGGGGATGGGAATCAGCTCTGATGCCATGGGGTGGGGGCATCCAGAGGAGGAATTCTTTAGGTTGTGTTTGCTGCTGAGCAAAAGCAGGATGGAACACCATCCTTGCTCCTCCTGTATGCCTTCTGATAAAGAATTACAGTCAGGTAACAAACTGAAGTGGTTTTTCAGAGAGTTTCCTTAACAGTCCATACTGGAGATGGTGAGAAAGGAACAGGGAAAACCATGACTCTGTGTCACGTGGTTCACTACTGCTCCAGGCAAGGCTGGCTGGTGCTGCACATCCCAGATGGTAAGGACCAAGTGAGGTAGGATGAGAGATACAAACACCCCCTTCCACCACCCTCAAAACTTCACAGAGTCTGAAGGGCTGGGAGGGACCTTGAGAGCTCACCCAGTGCAACCCCCCTAGAGCAGGAGCAGCTGGAGCAGGGCACACAGGGACTCATCCAGCTGGGGCTGGGATGTCCCCAGAGAAGGAGCCTCCACAGCCCATCTGAGCAGCCCCTGCCAGGAGTTTCTCCTCCTGTGCCAGTGCAACCAGAGAATCACACAGTGATGGGGGTGGGAAAGAACCTCCAGAGCTCCTCCAGCCCCCTCAAGCAGGTTCCTCATGGTCAGGGGGCACAGGAACGTGTCCAGCTGGGGTTGGGATGACCCCAGAGAAGGAGCCTCCAGATCCCACCTGGGCAGCCCCTTCCAGTAATTATTTTGACTAATAAATAACCACAAACCCAACTGGTTTTATTTTGCTCACAGCTCATCTCTGGGTGAAAAACTGCAAGGAGCTTCTGCCATCTTCCTACAACAGAGAGCGCCTGGACCAGCCCCTGCAAGCATCCTTCTGGCTCAGGAACTTCAAAGCCTCAAATGAACACTTCCTACAAGAGGTCTGTAGAACCTGTCACCTTGTCTTGCTTGCTTGGTTGGTAAGAACAACCCCCAGGACTGGCTCCTGGGGCTGGTGTGTGCATTTGCTTCCTCTCACTGAGCACCTTGGTGTGAGTTCTGGACCAGCTCAAGTTCCAGCTTCGTTGCCATCTCGCTTTTGTAGGACTTTCAGCCCTGGTTGCAGTGAATTCCTTCTCCCACATTCTACACTAAGTCTTTAAAGCTGGCAAAGAACCAGGAATCTTGCCCTCCAGGCTTTGCCAAGCTGGTTTGCAGGGTTCCATTCCCCATCTAACTGTGGTTCTCTTCCTGCAGATTAAAACACAACGAAGGTACGTGTGGGGCAAACGAGAAAGCACCGAGGAGGGCAGACCCTTGGGTGAAGTGGTGGAGCAGGTAAGGAGCAACAGCTGCTTCTGGCTTTGTCTCACCTGTTGGTAGAAGATCCCAGCATTGTGATTGTGTGACACAGTTTCTGAAGGTGTTAGAGGAACCCCAGGCAGGTTTCACTCTCCTTTTACCTCCCTTCCCTGCCCCTCTCAGGAGAACAGATGGTGCCCAAAGTCACCAGTGTTGGGTATGGACAAGAAAACCAACCCCAGCTCTGTGCCTTTTCCCTCCTCACAGGGTTTAGCTCGTGTGAGGGTTGCCAGTGATGCTGTTGGGGTGGTGCTGAAGGAGCTCAAGCAGCAGAGTGACCTCGGCTCCTTCCGGCTTCTCGTGGCAGTGGACGGCGTCAACGCTCTCTGGGGAAGGACCACCTTAAAGAAGGAAGATAAAAGCCCTGTAAGGACTGGTCTGCTCTGAGATTCCTCCATTCCTACAGCAGGGGAGAGAGTGTCTTGTTTGTTATTAAGTTCATGTTGTGCTTGTAAGGCAGTTTTGACTGAAGGGAGTGTTCTGGGCAAGAAAAGCACGTCTGTGTCTTGTTAGGGGAGGGTTGGGAGCTTCTGTAAGGCTGCAGCACTCAGAGCAAAGGAAAAAGGCACCTGAAGGAGGCAAATGATCCTTCCATGGATGTTGAGGATGTAAGGAAGGGGGATTTATGCCTCAAACTGCTGGCCAAAAACAAGTGGTAACAGATGATGTTCCCCAGGTTTCCCCAGAGGAGCTGACGCTCGTGTACAACCTGCGGAAGCTGATGGTGAACAACTGGGTGAGTTGCAGGTTGTACCTTTTGGGGGGTTCCTGTCAGCAAGCAGAACTGTGCACTGGCTGTGACCCTGCAGGGCTGCTGTCAACCACCTCCTGCAGTGACAGAGTGAGCACAGAGGGGCTGTCGGGTTTGTGTCTCATCACTGAGAACAAGAACAGCATCACAGCAGCATCACTGTGCCAAACTCCTGGCTGTGCCCCCGAGCCAGGGCTGTTTCATCACCCTCCTGACAGTGTCTCTGCTGCTTTTTGGAGCTAATGAGAGCTTTTGAACATGAGAAACAAGTCTATGAAGTGTGACTGAGCGACCCAGAGGTGTTTAGTTTGGAGAGAAGGAAGCTGAGGGGTGACATGATGCCTCTGACACTCCCTGACAGGAGGCTGCAGTGAGCTGGGGGTCAGGCTCTGCTCCCAAGTGATGGGACAAGGGGAAACAGCCTCAAGCTGCACGAGGGGAAGTTTAGATTGGAGCTGAGGCAGAACTGTTTCCCTGAGAGGGGTGTCAGCCCTGTGCCAGGCTGCCCAGGGAGCTGGGGCAATGCCCAGCCCTGCAGGGATCCCAAAGCCCTGGAGCTGAGGGCTGTGGCTCAGTGCTGGGCTGGGCAGGGTGAGGCCAGGGCTGGGACTGCAGCAGCTCCAGGGGCTTTTCCAACCAAAGTGATTCCAACTTCTGGTCTCTAAATGTTTTGCTGTAGGAAGTCAGCTCCAGCTGATTCCCAGTCCCCTGCAGGCTCGTGTTTCTGACAGCCAGGGTTAACAGGAGCATTGCAAAAGTCCCTTATGGAAGGGCTTTTGGAACT
The DNA here is from genome assembly GCF_028858725.1 of Colius striatus. Taxonomy (NCBI): domain Eukaryota; kingdom Metazoa; phylum Chordata; class Aves; order Coliiformes; family Coliidae; genus Colius; species Colius striatus. Next base: position 221,581 of record NC_084787.1, read on the forward strand.
GAAGTAACTGCAAGATGATGCCACCCTTGTTTCCAGTCAGTCTGTAGCGATGGCACAAACACTCCCTGGCTTGCTACAAGGGTTTCTGTTCTGCCTTGCAGAAAGGAGGTGCCATTGTGACAACCCTCAGCCAGACTGGCTCACTCTTCAAGCCCAGCTCTGCCTATTTACCACAGGAGCTGCTGGGAAAGGTGAGTCCCGGCCTCTGTGTTCCCCACATCACCCTGGGGAAGCCAAGAGAGATCCCAGTGTGAGAGCTGTGGCGGGTTGAGGCATCACACACCCCCCTCCAGGGGAGCTGAGCCCTTTCCCTCGGTGAGGTGGGTCCTGCAGCCCCTGGGGCCTCACCCTCCCCCTGCTTGTCTTTCCAGGAGGGTTTTGATGCCTTGGACCCCTTTGTGCCCATCCCGGTCCCCAACTACAGCCCCAAGGAATTCGAGAGCTGTTACCGCTACTACCTGGACCGCAAGTGGCTGCAGCACGAGAAAGGTCCCGGCTGCGGGGCGGGACGGGGCGGGACGGGGCGGAGGAGGGGCCGGAGGAGGGGGCAGAGGGAGGAGGGGCCGGAGGAGGGGCCGGAGGAGGGGGCGGAGGAGGGGTCGGAGCAGCTCTCGCCCCTCACCGCGCTGCGTCTGTCTTTGCAGCTCACACGGAGGCCGGGAAGGAGGAGCTGCGGTTCCTGAGCGGCTGCAACCCGCGGCAGCTGGAGCGGCTGGTGGCCCCGCTCTAGTGCAATAAAGAGTGGAGCAAGAGCTGTTGGGTGTCCTGTGCTGCGGGTGTGCCTGTGCTGCGGGTGTCCCTGTGGGTGTCACTATGGGTGTCCCTGCGGGTGTCCCTGTGCTGCGGCTGTGCCTGTGCTGTGTCTGTCCCTGCAGGTGTCACTATGGGTGTCCCTGCGGGTGTCCCTGTGGGTGTCAGAGGAGCTGAAGTGCCACGGGTGTCCCTGCAGTGCGGGTGTCCCTCTGGGTGTCTTTGAGGGGTGAAGCACTGCGGGTGTCCCTGTGCTGTGGGTGTCCCTGTGGGGGTGTGTGTGGGTGTCTGTGTGTTGCTGCTGCCTGCGCGGGGCCGAGGCAGTGCGGGTGTCTGTGTGTCCTTGTGGGTGTCTGTCTGTCCGTGTGGCTGGCTGTCTGTCCGTGCCAGTGTCCATCCGTGCAGGTGTCTGTCTGTCCATGTGGGTGTCCGTCTGTCCGTCCGTGCGGGTGTCTGTCCATGCGGGTGTCCATCTGTCCGTGCCAGTGTCCGTCCGTGCCAGTGTCCGTCTGTCTGTGTGGGTGTCTGTCTGTGTGGGTGTCTGTCCGTGCGGGTATCCGTCTGTCCATCCGTGTGGGTGTCCGTCTGTCCATGCGGGTGTCCGTCCGTGCGGATGTCCGTCTGTCCGTGCGGGTGTCCGTCTGTCCGTCCGTGCGGGTGTCCATCTGTCCGTGCGGGTGTCTGTCCATGCGGGTGTCCGTCTGTCCGTGCAGGTGTCTGTCCGTCCGTGCGGGTGTCTGTCCGTGCGGGTGTCCGTCTGTCCGTCCGTGCGTGTGTCCGTCCGTCCGTGCGGGTGTCCGTCTGTCCGTGTGTCTGTCCGTCCGTGCGGGTGTCCGTCGGTCGGTGCGTGTGTCCGTCGGTCCGTGCGTGTGTCCGTCGGTCGGTGCGCGGGGCCGAGGCGCCGTCGTGACGCGGTTCCGCCGCGCGGGGCGGCGCGTGCGCGCTGCGGGGCGCGATGCCGGGGAGCGATGCCGGGGAGCGCGGTGACGCTGCAGCTGGGGCCGTACGCGGGATGGGTCGGCGCTCACTGGTGGCGGCTGCAGGTGCGCGGGGACGGGCGGGAGCGGGACGGGCGGGATGGAGCCGGGGCCGTGGGTCTGAGCCGCTCCCCCGCAGGACAACGCGCTGCGCGGCCCCGCAGAGGCGTCCGAGCTCCGCCCCGCCGCGCTGCTCCGCGACACGCACACGCCGCGCCTCGTGGCGCTGGAGCTCAAAGGTACCGGCGCGGGGGGGACGGGAGAAGGGGCCGCGATGGACCCCGCGGCGGAGCGGCCCCCGCCGTGACCGGCCTCTCCCGCAGGCGCTGCGGGTTCGCTGCGGGACGGCGGCGCGGAGCCGGAGGCGCCGGTTGCGTGGTGAGTGCGGGGCGCGGCGCGGGGAGGCGCGGGGGAGGCGCGGGGTCACCCCCAGCTGCCCCCGCTTTGCGTTGCAGGGACGGGGATGTGGCCGCTTACCTGGAGCGGGGAGGCTCGGCCGGGAGCCGGACGGTGAGGGCGGGGGATGATGCGGGACGGGGATGGGGGGATGATGCGGGGAGGGGGGGGGGACGATGCGGGACGGGGAGGGCGGGAGATGATGCGGGACGGGGAGGGGGGGGACGATGCGGGACGGGGAGGGGGGGGACGATATGGGGAGGGGGGGACGATGCGGGACGGAGAGGACGGGGGATGATGCGGGACGGGGACGATGCGGGACGGGGGGGAGATGATGCGGGACGGGGAGGGGGGATGATGCGGGACGGGGAGGGGGGGGGACGATATGGGGAGGGGGGGGACGATGCGGGACGGGGGGGGGGACGATGCGGGACGGGGAGGGGGGGACGATGCGGGACGGGGAGGGAGGAGATGATGCGGGACGGGGAGGGCGGGGACGATGCGGGACGGGGAGGGGGCAGCCCGACCCCACCAGTGCATCGCGGCCGGCTCTCGAGTCTCCTTCACTCCCCCGACCCGGTGCCACGCAGGAGGAAGAGGAGAAGCGTCGCGGAGCTGCTGCCCGCGGGGAAGAAGCCGCTGCCGAGGGAGCGGGAGGCGGCAGCGCTTCAGCCGAAGGTGTGTGAACGTCCCTGGGCTGTTCCATCCCATTCCGGTGCCGTTGGTGCTGTCCCGAGGGCGGCTGTGGCAGCACAGAGCTGTGGCAGCACAGAGCTGTGGCAGAACAGAGCTGTGGCAGCACAGAGCCGTGGCAGATCAGAGCCGTGGCAGCACAGAGCCGTGGCAGCACAGAGCCGTGGCAGCACAGAGCTGTGGCAGCACAGAGCCGTGGCAGCACAGAGCCGTGGCAGCACAGAGCCGTGGCAGCACAGAGCTGTGGCAGCACAGAGCCGTGGCAGCACAGAGCTGTGGCAGCACAGAGCTGTGGCAGCACAGAGCCGTGGCAGCACAGAGCTGTGGCAGAACAGAGCCGTGGCAGCACAGAGCTGTGGCAGAACAGAGCTGTGGCAGAACAGAGCCGTGGCAGCACAGAGCCGTGGCAGAACAGAGCTGTGGCAGAACAGAGCCGTGGCAGCACAGAGCCGTGGCAGAACAGAGCCGTGGCAGCACAGAGCTGTGGCAGAACAGAGCTGTGGCAGAACAGAGCCGTGGCAGCACAGAGCCGTGGCAGAACAGAGCTGTGGCAGAACAGAGCTGTGGCAGAACAGAGCTGTGGCAGCACAGAGCCGTGGCAGAACAGAGCCGTGGCAGCACAGAGCTGTGGCAGAACAGAGCCGTGGCAGCACAGAGCCGTGGCAGCACAGAGCCGTGGCAGAACAGAGCTGTGGCAGAACAGAGCCGTGGCAGAACAGAGCCGTGGCAGCACAGAGCCGTGGCAGAACAGAGCTGTGGCAGAACAGAGCTGTGGCAGCACAGAGCCGTGGCAGCACAGAGCTGTGGCAGAACAGAGCTGTGGCAGAACAGAGCTGTGGCAGCACAGAGCCGTGGCAGAACAGAGCTGTGGCAGCACAGAGCTGTGGCAGCACAGAGCTGTGGCAGAACAGAGCCGTGGCAGAACAGAGCTGTGGCAGAACAGAGCTGTGGCAGAACAGAGCCGTGGCAGCACAGAGCTGTGGCAGAACAGAGCTGTGGCAGCACAGAGCCGTGGCAGCACAGAGCCGTGGCAGCACAGAGCCGTGGCAGCACAGAGCCGTGGCAGATCAGAGCTGTGGCAGCACAGAGCCGTGGCAGAACAGAGCTGTGGCAGAACAGAGCTGTGGCAGCACAGAGCCGTGGCAGCACAGAGCTGTGGCAGAACAGAGCTGTGGCAGCACAGAGCCGTGGCAGCACAGAGCTGTGGCAGAACAGAGCTGTGGCAGAACAGAGCTGTGGCAGCACAGAGCCGTGGCAGAACAGAGCTGTGGCAGCACAGAGCTGTGGCAGCACAGAGCTGTGGCAGAACAGAGCTGTGGCAGCACAGAGCTGTGGCAGAACAGAGCTGTGGCAGCACAGAGCTGTGGCAGAACAGAGCCGTGGCAGAACAGAGCCGTGGCAGAACAGAGCTGTGGCAGCACAGAGCTGTGGCAGAACAGAGCTGGCACGGGCTGTGCAGCCCCAGGGGAGGTTGGGACAGGGTCAGTGCAAGCAGGTAAAAAGCTGCCTTTGCTCTCTTCAGAGCTGAGGAAAGTTTCCCTCTTTGTTTTGCAGGAGCAGCTCCTGCCCTGGCCCAAGCTGCTGCTCCCCAGGAGGGCAGCAGGGTGCAGGTCTGGTCTGATCAGCTCCACGTGCAGCTGCATCCCAAGAGCCTCTATGTCATCAGTCAGTACATGCACGATGGGTAGGGCCTCCAGCTTTGCCTCAGCATCTGGGCTCCAGAACAAGAGCTTTGCCTTCACAGAAGAATTAAGAGCTTCCCCCCCTCCTCCCCTTTCCCCCTTTTCTTCTCCCCAGGGCATGTGGCTGCCTGGAAGCCTTTGGCCAGGGGGAGAGTCTCCTGCAGCATCCTGGCTGTGTGGAGGAGCTGGAGGATCGGCTGCACTTTTATGTTGAAGAGTGTGATTATCTGCAGGTTGGACACTTGCTCCAATCTGCCACTTTTCTTCCAAGCAACTCTCTGTCCAAGCTCAAGGGGAACCTCAGTTGCTGCCAATCATTTCACACAGGGTTTTCAAGTCCTCTGTGACCTCCACAGTGGATTCTCTGGAGTGGGTGCCAAGGTGACAGAGCTGCTCTACGATGAGTATTCAGGCAAAGGAATCCTGACCTGGGGGCTGACACCAGCCCTGAGGGACCTGGCAGTGAGTAAATGATGGGGAAGCCCCACCCCAGGCAGTGCAGCTGCCCAGCCTGGCCTTTCCATCTTTCTTTAAGGCTCTAATGGTTGCATTTCTTTTCCCCCACCTCCCCCAGGATTACCAGAAGAGTTTTTACAGGCTGATGAACACAGCCCTGGGCATTGTCCATCTCTCCAGGCACAGCTCTCTCTTTTGCCCCCTGTCCCTCAGTGGGAGTTTGGGACTCAGGCCACAGCCTCCAGTTGCATTCCCCTATATCAGTTATGATGTAAGTACTGTGTCACCTCCCCTCACAGCTGGTTGGGGTTCACCCCCCTCTCCAGCTGCTTCTGTTGCACCTCTGTAGTTGCAGCAGCGTTCACCACCACGAGCAGAGACTCAGCTGACACCTTTCCTTCCCTTTTTTCCCATCCTGTTAAAAACAGGACCACATTCCCACGTGCCACTGCTGCCTTCAGTCCTGGCACTGTCAGTAAATGCTGTTATTCCATAACCCCACCTTGGCTGAGCCCTGAGCAGCTGCTGACAAGAGAACTGGCACCAGCTCTGTTGTCAGGCAGCAGCTGAGTGCCTTACCCCACCCTGATAGACACCACCAAGATCAAAGCCCAGCTTAGCACGTGGTTAACACACAGAAACTGGTTAAAGGAAGAGCTGAAGTTGTGCTGTGACTGTCCCTTTGTCTCCCTCTGCCAGGCATCACTCCATTATCACAGCAGTGCCATTCTGGCTGCAGTGCTGGACACCCTCACTGCTCCTTACCGCCTCTGGTCCTCTCAGGCCTCCATGATGCACCTTGCTGAGACACTCAACTTCTCTGGGAGAAAGGTAAGAGCACAGAGAACATCCCCCTCTGATCCTGGAGGTGTTGCACTTCCCCTCCTCCCCACACAGGGGTTTGGGAGTGTGTGTGTGTGAGGTTGTGACCTGTCCCCTCTTTGCCAGGTTGTGGCAGCGTGGGCATCTGTTCCCTTCCCTGCCCTGCAGGGCTCCTCCCTCCCCGATGCTCTTTGTGCCTACCAGCAGGATGTGCCCTGGAAGCTTCTGTCTTCCTGCAGGGACAGAAAGAGCAGCTGCTGCTTTGCTCAGTCAGTTGTGCTACGAGGCTTTGGCAAAGAAAGTCATGGCAGGTAATGGAGGTTTGTCCCCTTCCCAGCTCTGCCAACTCCCAGCAGCAATCCCTCCTTCCCCAAGTCCTTCACCCTCCCCTCAGCTGCATGGGAAAGCAGAATAATGCCCCAGCAGCCCAGTGCTGGAGGCAGCTGCCTGACTTCTCCTTGCTCAAAGCCTGCCTTGGTGTTGGTTGCAGCAGCTGTGCAGGGAACCAGCCCCTTTCCCCCCTGCACACGTGTGAGGGCACAGAGCAGGTCCTGCAGCACTACTTGCACACTGCCTTTCCTGGGGCATTCAGGTTGGTAACAGCCTCTTGTGTTCCTTTCACAACAGGGACCAGAACATGTTTTGGGTAACTTTATTCACCTTCCTTCCCTACAGCACGTCCCAGGTGCTGGAGCAGCCCTGTCCAACTCAACCTCCTTACCCCCAGATTTTTTCTCCTCTTCTGAGCAGAGAAGGTTTCCTTCTGGATAAACCTCCCCCCTCCTCCTCAGCAGGTAACAAAGGCCCTTTACCCTTCCTGTGCCACAGAGAGATCAAGTGGGAGCAGGGAGGTGTGAGAGCTGTAAAAGGATGACTGATAACCCCCCCAAAGCTTGTGAGTGGTGGGAGGGTGAAAATGACAAGTGTTGAATGTCCAAGTAAAGCAACTGCTGGTAGAACAGGGCAGGGAAAGAAAGCTGGGATGGGCATCTATTGAAAGCAAAGTGGTTTGCTCTGCAGCTGTGGGAAGCATCCCTGTGCTGGCAGCCCTGCAGTCCTCCCCTGTCCTGCACACGCTGCTCTCCAGCTTATACAAGGACCTACAGAAGGTGAACACACGGCGCTGCCTCAGCTTCTTCAGTGCTGGAGTTGAGGAGGATGACTTCCATGAAGCCTTGCAGGAGCTGAGAACTCTGTCTGAGTGCTATGAGACAGGCCTGGAAGCAGGTGACTCTGAAGATGAAGGAGATTCAGACTAACTCCTCTTTACTACTGGAGAGGTGGAAGGAAGAATGTCTTTAAGGTCGCTTTCAGAATAAAGGGAAAGGCTCTGAAGGTGGCTCAGCTGCTCCTCTGGTCTCATTTCAGCAGCATCCAGCTACAAAGGCAGAAGTTCTCCAGCTCCCCCAAGTTGTGTTTTGGAGGAGGAGAGCTGGTTTCTATGTTTGGTGTTCTTTAAAGCTTGGCAAAATGATGGTGCTTTGCCTGGCTTAGGAGGAAAACCACACAATAAATACAGAGTTCAGCTTGGAACCTTCCCCAAGTACAATCAACACAAAAACCATATAAAACCAACCCCCTCGTGTGTTTGGTTCCACATGAAACCAGGTCACTTATGATACAGCATGTACATGTTCTTGTCAAAGGCTGGTGGGCCAGTCTTCACCATGGAGTGAGGTCAGTGTTCACAAGCATCACTTCTGTCATTTCACTGCTGAAGCTCCCAGGGTGGCTTCCAGGTGAGGTTTTTCAACCCCAACACCTTCCTTCCTTGAGCTTGACACAGATCAAGAAGTGCAGCTTGGCAGGAGTGTAAGCAAAGAGAGTCAAAAGTCAAAGGTGCTATCTTGAGTTATCTGTGCAAATATTTATCCACAGCACCTGTGTAGCAGCAAAGAGCCAACTGCTCCTTCTGAGGCAGCCAGTAGCTTGTCCAACCTGCAGAGGAAACCCCTCAGTCATCAGGTTCTTCCTCAGAAAGCAGAAGATCTTTGTCTGACAGCTGGTCTGTGTTACTGGTACTAGTTGCATCCTCCTCATCTTCAGAGCTCCCATCACAGGATGTATGGAAGAGCCTCATCAGTTCTCTGAACCTGTGGGAGACCTGAAGGAGAAGGGAAATCCAAGATGAGCAGGGACCTGAAAGGTGGGGGAAGGGAAATCCCAGGGTGTTTGGTGCTTTTACATCATGTTTTATGCAAGATTCAGTTGTCAAAGGAAAGAGAAATGGAAGAGCACTGGCTGGTTGTGTTGCCTTTGGAACAACAGCTGCATTTTACACACTCAGGTTTTGACCTGGCCTGGGGAGGATTCCTCAGCAGTGACCTGGGGAAGGGAAAGAGCCAAAGCCCAACACACCCCTTGTTATGCAGTAGAAGGCTGAAGACCCAAGTAGCAGCAACTAAAACAACCCTGGCACCAAAGACAAAGCTCCAGCCTCCATGGTGATGTTGTGAAGAGCATCATGACACTCCATGACTTGTGGTTTGTGTTGGGTTTGTTTTCTTTGCAACTGGGATTCTTTGATGCAGCATCAAGTGGAGTTTGGGAGACTCACCTGCCAGCCAACCCCCAACCTTTCCTTCCTTCCTTCCTTCCCTCCATTCCCCACTCCCTGCAGCAGATGGAAGCTTTGCCCCACCAAGCCCTCACCTCACTAGCAGTCTTGTTGCCCAGTTTCTGTGAGATGGCCTGGAAGGTCTCCAGCTGGGCTCCCTTCTCCTGGCACGTGGTCAGGATGACTCTGTCAGCCTCCCTGCAAAACAGCACAATCACTAGGCAGCAGCCAAAACCCAAAGGGTTTGGCACTTCAACCACCAATCCCTGAGGCAGAGCTGCTTCTAAGCAGGATGATGTGGTTCAGGCAGATGTACCTGGTCCAGAGCACGACCTTCTCCCCAGTTGAGCTGACTTTGCTGTTCTTGGCACACACAGTTGCTTCTGTGACTCGCTGCTGTTGCTGCTCCTCTTCCTTTTGCCCCAGGGAGGCAGGAACCACCCTGTACTCTGTCTCTTCAGGATGCTGATGAGTCTGGAAGCAGCTGCTTGCACCTGACTTGAATGTGCTTTCATCAGGAGAGTTGCCAGTGCAGCCTGTATCATCTGCTCCCAAAATGCAGCTAGCAGGGGACTGTGAGCTGCAGCTCCTGCCCACTGCTGGTTTCCTACCTGCTGCTGTCCAGCCCTGCTTTGCTTCAGCTTTTCCTTCCAGAGGTAAAGCTGGACCCTCCAGTTCTTTCACAGCTAACCTTGAAGCATGAGCAAAGACAGGAAGCTTATCTGATGGATCAGAATGAAGCCCTTCAGTCTGACACAAACTCTTTCCAGAAGAGGGAGCAGGTCCCATCACACCTTTTGCTGTAGCAGCAGGAGAAGGCAGCAGCAGATCTCTGCTCAGCCCAAGGGCAGCGTCAGCATCTCCTTGGTGGTGCTGGTTTAGTCCCTCACTCTCCTTTCCCACGTTGCAAGGGCAGTCTTTGGTTTCTTGAGGTAGTTTTGCAGTGGCTTTTTGTAGCTGTGTCCATCTGGGGCCAGTGACAGAAGAATCCCTCTCCTTTGCAGGATTCCCACCAGCACTGACACCTGCTTCTTGAGCCAGTGCAGCCTTCTCAGAAGATCCATGTCTGCCAGAGACAATCTTTCCTTCCAGGTGAGCTCCTGCTAAGAGACCCAAACAAGTTCAGAGTAGCTGTTAGTGAGAAAACCTTGAGGCTTTCTTCATGTACAGTAAATGAGAGCTGGGTTTGGGTGCAGCTTCATCATTCTATCTGCAGTTTCCTCCTCCTCTGCATCAAAGAAGCCCCTCTGCAGTCAAGTTTCCTTCACCACTGTGGGTTACTGGAACCAGCTGCTGCCTGAAGTGATGGGCACATGAAAAAGCTGAAGTGCAGTGCCCAGAGCAACATTCTCAAGTCAGACATTGCTGCTCTTGGTGCCTTGTTTACAAAACCAGGCATCAGGTGGCTGCTCCATTTAAATGGAAGCATTTAACCTGTTCATTGCCTCCTGCAGCACCTTCAACTGAAACTAGGAGAAGGAAGAGATCTCTTTCAGGTTGTTTATCCTGCAATAATCATGTTTCCCCTTGTCTGTACCAGAGTGAAGGGGGGAAAAACCCCTCAAGTAACATGGCAGAGATCACTTAAAGGAAGATTCTGTGATTGGAGAGGGGGCAATTTGGAAATGCTGTGCTAAAATTAAAGCTGCAAAGCACCCCACAGCATGATGGGCTGGTGGCAGTGGGAACTGGATCAGTTGGTAGCCAGGGAAGCTCAAATGGAGCAAGCATTCTGAAAAGGGCTGAATCTCTCTAGTCAGGAAAGCTGCTTCTGAAGGGAATGCTCTGGACACCCAGAGTGGAAGAAACACAGGCAACAGAAAGAGATTCTGACAAGTTCTCAGTAAGTTTGCATTGCAAAGTCCAACACCTCTTCTCACTTGTGTGAAGCAGTTTGGAGAGGAGCAATGTACCTGTTTGTACACCAGACTGTCACATACCTGAAGCCACAGAGTCCACTTTCCTAGACACAGTCTTTGTTCTGCTCTGGACATCCTCTCCCTCGTCCCTGCTCTCCAGGTTTTCTTCTGCAGGTTCTTTAGACAGTCCAGAATCCTTCCCATCAGGCTGAGGGCTTGATTCTTGTTGAACCAGGCTCACAGGCAGCTCTTGAGAGTCTTTATTCTTGTAGAATTTGTTTTCACACACCTGCACATCAATCAACAGGCACCCAGTTACAGATGTGGTGTGTCAAGCCAAACCTAAACCTCAGCCTTTGCTTCCAAAGCATTCCTTGGCCCTAACACACACTTGGGTTGGGCAATGGTGGGATTTAGAAAGCTGAGTCACTTGTGGTAACTCTGAACAAGGAGAGTTCTTTGCACACAGTGGCCACACAAGTGTCTTCCACTAAAACAGCTTCTTCTTAACTCAAAACAACATCAACATTAGCACCATTTAGCATGGCAAGGAGAGGCTGTAGGGAGTGAGCAGGAGGTAGGCAAGGGAAGTCAAAGAGGGAGGAACTAAGGTCATCTCCTGATTCACTTTCCCCTTCAACACACTACTGTGGAGATGTGAGGGTGGATCACAAGAGGGGCAGGAGGCTACTTTCCCCCCTCATCACTGTAATCACTTGGCCTGTCAACTAACCTTACTGCTACAGTGGCTGCAGCTCCTCCTTTTGGTTTTCTTTAGCTTGAGATCACTACTCCCTTCGTGGCAGGAACATGAACATTCCTTCATCCCATCTACCCACTCGACCTCCTGGGAACAGACAGACTCCAGCTGACAAAGGTGCACACACAGATGACAGTCAGGGGAGGGTTAACCCCAGAGAGAGCCAGGAAGGACTGTGCACACACCCAGAGACAACTACAGTGGTTATGCTGCAAGAGAGCAAAGCACAAAGGAAACATTCCAACCCCCTTTCTGATCTTTTCAGGCTCTTGTCAGCACACATCTCCTGGCCATGGATGTGCTCAGAGCCCAGATGTAGGCACCAGTGAGACACCTCAGACCCACTTGGTCATTGTTTTGGCCTCCAATCTCTTTTCAGGATGTTGTCAAGTTTCTTGATGAGCCACATTTCTCCTCCTGGCCATGGATGTGCTCAGAGCCCAGACACAAGCACCAGTGTGATACCTCAGACCCACCTTGTCATTGTTCTGGCCTCCAATCTCTTTCCGCTTCTTATTTCTCGAGGCTGTGTGCATCTTGGGTGGCTCCTCCTCCTCTTCCACATCTGGCAAAGACACCTCTTCAAACCCATCAAACTACAAAGAGAACCAAACACACAATATCTGCTTTAGCATGAGATAAAGGAGATATCTCATGGGCCCTCTTGGATGGGCCCAACTTCATTTTTACCCACTGAAGATCAAGCTCAGTTCCAGGACACGAGTGTTTGCTTCATCCCTCCCTCTGGAAATGCAGCTTCAATCTGAGTTCAAGTTCAAATATCTCTACTCTTTCTGCTTTTATCTGTTGTGGTTTTGAGAAGGAAAGATTGCTTCACCTCATATTCCTTCTCTTCTGTCCAGTTGATCTCCTCAAAGTCTCCCATGCGGCTGGCTGAGGGTCGTAAGTGATCAAAGAACACAGAGAACTCATCCTGCAGGTGGTCGTGTCCTTTCAGCAGTTGCCACATTTGGGTCTTCAGCTGAAAGAGAGAGGGGGGAAAAACAACCCCCAACCCCAGTGAGTGTTTCATTTCTGCACAGTCACATTGTCCTCAGAAGCATTTCTCAAAGCAAGCAGAGCTTCAGGGCTCATCCGAGCTCCCAAGTGGGAGTTTATGCTTGTATTGATGACTGGTGTAGGATCATTCCACACCCAGACATCAAATCAGCACACAAATATGTCTCCAGCATTCTGGGGTAGACTCTGGAGGAGGCATTAAGCTACAGTTTCAACCTGTGAGGTGACAACAGAGAGGTGGAGGTAGGAGAGGGGACACAGGCCAGTTAATTGTCAGTCGTTAAGTGCAGGTGGAACAGGGCTTGGACTAGATGATCTCTAGAGGTCACTTCCAACCCTACCACTCTATGATCCTGTGACCTGCTTTAGCAGAGGGGTTGCACTAGATGATCTCTAGAGGTCACTTCCAACCCCCACCCTCCTATGTCAAGCCCCTAGAAGAGGCAGCTTCAATTCTCCCCCATGCCCCAGAGAGAGACCACACTCGTTAGAGCTCAAGGAGCAGCTCATGGGAGCAAGGAAGGGGTTATTTCTGAGAGAAAGGAGATCCCTGGCTGCCTGATTTACCTCTGCAATCTCCTGGGGGAGACAATCTGCACAACTCTGCAGAACTTTGATGATTTTTTGGTGGTGGGCAGGATTTTCAGCAAAGCAGATCTCCAGCTGCCTGAGGAACTTGCGGCTCTTCTCAAACGCTTGTTGCTCCTCAAACTGCCCCAAGAGACAAAAAGGTTTCAACAATGTGATTTCCAAGCATCTCCAGTTGGTTTACACAAGCTACAAAATGCCTGGCTTGGTTTCTACTTGGTTTCTCTTTGGCTACTTGGTTTCTCTTGGTATTGACAGGGTGTAAGTGAGAAGAGGTGGAGGAAGAGAAACAAGACTTTGGATCATATCTGAGCGACCAAGTTTGGCTCCAACCATCTGCACTTCAATCCAGCAAGGATCTAACAAGGGAAAACCTCTGTCTTATCAAGGGGAAAGGTGATTTGTGAGACAAGGGAACCATTCCCCTTGCTGCACCTTGTCCCTGCTGCCAGGTTCTCTGATGTTACCCCACAGTTACTTTGGACATCAGTGACTTTGAGACTTAAAAGAGACTTGAACTTGAGAATTACTTGTTGTGAGGCAAAACAAACACTAAACTCTTCAACTCTAACAGATAAACCAGCAAGCTGAGCAAATGATTCACCACCTTGTTCTACCCTCCTTGCTCTAGGAAGGATTCCTTTCTCCCCACAACCATTCCCATCTGGCCTCCTCCTTTCATTCCACCTACCAGCCCACACTCCAGAGCTTGTTCTGGCAAAAGGAAAGCAGCAAAATCTGTGAGCAGCTGTGGCCAGTCATGCAGCAGCTTCTGTAAAGTGGAATAAAGATCCACAGCTGTTTGTTTGTCTGTGCTGATCTCAAACTCATAGATGACACGAAGAAAGTCTTCATACTTCCCAGGGATGTGCTGCAAGGCCTCTCGCACCTGCAAACAGCAACAGGCTCTTTTATACAGCACTGTGCAACATCCAGGAGGAAAACAAGTTGGTTTTGGTCTCTTAAATTAAACAGCACTTTCACTTTCCTTAAGCCAACAAAGTATCTTCCTTAAAGATGGATTTGAACTGCTCACAAGAGAGAAGGGACTCGAATCAAGGCTAGGAAATGGAAGTTAGAAAGGGCCCAGTGGTGTGGGGATTGACTGCAGCCAGAAGCTAAACACACAGCCACCCACCCACTCCTTGCCTCCCCAGACAGGACAAGGGAAGGAAGAGGAAGAGCAAAAGCAATCAAACTCATAGGTTGAGATCAAGACAGTTTAGTAAGTAAAGGCTCAGCATCTGGGAGGAGTGGCTGATGCCCTGGAAGGCCATGCTGCCACTCAGTGACTTGCTGAGGTCACCAAGGGCAAAGGCAGAGTCCTGCAGCTGGGGAGGAACAAGCCCAGCACCAGCCCAGGCTGGGAGTGACCACTGGCACAGGAGGTGCAAGTGCTTTGGTGCTGAGGTGAGGGAGCCCTGGCCCAAGCTGCCCAGGGAGGGTGTGGAGGCTCCTTCTCAGGAGCTTCCCAACCCCATCTGGACACGTTCCTGTGCCCCCTGAGCCAGGGGAACCTGCTTTAGCAGGGGCTGAGTGATCCCTTCCCACTCCCACCATGCTGGGGTTCTATGACACAAGGTGCTCTGAAGGAAGAGAACTCCATCCTGACAAGATCCAGTACACCCAGTCAGAACTGGCAGCGATGTGGCTCAGGCTCGGAGCGTGTTAAGAGGACTCAAAGGCTCCAATGTTGCCACTCCTGGGTTACAGTCTGGCCTGGCTTACCCTGCTCAGATAGGCTTGTGCAAATGCCAGGTCCTTCTGTTCCCTCAGGGGATCCCTCTCCAGGATGTCTTCATCATACAAGAGGAGCAGCTTTGACGTATCTTTGCTGGCACGAGCCCGTCCCCTCTTATTTCTGGTTCTGTGGGAGCTCCTGCTCTTCCCAGGGGCTTTCATGTTTTCTCCTGTGAAGCAGCACACAGCAAGCTGTAGAGGCACTTCTCATCCATTCCCTGTGCTGGCAGACAACTATCCTTCCAGGCCAACAGTGCCACAGAAAAGGAGGTTTTCAGAGTCAGCAATGAGTTAACTGCCTACACCTCCCTGGAAGTGTTTGAGCAACAGGCTTTTCATCAGTCAGGCTGCCTAATGCATCTTGAACTGGCTGCTTATTTAGTCAGCTCACACAGCATCTGATGGGATGAAAAAACCCCACCTCTGGATACAGCAACAGATCCATCTACTAAGAACAGATCCAGCTACAGGGGCAAAACACATGCCAGGGGGTGAACAGAGCTACAATGAGCAGCAGAGATGGGGGGGAGTGTCAACAGATTTACCTGAATAGACTTAACACCATTAGAACTGGGTTTACAGATTGTGGGAAGCATCAGTAAACTCAGTGCAATCAAATCCTGACACAGTTTTCCCCGTGGTTTGCTTTCCATGCAGAGAGCAGCTCCATTTCCTCATGCCCTCTGCCAAAAGCAAGCCCACAGCACTTACCTGCTGGCATGCAGTGGGCTTCCACCTGGGGGGCTGTCTTTGCCAAGGGGAAAGCAGATTTAGGCTCCTCTGATACATCCCCACATATTTCATCATCCTTCTGTAAACTCTCTATCCCTTCCCCTTCTTCTTCCTCCTCCTCCTCAGGCTCAGAGTTCTCCTCCTGGGAGTTCTCTTCTTCAGAATCTCCTTCTTGGCTCAAACGTCTCTCTGTTGCAAGCCAAGTCAGTTTCTCCATTGTCTCCTTCGAAAACAACAAGTCAGAGTTTCCTTTTAGTGTCTGTTTTAATGGCATCCCCCCACCAGCTCACCCCATCACACCTCTGAGAGCCAATTTCCCCCATCAACAAGTGACTGACCAGAGGGATTGTGCTGAAGGGACAGAAAACTGCCTGTTCCTTTGGATCAGGGACAAAATTGAGTTTCAGAATCTGCCACTTAAGGCTTCTCTAAGTTAGAGCTGGAAGGTAACTTTCACTTCAACTACTTGTCAGTGAAGAGCAGCCTCTCTTGAGGGAGTCTTCACAGCTGAGCTGAACTCACACCTGCATGCTTGCAAGGCATCCCTTCAGCTTGGACTTCAGATGTCAGAAAAACAAGTGGTGCCCAAATGCTCTGGGAAACTGCACAATAAATGCCAAGCTATTGTATAGTGATATAATAGTTGTACAAGGTGTTATATACCATAGATATGATATAGCTCCCAGTGGGATTTGCCCTGACACTGCTCTTTGCCATCAGCAAGTTTGGGGCAGTTGTGCTTGCTTTTACCTGAAGTTCTGGCACTGAAAGGATAGATTCTTCTGAGGCTGAGGACATTTCTTCATCCTCATCTTGTGTGAAATCATCAAAGTCATCTTCTTCCTCCTCTTCTTGTCCTTCTCTCTCTCCTCCAGCTTCAGGACCAGCTGGTGTCCCAACAGACTGGCCATCTATACTGGATGAATCCTCTGGTCTTCCC
This sequence comes from Colius striatus, assembly GCF_028858725.1. Classification (NCBI taxonomy): domain Eukaryota; kingdom Metazoa; phylum Chordata; class Aves; order Coliiformes; family Coliidae; genus Colius; species Colius striatus. The sequence goes on from NC_084787.1 coordinate 237,553, forward strand.
AGTGGACTGCTAAAGTCTGCCTCAACGTCTGCTGTGTAAGAAAGAGTCTTTGGAGACTCACTGCTCACTTGTGGTCCAGCACCACCAGCTGCATCCATCTGCTGTTCTCCAGGGGGAGATGGCTGCAAAGCCTGCTGTTGTTCCTCTCCCTTCTCATCACACGAAGGATGCTCCTTTTTAACTTCTTTCAAGTCATTTGAACATGAACAGACAGCTTCCATGTTCAGCTCCTGGCCAAGATCCAGCATGAACTCCTCCTTCACCTCAGCACATACAAGATCCCTTTTCTGTACTGGCTTTATTTCCTTGGTGGCATCAGTGGAATCTTCAGGCTTGTTTTTCACTCCATCTGCATCTTCTAAATGAGGCAAAAGCTCCACAGGCAGCGGCTCTGAAGAGTTCTCACCTCCTTCCACCACGCTCCAGCTGCAGCAGTCACTCTGACTGACCTTCTCCTGGGTGCTGGTATTTGAAGTGGCAGGATTTGTACCACACTCCTCCTCAGGGGAGACAGCAGGGTGTGAAACACAGAGCTCTGGGGGTTCAGCCTCGGGCTCCACCGTGGGATAAGGGTTTGTGTTGTTTCCAGCAGGGCAGGAAGGAACCAGATTCAGCTGCTCTTCATTCTCCCCAACAGATGATGCAGGAAGACCAACAGGGTTAGGAGAGACTATCAAGGAAGGGATGGAAGAGGTCACTAGAGGCTGGTTTAATGGACAGGGGAAAGTGGATGGATTGACCAGTAAGGTTGTGACTGGGATGGCCTGAGTGCCCCTACCAACTGTTGTACTGATGGGCTGAATCATATTGCAACCATTGCCTATGTTCACCACTTTCACAGTGGTAGCAGGCACAGTGAGGATGACTGGAGATGGCTGAATCAAAGGTGAAGTCTTGATTGGTGGGGCACATTTTGTCCCTTTCTTCTTTTGGTAGCCCTTCCTGCCACAGGCTTTGCGTGTCTTCGCTCCAGCCAGAGCCGGCAGCATCAGTTTGGGTTGTAAAGTGACTGGATTTGAGGACACTAGAGCTGGTGGTGGCACAGCAGCTGAGAAAGCTTGTCTGGAGTCTGCTTGGGAAGTGGAGAGCACATTCTGAAACTCCAAAGCATCCCCATTTCCTACCACTGCTGGGACATTCACAGGTTGAGCTCCCGGCATCGGCTGCACAACCGGAGCTGGCTGAATCAGCCGAGGAAGCTGCACCATCACTTTGCTGGGAGGAGCTTCTGGCTGGGCCAACTTGACAGTCTTCTGGATGTTAATGGTGTTGGAACTGGGCTGCAGACAAGGACTTGGTCGAATGAGGACAGGCTTCAGAGCTGAAGACCTCTGTCTCCTCCATGCTCTCCTAGAAAATCGATTGGCAAGGGGCTTTAGGGTCAGCACTAGTCCCTTTGGCATCAGTAGAGGGTATTTTTCATCATAGTCTGTGTCTGAAGTTTCCTTTCCTGTCCCCAAAAAGACAGGTTCTGCATCAGGTGAACCTGGCATCTCCCTGGCATCTTCTGCTAACTGCTTCAATTCCCCCTGAATGGAGGCCAAGCTTGCCTAAAGGGAATAAGAGTTTATTAGTCCAGTCCAGAGGCTATTCCTCTGCTCCCACCTTCTGTTCACCACACACCAGCAACACCTCCAAGCCTGGAAGCTTTTCTCACGATACCTAAGACTCACTCTGCACACTTCAGCATTTGAGAGGGTAAGAAAGACACCAGCAGTGTCTTGGAAGAGCAGATACTTGTGCTAGAGAGAGAAGTTCCCCTGGCCACACACCCCCAAGTCACAGACACACAACTTGTTCTGCCAGGTGGGTTTTTTTCACCCTTGTACATTTTTAACACATTGGTATCTCTGGAAATAACATCCATTCTCTAGAGGGCTCCATAATGAATGTCTCCTTCAATGAGAAAGTAGCCAAGCACTTCACCTCTTTGCAGTCCCACTGGCAATGCAGATATGCATTCATCACAAAAATATACACAGCTGGCATTTCATTCCTGAGCCCCTTTCTGGGGCCTTTGTGCATTATTCCTAAAGCTTGAAGCAGTCAAAAAATAGATGAAAAGGAGCAGAAATTACCTTCAGCCAAAAGGGCAGGCGATGTTCTTCCCTCTCCACAGGAGGTTTCCACTCATTAGGCTGGATTTCCTCACAGCACTTGAACAGAACAGGCAACTGCTTTGTCTTTTTATAGTACTGTGTGGAGAGAGGAGAGAATACAAGGTGACTGTGGTCAGATCATTTGTCCAACAACTGCTGGGATGTAGGGTAAGAATTGTGTTCTGTGGGAAAAAAGAGAGTTCAGGTGAATGAAGTGATTCTCATCACTGTGACTTTAATGAGGTGCCATCCACAGGAATGTGAACAAGGGACAATGAAGGGGAAAGCAAGAGCTCACTGCCATCCTGGTTTCTCTCAGAAGAAAGGATGATGTTCTAGATGTGCAGGAGGTATTTGCCTGGAGTGTTGCTGGTTCTTAAACCTCTCCTCAGCAGTGGCCATTAGCTTGTGGCCACTTGGACCTTCAGCCTGACTGGAGACAGCACTTTGTGGTGAAGCTTCACCAAGTGTATTGGTACACACCTGTCAGGATCACTGAAGCTAAAGTTGATACTAGGGCTGTCTGCAAGTGCTAAAGGGTCCAAACAGTAACAGGAGTACTTGCAGAGTACAGAGGGTGAGGGCTTTTTGAAGAAATCACAGAATGGTGGGGGTTGGAAGGGACCTTTAGAGCTCATCCAGGCCAAAGCCCTGCCAAAGCAGGTCCCACCTAGATCAGGTCACACAGGAACGTGTCCAGGTGGGTTTGGGAACCTCCAAGAGAAGGAGCCTCCACACCCTCCCTGGGCAGCCTGGGCTCCTTGCTCATAAAAGGATGACATTTTCTTTTAAGAAAGCATGAGCACAGATCCAAAAAGGCCCCTGGAACAAAGAGCACATCTCTCCTTGTGTAACAAACCACCACCCAGAGAGACAAATCAGCTGGGTGCATCACTTACTCTGATGATGTTGTCAGGGGCTCGATTCATATTGAGATTCTTGATTCTTACTGTGAGCTGGTGGGCAGTTTTTGTTGGCAGGAGATACTTGCTAATCAAAGGCTTTGGAAACTCTGTCCCTTCAAAATGTTTCAAACCTAAAGCTAATAAACTGAAGAGAAGAAGGAAGGGGAGAGAGAAAAAGCCTTTTAGTCACTCTGGCAAACTGCTCTTTGGGTGTGCTGTTGCACAATAGGATACCCCAGAAGTTTGCATCCTGGCAGTGCTCCTCAACACAAGAGTCTCATGTAATATGCATTTCAGTCAAGAATTCCAAGCACCTACTTGTCCTCTGCTTTGGTGAAGACAATCTTGTCCCGAGGAGGGTTTGCTTTCAAGGAACATATTGGCAGTAACTCTGGATACATAAAGACTTTCCTCGTTGCCAAAATCCACGCCACTTGCTTTGGCAAACATGGAAATTCACTGGCTGGGAAGAAGAATTGACAGGTAAATACAGATGTACACATGGAGAACTCATGTGCTTCACACAGCTGGCTCCAGAGCACTGCTTCTTTTACTTCCTTTGGTTACAAAATGAGAGAGTTGCTCCCTGGGTTTTAGGATTTGCACATTTCATGTCTTTCACCTTCAAGTTCACATCAGCACAAGGTCAAATCACTTCCCCCTTCCCATCTCTTCTTTTGCTCCAAGCACTTGTAAAAAGCTCTCTCCATTTCAAGCCACTTCATTCTCTCCCAGGGAGCAGAAAAATCACAAACATTTGGAACCAACAGTTTTGAGGAGGGTTCTTTTTTTGCACAGAAACACCCCAGTGAAGGGAACACAAAGGTTTGTGTTAGTCAACACATTTGGAACAAATTCTTTCCACTTCCACTGTTCTGTTGATGGGCTTCTGCAGCTCAAAATATCACCAGCAGAACAACAAATGACAGGATGATGGCATCAAATGCAAGCCAACAGCCCAGAGAAAGTTGCAAAGACAGTAGAGAAAGTTATGAAGGAAAAAGACAGTCAAAGGAGATGGTTTTAGCTAAAACTCCAACATTCAAAAATGAACTCATTCCAGGAAGCTGAAAGAACTGGAGAACACACAGCCCAAAACAACTCCCACTGCACGTGTTTCCCCCACCTCTTGGCCCTTCAGACACCCACCACTCTTCTTGACAGCTTTGCGAGGGCTCCAGTCAACTTGGACTTGGGCATGAAAGTCTTCAATGAGCTGCAGAGCTCCCTTCAAGTTACAGGCTTGGAACATGGTTTGAAACTTTGGATTGAAAGGCTGGCGAAGGAGGGTCGAGCTTCGAGCAAAGTTCCCAAGCTCACTCTGCAAAGGCAGACACAGGGAGGGTTATGCTTGTAGGAAATGCCTCTAAGTGGAAGGCAAAGAGCAAACAGAGGTCATGCAAAGCCAAACAGGCAAAGCTGAAGTGACAGGGGTAAAAAAAAAAGAGTGTTAGAGGTCTTTGTTCCTAGATTTACAATGCCCACAATCAGAGGGATTTATTGGTATTGTTTACTCAGCTCCCCTGTTCTCCACAAGCTTTCCAGGTCACAGATTGGTCAGAGGGACAAAAACCTCTGGGTTTGTTAACTCTGTTTTCAGTGTTTCCAAGAAAACAGGGAAGAAACCCACAGACATGTCAACTCCAAGCACAAAGGGAATCACTTCTCTAAGTACAGCAGGCTAACACCACCCCTCCCTTATTCAGTTTCAATCCAGTGAGAACAATTAAACCAAATTTAAGGTCTCTAGCTCCAGCAATCAGTAAAAACTCAGGTGGCTCTGGTTTTAGAGATATCCTTACCAAAAACATCCTGGTTGTACTGGCCTCTGAACTTAAAGCAGGGTTGGAACTTGCAAGGAGATGGATTTGAGTCAGCAGCTGCACGTGCTTAAAGAATAAAACCAAAACAAGTGGGGTTTTTGTTTCCAGTGTGTCAGAAATCCAAGCAAATTAGAAACAGAAGTACAGAGGGGCAAGAAATATCTCCTGAGCACACTAAAAACATCACATTCTGACTTCAGAGCTACTACAGAAAGCTGAGGGGAAATTTCAGTAGCCACTGGCAGGAAGCTGACCACAGATGTCTGAACACAGCTTCTGTTTGAGGGCAGTTTCCCATGTTTTGTGCCAAAGCCTCATCATCAGGAGAAGGAGAGAAAGGATAACTCATTTTCTAATTAGCTGGAGAAACAATGACTTCAGCTGCCAGATCAAACACCACTGTGGTTGATTGCAAAGGCTGTCTACTCCTCACACCCATTTCTTCAGCTCGTGTTTGAGAGGTCTGTGTCCCTTCCTTTGCAGCCACAAACCAAGACAGGACACTGTATGAGGTATAGAGGATAATAAATGACTACCCAGCAAGGCTTGGATCAAGTTCACACCAAACCAGTGGCCTTTTGCCATCAACTCAGTCTCATGGGGACAAAGCTTCAGGTTTTGAGCAGGAGCCCCCTTGAACTTTGTATGGACATGGGAAAAAATGTCCAAGTACAGCTTTTTCCCTGCTGCTGACAGCTTTAAAGATGTCCTAGTGGAACTGTTACACAGTTTTGTGTGCTGGGAGGAGGAATAAGAGAATCCAAACTACATCAAGAGTAATGCTCTCAGTCATTTTAACAAGTGGCAGAATTCAAACAAGGCCTCAGCAGCTACATCCAACAAGAACAAGACAGGTGCCAAGAAATAAGCTTTATGCTTTGAATTCAAATTGTCTTTCAGGGTGGAAAAATATAATCTGTTAAAGCTCCATCTTCAACTGCAGCTTTTCCCACTCACTAAGGGATTCATTGGCCTCCCCCATCCCCCCACAGTATACAGCACTCGTTGGGTCAGACCACATGACATTTTCTTACCTGCTGCATTTGCTGCTGGAGCCTCTTTCTTTGTGTATTATCCAGAACAAGGCTCTGGAGAGGCTTCTCATTTGGAGGTTTTGATTTTTCTATCTCCTGTGGTGGTTTGATGGAGGATTTTTTCATTCTCAGCTGCTCAAGTTGTTCCTTCACTGTCCGGTGTTGCTCATTCAGCAAATTGGCCAGAGGCTCCTCAAATCTGTTGGAGATCAGGCAGGTAGAAAGAGAATAAGCACATGATTGAATAATCCCCTTATTTAATAACAAGCTGAGATGCACAGAAGCCTTCATAGGCCTCAAGTCAGTGGTAAGTAAAGTTGCACCATGATACTTCTAATGCAAGGTAGGGTATCAAAACCAAACCCACCAATAAACCTAACACAGCAACTTTAAGAAGCCTGTATACAGGTAAAATTGGGGAAGAAACAACTAGGAGAACAGCTCACCAAAGACAAATGAATACAGCCAGACATTATCAGTGACAAAGGCTGAGAGAACATGAAGTTTCCCTGCTTTTAAGTCTGTAGCTGGTTTGGGAATTGCTGCACTCCCCTCTGGTACTGCTCATCCCAGAGAGAGTATCAAGCAACCCCAGCCTTCATTTTAGCTCCTTTCCCAAACAGATGCAGCTTGATCTTGAGCTGATCTGCCCCATAAACAAGGAGACAACACTCATGCCAGAGTTCACCTTTAGCAGCTTCTGTTCCCACCTGAGTGCCTGAGGTGTGTTAAAGTTTGGCCGTGACTCTGGAACGTTGTCTTCATCTTCTGGACCTTCATCTTCCATGTTGGAGAAGCCCATCTCATCCTGAAACTGACAGCAAAGGTGTTGGAACAGTCAGGAACAGAAAGCACAAGTAGTTCATTTACCATCAACTGTCTTTAGCTAATTAAGCTCATGGTGGTTCTCTTACCACAGACATCTCTCCATGAGGATGTTCCTATATTTGCTCCTTCCCAAGGCTAAAGATTACACAGTGACCACCCCCCTTTATGGCTTTAGGGATTTCATGTCAGGGCTGAGAAAGATCTGTGCTTCAGAGCTATCACTTACTGTCTCAAACAGCTCCTCCATGAGTTCATTCACTTCCTTCTCTGCAAGTGAAGTGAAAAAAAACAAGTATGAAGATTCACTTTCCAAGAAGCACTTGGCAATCCTGTCAGCATATCACATCATTACAGGAACCCCTCTGGCAAAGGGAAACCCTCCTCTTGCAAAGAGAGGATCAAAAAGGAAAAGCCCCTGATACTACATCCCTTTGAGCCTTCAAAGCTTCATCTGAGACTGTTTTGATTCCAAGAAACTGGTTTTATCAAGTTAATTACTCTGTAATATGAAGTTGCTTCCTCAAGGAGAGGGAAAGTGGCACTTTTAAAATCAGCCTACACTGCAAAACCTTTGCAGGAAAACACTTTTCAAGCTTCAATTACTAACCCTAACAAGAAAAGGAGGTGGGATTCCCAAAGGACTTACTGGTAATTCTCACAGCACGATCATTTCTGAAGTCTTCTGTATCTGGTTCATCCAGATCTTCCAGGAAGTTGTACTCAGGGTCGTCATCATCGTCTGCTTCATCTAAGAAGAAGCATGTTTGGAGGTGTCATTACCCTGTCCCAAAACCAATCAGCTGCCAGGAGCAGGAGCACTTTGTTTACTCCCTGACCTGGCACAAAGAGGACCAGGATTACTGCTTGAAGTTAACTGTATGGGTTTTCACTGAGGTGCTCTCAAGCCCATCCTCTTTTCAAACCAGCTGTTCCCACTCAGAAAAGCTGGATTTATTCCCTTGTGGCCTGAGTTTCAGCTAAATTTAGAAGGAATGACAAAGTATTGTTCTAATCTGTGGTTTATATTCCATTCACACAACTGTAAGCACCTGGCAAATTCAGGACAAAAGCAAGTCAAGCCCCAAAGTTCTTGTTTCTAGTTGTTTATAGCAGAACAAGTCACATCCCTGATGTGGAGAGTGACACACACTCAGATTCAGGTGTATCAGTGCTTCATGACACAGCACAGCAGATTAAGGGCTGAAACACATCATTTGCATTTGCTACTGCATGTGCTGGGCTAGTAAATATTTGCAAGTGAGACACCTGCAATGAAAAACCCTCACACATCTCCTGAGAGAACATCAGCAAAGCTGATGGTATGCAAACACATGCATGTTGCTAAACAAGACAATGGCTGTTGTTGTCAGCACCTTCAGAGGCATCACAATCAGTAAAGCCAAAGGAGGCAGACAGGACAAACAGAGGCTCAAGTGTTCTAACTCATGAAGAATGGCTCTGAGCTTTCTAAGCAAGGGCCTATGGAGCAGAAAGCTCCAGGCTTCCAAAGTAACTCCCAATGGCAGCAAAGAGCAACAAAACACCTCTCAAATACCTTCATTCTCCACATCATCATTCATGAGTCCTCCAAGCCACCTTTTCCATTCCTCATCATCTGCAGTATTGGGGTCATACATATCAGGGGTGATATCTGGGGCTCTGAGCTCAGCCTCCAGCTGCCCCAGAGGAACGTCCTTCAGAGGCCTCTTGGATCGGGTGCGGAAGGCGATGAGGCTGTCCTCCAGGGGCTGAAAGGTGAAGGAAAAGCACAGTGGAATTGACATGTCTCTGCTTTTCTCAGTGCCTCCAGCAGTGAGGTTTTCAGCCCAGCTAAAAAAAACTAGTCCAACACCCCAAACAGTAAGATTCCTGCCCCAAAGAAACATTTGGCTTCAGTCCAGGAACTACCCTCACTACCAAACTGCTGCTGTTTATAAATGTTAGTGTCCATTTATCTCTCAGTTGCTACAAGAAGCAAATCTCCACTAGCAGGATTCATTCTTTCCTGTGTCTTTTACTCTGTTTGCTCCTTTCACTATGTGAAATTGATCTCCAGCAGCAGCAGCAGCACAGGAGTGTCTCCTCAGGACTCCTCAGCCCTGCACACTAACACAGATCAGTGATATTTTGCTGGTTATCAACACAAAACAGTGGTTCTCTTCACAACCAAGCTTCCTGCAAAACACAACTAAGCTGGCAGGATATCTTTCAAAAGGAAAACTATTTTCATTAGTTATGTAAGATGTCAAGAGAATTACACTTAACAGTCAAAGCAAAGCCAGTGAGAGATTTGTGAGAATAGAGAGTGCAGTTGTGGTACAGGAAACAAAGTCAACATCACCAATAACACTTTGCTAACAGCCTCCTCTGTTCTCTCACCAGGCAGATGTCCTGCACACTGTGGAGATTCAACTACTTGTTTGAGGTTGTAAAAGAAGAGCTGAATGCACTAAGAGGAATAGCAGAGAACAGCAGAAAGCTACTTTCCTTCTAACAAACTTCCCTCAAACTAACACAATGTTATTGCCACTTCCCCCCAAGCCAGTACCTGGTATGAATCCATGCACACTGGGCTGGAAGCCAACTCTTCATCCACTGCATGCAGCTTCTCCATGAAGGTGCTGTCTTTGCTTTGCTTTGGTTTAGGAGGTGGTGGAGGTCCCATGGGAACTACTTCAGCACTAATATGTCTGACAAGCGGTGCAGGAACTTTCTCCATCTAATTAAAAAGGTCTTTGTGTTAAAAGGTTTTACTTAGAACACAAGACTTCCAAGGACAGAGTATTTCTCTTTCTGCTTGACCTTGATCACAACAGAAATGTTTTACATAAGAGAATGGATTCCTCATATTACACTCAATTTACTGCTCAAAAGACCTGCAGGAAAGGAGGCATTTGGAAGATTTAAGTATCAGTCTCAACATCACCAGAGCTGAAAAACCTGGACACCAGTAATTGTGACACACTCCCCAAAAAACCCAAACCCATGGGAATAATCAACATATCAGTGCCCTGATGCCACAGTGTCAGTGGGCAGCTCTCACAGTCACTTTCTCATCCTTGTCTCCTGCTACTCAGTTCTCCCCACACTGCACAGTCACCAGATCGTTATGCTTTTATGAGAAATCACTTGTTCCTCCTCAAGCCAAGCACAGAAAGCAAATTCTCCTGCACTCTTCTCAAAAGCCATAAGAAAAAGAATCCTTGTCTGAAGAAGAGCTGATTGTTTCCATTGCCAGTGGTGCTTCATGTACTCAGAAGCTCCTTCTGCAAGAGTCATGGTTCCTTGCAGAAGCAGCAGCAGGACTCTAAAGCCACATGGTGCCTTTAAGCAATAATATGTATTCTTGGCTTTTGCATGAATAACTTAGGAGTACTGACTGGAAGTTTTGTAAAGAGGAAGCAAAACTTTCTTGCAGGTTTTACCTCACAGAGTGTCCCTCCTTCTTCATCAGACGACCGCCTCGTCCTCGACCGCTTCGCTCCCCGAGGAGAGGAGGCAGTGCTCTCTACATCACTTTCCAGCAAGCTCTACAGCACAAAAGTTGCAGAAAGCAATCAAATCATCATGCTACAATCAAACCCTCTTTCAATTAATATTCCAAAGACTCCTTTTTCAGTCAAAATGAACTGAGGAAAGATTACTACAAGGCCCAGAAGGACGACTAAGCCTTCACGTGTTAAAGAGAGGGTTCTGCTGCCTCAAACACACAGCTCCCTGCTGAACAGGACAGATCTCTGTACAAGCTGCATGTACCTCTTCTGCAGTCTCATCCTCATCCTCATCATCAGGTTGGTATTCTTCATCAGATGAATCATCTTCCTCGAGGGGAATGTCCACAAACTGAGGAGGCTGCAAACAGAACAGAAGGTGTCAAGTTTTAACAGGCAAGGTTGCACCAATACTCTCAATGTGCAAGACATGAGTCTGCTCCACCCCTCCAAAAGACTCCCCTGCTCAACAGGGTGCCTCTGCTATGGTCTCCAGTTTCCCCAGCAGCAGTTCACTTACCTTCACCTCATTTGCCTTCTTAATGGGAGAGATATTCCACGTTGGGATCACCTAAAGAGAGCAAAAGCAAGTGAACTGTCTCTGAAAAGCACAGCTCAGGCAATCTAGCAAATCAAACGTACCTCAGCTTGAGGGCTTGTTCTGCAAGGCACCAGCAAAGTGCCAACAGGCTTCCAAAAGGGCTTTCTAAAGGCCCTGAAGTGTGATTAACTTCAGTATAATGGAGAGTGGCAAGGCACTGCAGCCTCTGGTTCTGTTCTGCTCATTTCCATTCTCTCTTACACTGTTTCAGCTTTTGGGGCTTTTGCATTTTAAGGATAAACCACACCAAAGCACACTTGAGACTTCTAAAAAAGACCCAACCATGGCAGCCATGGGTGTAGGGGGAGGGATGTGATTGGAGAAGCAGATGACAGTACTTACCACTCCTTTCTCCACAACTTCCTTCAGTTTGGAACGTGTCATTTTGGGCTCCTGGGAGTTTAAAAACAAAGACAAAACAACAACTCATTCAGCCATTTGCCTCAGCTGCAAACTTCTTCCCAGCAGATCTTCACTACAAGACTCTTCTTTTATAAATCATGACCTTTTAGACATCAAAAACAACCTCTCATTGTTCTGTTTAACCATTTCCACTCATACACAGGGAGAGAGAGACTCTCCATAGCACATCATGGCCCAAGAGAGACTGCTGAAGGGATCCTGCTTTTGGAACAACTGGAAAACAAGACTGAAAGAGCTTTTTACTTACAAACAGAGGAATATCTTCTGTCTCACTGATGGCTGCTTTCATCATGGCAACCACATGCTCATTTGTGATCACTTCCTACAGGGACATACACATAAAAAAGTATCCTTTAGGCTGTGTTTGTTAAAATGAAACAGGCTTGAAGGGGAAAATGAACTGGTTAGAAACACGATGGAGAAACGTTCCATGGACAGCACACTCTGTGGCTGGACTCTGATAACTGCTCAGTGATCAGACAAGGAAATATAAAGCACAGGAGTGATAAAACCATTTGCACTGTGTTCTCTGTGAATGCTCCATGGAATAAAGGAAAGCAAACAGTAGAAACAAAAGCCCACAGCAGCTTTCCTTCCCTCTTTCCACGTCATCAGTAAAATGTGGCAACCCCAGCCACGTGAGGAAAGAAGCTGCAACAGAGAACTTAAATCAATGCTCACAGGCTTCTGAAACAGTCAGGCTCTGGGGTCTGTCATAATCTACTCTTTGAAACATGGTGCTACATCATTTTAGTAAACATGTTCTATATTTAAAAGGAACAGGGGAAGGCAGTGGAGAAGCAGTATCCATGACTACACCACCACAAGGTTCCAGGGAAGGTGGGTGCCTGGGAGATATTTACAGCCATGTGACAGAGAAAGGCTTTAATTTCTTGCACTTGCACAACATCTGACTGAGAGAATCGTGGCAGTCTCCAGTTTGTTTGCCACAGCAATGGTAAAAGGGACAACATCTGAGATGACCTGGGTTAGAGCAATGTGAGATGCAGCAAAAAACACCACAGTAAGAGCTCAGTTTTGGATCCTGTGGGAAAATCTGACTGCTGTCCAGACCCTGCTGATGGCATCCATGGAAATCCACCCCTAATGCAGGAGTAGGATTAGACTTTCACTACCCCAGTGAACTTGCAGTTCCTTTCTAACTGCATGTTGTGGAGGCTAAAAGGTTGGCTGTGGTCAGTAACTAAGAGTAATGCATCTCTGATGCACCACTGGAACTCTCCAGCAGGATTTCACCATGAAATAAGTTCACTCAAAATGACACAGGGAGTTCACAGGCTCCATCTCCTCACCTGGAGCCAGAAACACGTGTTTTAGCTCCACTGCTCCTACAGTACACTCACCATGGTAAATAAATGGATCAACATCTACTAACACAGCCAGGTCCAGGTAACTTAGACACACAATGCACAGTTCTCTCTTTAGATCAGGATGTGGTGCCTACCAGGTCTTTTATGAACCACAGAACTGAGTACAACACTCACATCTAGTCCACACCTCCTCAGGAGAGCTGAGCACCTCCCTGCTGCCCATCACAGTCCCACCACACTCACATGCAGGATGTTCCTCACGTTGACCACTGTCAGGTTATGTTGTTTAGCTCCATCCTCCAAGGTACGATCCAGGGTATCATCTAACTTGATGTCACAAGACAAAGATCCCTCCTCCTCCTCCTCCTCTTGATTCCTCCCTTCTCTTTTCCTCTTGGTTGCTTTCCTCCTCCTCTTCCTTCTCTCCATATCCTCTCCGTCTTGCTCCTCTGAAAGTGAATAAAAGCAGCATCTAAGAAGTTCAGACGCTTTATGTTCTGACAGCATGAGTTTAAAGAGAAGACACTGAAGGGGAAGTAGCTTTCCAAGAGCTGACAAGGAGATCAACCCAAGGCCATGACAACTAGAAACAGGCTTTCAACGATGGATCCAAATTGTGCAGGACCTGAGGCACGTGAGTCAAACAAATAAAGGTCATGTATTTCCATCTCTGTTACATGGACTTTAGAGAATGGCCTCATCAGTCTCTTTGATGCCATAAGGAAGTGTTCCAAGCAAGGCATCAAAACAGCTGCACAACTCCAGGCACCGTGCATGTTGCACCTAAGCAGCCCCTGCTGTGGTGTACAGCACACCAGAGCTCAGTCACAGGTCTGCTCCCTGCACAACCCTCACCCAACGGAACAAACAGCCCCAAAACCTCCTCGTCAGTCTGCAGGAGCCACTCACCAGCTCTGGTACCCTTCAGTGGCTTCATCACAGTGGGATTTCTAACAGCTGGCTGCAAAGAGCTTCTCACTGGAGACTCCTGCGCTGCAGGCTGGTTTTCAGGCAGGTATGGATCTCTCTGTGAATGCATTTCCACCTCTGTAAACAGCTTGGGCATCTTCCCTGGAAACAGCACACACTGAGCTGTGGTCACGCCACAGGGACACAGCTGAGCGAGGTTCAGAGGCTGCTGCAACGTGAGGCCTGTTTGCATCGTGGATGCGTCTCATCTCCCTCAGGAGCTCCCACATCTCGCTGCCACAGAGCAAAGCTCCCCACAGCTGACTGACCTCCCGAAACGTCTGCTTCCCACAACCAAACGCTCTCTTCAGACGAGTGCTACTGCTCCTGGATTCAGCAGAGCCCCACACAAGTCTCCCTTGACGTCAGGGCGTGTGGGGATCCCCTGGGACACACTCCATGAAGGGCTGAGGGTGTGTGGGGATCCTGAGCCCCCCGGGACACGCTCCATGAGGGGCTGAAGGTGTGTGGGGATCCCCTGAGCCCCCTGAGACGTGCTCCATGAGGGGCTGAGGGTGTGTGGGGATCCCCTGAGCCCCCCAAGATGCGCTCTGTGAGGGGCTGAGGGTGTGTGGGGACCCCAAGCCCACCGAGACACACTCTGTGAGGGGCTGAAGGTGTGCAGGGATCCCCTGAGCCCCCCGAGACGTGCTCCATGAAGGCCTGAGAGTGTGTGGGGATCCCCCGAGCCCCCCAGGATGCGCTCTGTGAGGGGCTGAGGGTGTGTGGGGATCCCGAGCCCCCCGAGACACACTCCATGAGGGGCTGAGGGTGTGTGGGGATCCCCTGAGCCCCCCGAGATGCGCTCCATGAGGGGCTGAAGGTGTGTGGGGCTCCCCTGAGCCCCCCGGGACACACTCAGTGAGGGGCTGAGGGTGTGTGGGGATCCCCTGAGCCCCCCAAGACATCCCCCATGAGGGGCTGAGGGTGTGTGGGGATCCTCCGAGCCCCCCAAGACACACTCTGTGAGGGGCTGAGGGTGTGGGGATCCCCCGAGCCCCCCGGGACGCGCTCCGTGAGCGGCTGCGCACATATTTACCTTCCGCCGGCGCTTCGGGCCCGCCGAGGCCCTCAGGGAGCTGCGGGGCGGCCGCGGCCTCCTTCGCGCCCGGCGCCTCCTGAGCGCAGCCCGGGGCCGCCCTCCCGGGAGGCCTCTTCCCGCTCTTCGCCGCTCCGTCCCCGGGTCCCCTCCACACGCCCGGGCCGGGAGAGGCCGAGCCGCCGCTCGGAGCGGCCGCTGTGGGCTTAGCGGAGGAGCCGCCATCGGCAGCACCGGCTGAGGAGAAGGAGCCGCCAGCCCCGGGCAGCTCCCCGTCTTCCCCGCGCTCCCGCGGGCTCTGCGGCCCGGCCACCGCCGCTCTCCTCTTCTTACACGGCAGCATCTTCAGCGACAGCGACATGGCGGCGCCACCTACAAGGCAGGAACGCGGCTGAGCCGCTGGGCACCGCCGGCCCGGCCCGGCCCGCTCGGCTCCGCTCCGCGGGAAGCGGAAGCACCGCGGGGCCCCTCCCGCCGCGCAGGCGCCGCCGCCATGTTGGCCGGGAGAGGGGCGGGAAGAGGCGCCGCCGCCATGTTGGGCGGGAGGGAGGCGGGAAGAGGCGCCGCCGCCATGTTGGGCGGGAGGGAGGCGGGAAGAGGCGCCGCCGCCGCCGCCATGTTGGCCGGGAGCGGGGCGGGACGAGGCGCCGCCGCCATGTTGGTCGGGAGCGGGGCGGGACGAGGCGCCGCCGCCATGTTGGTCGGGAGCGGGGCGGGAAGAGGCGCCGCCGCCATGTTGGCCGGGAGAGAGGCGCCGCCGCCGGCGCCATGTTGACCGGGAGCGGGGCGGGACGAGGCGCCGCCGCCATGTTGGCCGGGAGCGGGGCGGGACGAGGCGCCGCCGCCGCCCCGTTGACCGGGAGCGGCCGCCGCGCCGTGACGTTAGACGGGGCAGCGGGGGCAGCCGCCTCCATCTTTGCTGGGCGATGTCACCGGGCGCCAGCCCCGCTGCATAACACCGAGTCCCTGTCCCCGCCGCCCCGGAGGGTCTTCCCGTGAGGGAGGGGTTGCCCGGTACTGCTGGCACCCGCAGCTCCCCGGCGGAGCGCATCGGCTCCGCTGCCGTTCCCCCCGGAGCCCACACGCACGCCCCCGCCGTTTGGCTGCCCCGGCTCCCCGCACACCCCCCTCTCTCCCCGCGGCTGCTCGCCCGGGAGGCGCGGCCGGAGCCCCGCCACTTGCCGAGTCACCGCCGGGCGGCTGCGGGGCGGAGCCGGGGGGAGGGCGGGCCGGGCCGCCGGGCGGGGCCTGCGCCGCATCGGGACCAGTCGGCAGCTCCTGCATCCCGGGCTCCGAGCATCCTCCGGGCGGGGGCCGTGTACCGCGGCGCCTCCGCACCGGGCTCCGCATCCCGGGCTGGGCCATGGCGGAGATCACCAGCGTGCACCCCGGCTTCGGTGAGTGGGGCCCGGGCGGCGCGGACAGGCCCCTTTCCTCCGCGCAGGGGAGCGCCCGGGCGAGGCCCCGCCACCGCCGAGGCCGAGCCGCGCTCGCCCGCCTTGGCACCGTCCCTTATCCCCCCCTCCACCCTCCCCTCCGTCCCTGCGTCCGCGGTGACCGAGCGGGAGCGGGGCGCGGGGCCGCGGCAGCAGGTGCGGGCGGCCCCCGCCGCATGACGTGATGTCTGTGCCCGGCCGCGCCGCGCCCCGGCCCTTTGTTCGCGCCTCCCCCGGGGCCGGGGCGGCTGCGGCACCGGCGGCCCCGGCGAGGCGGGGCCTGGGGACGGCGGCAGTGCGGGGCCGCCACAAACTACCAACTCATCGGCGGCACAAAGCGCTGCCCGGCGATGCGGCGGGTCCCGGGGGGGGCAGCGGTGCAGTAATCCTCTGGAGTTGATGGTGAGGATGGTGCTTTTGCTGGGGCTGGGGGGTGCCGGGCTCTGGGGGTGGGTGTTTGCGTGTCGGGGGGGGTCCTCCAGCCCTTAAAAACTCTAATTGATGCCTGTCTTTGTCCTCCAGCGAGGGCCTGACCTTCCCCTCAGAGCATTAGGCCCCATAGAGCAGGGTCACTCCATTCCCCCTGCATCCCGAGGCACTGTGTAATCATTTCTCCCTGCTGGATCGTTTCTCTGACATACAACATCTCCACTTACCTTCTGCCCTCCGTGTTTCCTGGAATCCAAGAGCCACGTGCTGTCATCATTGAAGCATTGGCCACCATTAGGGTGTAGCTGCCAGACAGCAGTTGGAGAAGGAAAGTCTTCAGTGGTCTCTGTCATCAGCTGGGAAAAAGAATGATCCCATATCCCCCAAAGCTGGGTTTGATTCAGGACAAAGGTCCCTGCTGCAAAGTGGGGACACAAAAGGACTTTTGGAGGGAGGAGATGGGCCACGGTGCCCTGGCACATAGGTGTTGCCCTGGCACATAGGTGTTGCCCTGGCACATAGGTGCTGCCCTGTCACATAGATGCTGCCCTGTCACATAGATGCTGCCCCACAGCAAACTGCTTTGAAAGCTGAAATCATCCCAGTTAAAGGATGATGCAAAGAGGAGGAATGGCCACAGGAGTAGGGGTCCTCAGCTGGGAAAAGAGTGGTGACACAGAGCAGGGAATGAGCTCTCCCTGTGCCTTCTAATGCAAGAAGAGGCTTGAGATGGGGTGGGCTGGGCTCAACCTCCAAGGCCTTGTTTCCTCACGCCAAGTAACTGAGCTGAGGAACCCTTTGGAAGGTGATGGGAGGCAAATTCGAGGTAATGAAATGGAAAGGAAGATCACAACGACTTGCTTGGTGCTTCCTAGTGCAATCTGCTGGTTGGTTCTTGTCTATATCTGCAGGAGATGAAGGTGCCAGAGCTGCTTCTATCACACACAATACCAACAAGCCACAGAGGATCAGAGTGAGGTTGTTCCAGGGTTTGTCCTTTGCATATCCACTGAAGCTTTTCATATGTATATGGCTGAGCTGTATCCAGATGAGCTGTTCAAGAGCCCTTGGCTCATTTCAAACAGGGGATGATAAGTGAAAACTCAATGTCAGGGGTTTTTTAGGGAGTTATTTTGTCAGTACCATCAATTCCTCTTGCTTTGGTTGACTCAGTCCAAGGCTGTGCTGAGACACTCCAGTCAGTCACCATGGCAAAGGACTTCCAGTCTCAGGGAAAGCTTTGTCAAACCCAAAGTGGTTTTGCTCTTTATTTTTTGCTGGTTTTCACTTGAGAAGCCCCAGTTCTCCCCAAGCCCATCAGATATTCAGATCACAGCCTGGCAGCCTCCTCTGCTTCCCTGTTCACCACCACAGCTAGTCAAGGTGGGAAAAGAACAAGAGTCAACACAGAAGTCAAGGTGCTGCCTCTGGCTTCAGGGGTGAGGTTGGAAGTTCACAGAACCATGACAGGACAACCAGACCTTTCTTTTACTGCCTGCTCTGTTTTAGCTGTTGCCATGACAATGATTTCTTGGGGGTTTTCCCCCTTGTACTGTGGAAGCAGCTTCTGGGATTTGTGAAGGGAGAGATGTAGGGCTGGCAGGTTCTTTTGTTTACTTGCTTCCTAATAAAAGTCCTCAATTAATGATGATTAAACCAGCCATAAAGTAATAAGAGCTTGGCTCTACCTTCCCTGTAACCTCCCAGCAAGAGATTAAAGGCAGCAAAAAAGATCTCTCCCTGTTCCTTCTCTTTTAAGCCTGAACAGACCCTCTTTTGCTGCTCTTTTGGTGTCTCCTCTGCACTCCAGCCTCCATCCTTTCCAACTTCAGCATCACCTCGGTGACCCTGGGCTGGAATTGCTGGAGGATGCCAGGAGAATGTGCTGGTTTCATCCTGTGCCTCTGTAACACTTCTCCACAAACCAACTGATATAAATAGGAAATAAGTAACATGGTTGCTAAAAATGAACACCCTGGCTTGTCATTACAGGAGGAAACAGTTGACAGAAGCTCTAGAAAATAGCAAGTAACCCCTAAATCCAAGCACAGGCTTTTGCTGCCTGTTTGTTGTGGATGTTGTTGTCCCTGTGTGAAACTTTGTGTTGTGCTGCTGTGAGGAACCAGGAGAAAACACCCAACCATTTGTTACTAACAGATAACTCCAGATCCAGTGCTGTGGGCATGTTTGTTACTCATTTCCATATTTATTAGTCCCTTCCTGCTGGTTAAAGGATGGTGGAGCTGCTGGTAGTGCAGCAGCTTGATTTGGCAAGATCAGGCAAGTGACCACTTCCAATTGTTAGCACATGAAACACTGTTCAAGTGGCTTAGGAGTGTAAAATGTTTCCCAGGTGGGAAAATATCAATTAAAAGGAAGTAAGTGCTTATTCTGGGGAAGCTTTGATACTGTGATCGTGGAAAGAGGTTGAAGTGAGGTGGGGGTTGGCCTCTGCTCCCAAGTAATGAGCGATAGGACAAGGGGAAACGGGCTCCAGTTGCCCCAGGGGAGGTTGAGGCTGGAGCTGAGGCAGAACTGTTTCCCTGAGAGGGGTGTCAGCCCTGTGCCAGGCTGCCCAGGGAGCTGGGGCAGTGCCCAGCCCTGGAGGGACTGAGAAGACACACAGCTGTGGAGCTGAGGGCTGTGGGTCAGTGCTGGGCTGGAATTTAATGACCTTAAAGGTCTTTTCCAACCCAAATGAGTCTCTGATTCCCAGATGCTTGTGCAAACTGCCACCCAGAGCTGGGAAGGTCTTGCTGTGCTGCACCTGCAGAAGACAGGGATGGGACAAGAGGAAAGGGGCTGGAGTTGCCCCAGGGGAGGTTGAGGTTGGAGCAGAGGCAGAACTGTTTCCCTGAGAGAGGTGTCAGCCCTGTGCCAGGCTGCCCAGGGAGCTGGGGCAGTGCCCAGCCCTGGAGGGATCCCAGACCCGTGGGGCTGAGCTGCTGGGGGCTGTGGGTCAGCGCTGGGCTGGGCAGGGTGAGGGGAAGGCTGGGACTCAATGACCTTAAAGCTCTTTCCCAACCATAATGACCCTATGAACTGTGAACACCACAACAGTCCCACATCATCTCCATCCAGGGGTGCTTGGCTCCCCACTGAGGTCTGGGCTCATCCCTGACTGCCTTCTCTTCTCTGCAGATGTCTCTCCCGTCGTGGCAGGTCTCATCGGTGCTACTGTCCTGGTGGTGTCTGTCTCAGTAACAGTTTTTGTGTGGACATGCTGTCACCAGCAAGCAGAAAAGAAGCACAAAACCCCACCTTATAAATTCATTCACATGTTGAAAGGCATCAGTATCTACCCTGAGACCTTGAGTAACAAGAAGAAGATCAACCGGATCCGGAGAGACAAGAGCGGCACCCCCAAGGAGGCTGCCAGGGGAAACCTCTTGGTGGATGCTGCTGAATCTGGTTTAATAGGCTCTGACAAGGCTCCAGATGGGTCAAATGCAGCCCCCCACGTCAACCAGCTCCCAATAAAAGTAGATTATGGAGATGAACTAAGTCCAGATCAAAGCCTCACCCCGGGAGGAAGCAAAACCTCCTCCCCGTCTTCCCCAGGGGACGACGTCCTGTTGGGTGAGCTGACTTTCTCAGTGGACTACAACTTCCCTAAAAAAGCTCTGGTGGTTACCATTCAGGAGGCTCACGGGCTGCCAGTGATGGATGAACACACCCAGAGCTCTGACCCTTACATCAAGATGACAATCCTCCCAGATAAGAGGCACCGAGTGAAGACTCGTGTCCTGCGCAAGACGCTGGAGCCGGTGTTTGACGAGACCTTCACCTTCTATGGGATCCCCTACAGCCAGCTCCAGGATCTGGTGCTTCACTTCCTTGTGCTGAGCTTCGATCGCTTCTCTCGAGATGATGTCATTGGAGAGGTGATGGTGCCCCTTGCAGGGGTGGATCCAAGCACTGGCAAGGTTCAGCTGACCAGGGAGATCCTCAAAAGGAACATACAAGTAAGTGGCTTCGTGTAGTGCCACACGAGACCCTTTGCATGTGATTTGGTGCCAGTTCTTTTGACCTGGGAGCAATGTGTGGTCTGAGAAGCAGGAGTACTGCAGATCCTTAGCCATGAAACCCATCTTTCCCCACTGTGCTCTTTTAGTTGGCAGGATGTGGTCACTTGGGATAAGAATGCTGAATGTGGGGGCAAAGTCCCCACCTGCACATCAAAGAGCTGGTGTGATGACAGGACACTCATCTGCAAAGACAAACCTCACTTGGGGAGGGAGGTTTGTTTGGACTGGCCATGTTAGACACCTGTACCTGTCCTTATTGACATCAACAGAGTCTGACAGGATTCCTCTTGTCCTGGAGCAAACCTCTAAACTCTGTTCCCATCAATCCCACCCAAGATGACTCACTCCTTTTTGCCTCACTTGACAGCAAAGTGTGTCCAAGGTGGTTTTGTCCAAGGTAGACATCTAAATGAGGTGAAGGGAGGCCAGGAAAGTGGAAAGGTGAGTGATGCACATAAGATCAGGCTTACACTGGACAAGGTGTTCCCTGGCCTCAGAAGATAGGTTCAGGTAGGAGGATCAGGTGCTTCCTCAGAGTTTTTATTCTCTTGCTTGGTTTATCTTTGCTGCTCATCAATACAAACAGGCTTTTGGGCTCACTCCCTGCCTCAGTGTAAGGGAAGTTGGTGCTGGACTCCAGAAAATACTTCATCAAGTCCCAGAGTAGCAGTAACTTACTTGAAAAACTTGTTTTTTTCTACTATGTGGGGCACTGTACATTTCCTTTTCAGCTTATTTAAAGGAGATTCCATGCAAATGACCCAAAATAATCCCAAGAAACCCAGAGCTCTGGTAATTCTTTTGCTGTTCTCAGGCTTTTGGGATGCTTTGCATTATGATAAAGCAAGTGGCTGGTTTGGGTTCTCTTCACAACATCTTTTCAAGTGCAATGACTGTGTCTTTTAGAAGTAATAGATTCAAAAGAGGTGGGGGAGGGACAGTAATGCTGAATGAGGAACAGATTTCACCAAGCATGTAAATTGTGGAGCATTTATTAGTAGTGAAAAACAGCTTTACCTGGTGTCAGGTGGGTGTATCCAAAGAGCCAAAATGCTGAGGGTTTTCACTCCAGGGCCAGGAACTTGCTCATTTCTTTCCTCTCCTCCTCAAACTCTGCATAAGCAGCAATAGCCTTTGTTCCTTGTACTTGGAAAGCTTTTGTCTTAAATCTCCTCAGTTAGAAAGGAAAGCACCAAAATGAACCTGGAGGCTGTGCTGAAGTTTACAGGTGCTGTTGTTCTCCCTCTAACAGCAGGTGAAACAACAGCTTCACCTCTTGGGAGATGACCACAGAGCATTTAGTGTGTGACATTTACTCTAGTGCTTCACTGCTTTGGAGTGAGAGAAATCCCTTCATCTGGGGGCACCAACCTCTTCCCCTTTTGCTCTGCTGGATTAACAGTACTCAACACCAACAAGGGCAGGAGGAGGGTGATGTCCTGGGAGTGAAAACCTCCCCCAGGCTGCTACTGGAGTTGTTGCAGTGGCCTGTCACCAGCACCCCACCATTTCATACCCATGGCTAATGCTGTTTGCCTTGAGAGCAAATCAACTTCATCTCAATTAGTGCCATCTCCATGAAAGTTAATGAACAGCTGGGAAGCAAAACTTAATTATCTTCATATTGTTTTACTCTTTGAAGGAAACAGGCAGCAAGTTGAACTGAGTCTGGTTTTACCTTCTCTTCCTCCTGGACCTTTGCAGACTGAGCTGATGGTGAAGCTGGCAAAGCACACCTAAAGGATTTGAGGTGCTCAGCCATCAAAGCTCCAAAAGGGACTGAAACTTAAGCTCCTGAACCCCACAGACTAATGAAACTTAAGCTCCTGAACCCCACAGACTAATGAAACTTCAGCTCCCAAACCCCACAGACTCCTCTGACAGCAGACCTCTATAAGCAGCCAAAGCTGCTGTTCCCTCAGAAAGTGCCCCCCAGGTTTGCCCTCGTGGAGAGAGGAGTTGAGGCTGTTGTGATGCTCCCTGTGCTCAGCAGGAGGAGGGGGATGATTTCCCTTCTGCCACTTGCTGCTTCTGCCAGAGGCTCCATCTGCTGAGACATTTCAAGTCGCGTCTGATTTTCTTCCAGCTTTTTAGGCATTTAAGCACAGGGAAAGGAAATTCTGGTGACCTCCAGCATTTGCCTCTGTTCAGAAGACCATCTTGTCCTAATAAGCTCTGTTTCTTTTGTCTTCTCACAGAAATGCATTAGCAGAGGGGAGCTCCAAGTCTCCTTGTCCTACCAGCCCGTGGCGCAGAGAATGACCGTGGTGGTGCTGAAAGCCAGACATTTGCCAAAGATGGATATCACTGGCCTCTCAGGTAGAAGCTATTTTCTCCAGCCCTAAATGTGTAGAACAAGGGGAAAGAAAAAAACAGACAAACCTCACAAGTTTCTTTTCAGAGCTTTTCCCCTCTGAAGGTTTCCTTCACACACTTCTCAGGCTCTTTCTAAAGGGTGACGGACCCATCGCTCAGCAGCACGTGGGTTACATAAACGTGACCAAATCCTTCCTACTGCCAGACCAACACTTGCCCCTTTCAGTTTGTTTACAAAGGCAGTATTTTCCCAGGGCAGCAGCTCTCCACGTTGCTGGTGGCCAGCCTCTGCAGGCTCTGGGCTTCCATCCTGCTGCTACTCATAGTTGCCCTTAGCAGCATCTTATCCACAGCGTGAGTGCTGTGTGCGGCGTTCGCCTCGAGTCCTGCCCCTGGAAGAGGAAGGTGGAAGAGAGCAAGTGTGAGAAATAGACTCAGAACAGAGGAGTAAATTCATATGACATTGGAAACAATTCAGTTGGGGCTGGGACTTTTCTCCTTTGTGGTGATGTTTGGAGAGGAGAGCAGCTGTGCTGGCTCTCCTGGATCACAGGCACCGACTCTCAGCCCTCTTGGCAAAGTTTCCTTCAGGGTGATGGGAAAGTTGGAATCAACTTGAGACTCAATAATGGACAGCAAATTTGGTCCTGGTTTTGGAGGACTAGACACCCCAGAATATGGACTAGACTTAATGCTCTATTGCAGGACTCTAAAAAACCCCAGTGAAACCAACATTTAGGGGGAGACACTTTTCTGTTGTCACCAGTGCCAGGACAAGGGGTGATGGGCCAGAACACAATAGATGCCCCTGGAGAAAGGAGGAGACAGGAGGAGCAAGTGCTTTGGTGCTGAAGTGAGGGAGCCCTGGCCCAGGCTGCCCAGGGAGGGTGTGGAGGCTCCTTCTCAGGAGCTTCCCAAACCCACCTGGACACGTTCCTGTGCCCCCTGATCTAAGTGAACCTTTGTTCTGTGACGGCCAGTAACAGGGCAAGGGGTAAAAGACACAGGCTGGCACACAGGCAGTGCCCCTGGCACAGGAGGAGCAAGTCCTTTGGTGCTGAGGTGAGGGAGCCCTGGCCCAGGCTGCCCAGGGAGGGTGTGGAGGCTCCTTCCCAGGAGCTTCTCAACCCCTCCTGGACACATTCCTGTGCCCCCTGAGCCAGGGGAACCTGCTGTAGCAGTGGCTGGGGCTGGAGCAGCTCTGCAGGGCCCAGCAATAGTTACACATATCTAAAGGGTGGGTGTCAGGAGGTTGGGGCAACACTGTGTTGTGTCCAGTGATAGGACAAGGGGTGATGGGCACAGAACACAACAAGCTCCACTGGCACAGGAGGAGAAGGTGCTTTGGTGCTGAGCTGAGGGAGCTGCCCAGGGAGGGTGTGGAGGCTCCTTCTCAGGAGGTTCCAAACCCCACCTGGAGACATCCCTGTGCCCCCTGAGCCAGGGGAACCTGCCTTAGCAGGGGTTTGGGGCTGGAGGAGCTCTGCAGGTCCCACCCCACCACGCTGGGACCGTGTGCTTGCTGGGCTGTGTTATTAGTCTCTCTCTCCCCTCGGGCAGATCCCTACGTGAAGGTGAACGTTTACTACGGAAGGAAGCGCATCGCCAAGAAGAAAACTCACGTGAAGAAATGCACTTTGAACCCGGTCTTCAACGAGTCCTTCATCTATGACATCCCAGCTGACCTCCTCCCTGACATCAGCATCGAGTTCCTGGTCATCGATTTCGACCGTACCACCAAGAACGAAGTGGTGGGTCGGCTGATCCTGGGCGCCCACAGCGTGACGGCGGCCGGCGCCGAGCACTGGCGGGAGGTGTGTGAGAGTCCTAGGAAGCCAGTGGCCAAATGGCACAGCCTGAGCGAGTACTAGGCAGAGGTTGAGGCAGAACAGACTCCAAGGAAACCTTCTTTTAGCTGTTAGAACTAAAACCCTTCGTGAGAAGCAGCGGCTGATTGGTTCTCTAGTGACGTGGTTTTGTTTTCCTGGTCTGGGGTTTGGTTTCAGTTTTAGTTTCGTTTGGTTTTTGGTTTCTGGTTTTTTTTTTTGCAGGGCACTAAAACTCTAAAGAGCATTAAAAACAACAAAAAAAGAGATACCACAACTATATATAACAGTGTAACCACTCTATTGCATGCCTAATACAGACTGAGATGAGTATAACTACCACTATGGAGTCGCAGACTTTAATCCAATTATCTTGTCACTTATGGAAGTTGTGTTTGTGCCGAAACTGTCTTTGCTGGTATTCACCCAGATTTGGCCTGTCTTTTTTTCTTAGGGCTTCTCCCAAAGTCACTGAATTCTGCTGTTTTGAACCTCTAGTTTCATTGGTAGTTTGCCTGACCCGTTTGTTCTCGCGGTGCTGTTGCTTTGCTGGTTGGGGAGCAGCGACCGCCTTGCCGGGTGAAGGTGGTTTAGAGTTCTGCACGAGTGGGAAAGGGGAGAGCCAAGGGCAAAGTGGCATTTGCCTTCAGAGGAGAAATAGTTCTGGTGTCAGGAAATACTTGCCTTGTGCTTGTGGAGCTGTGAGGTCGCCACCTCAGAGATCTGTGTCTGAAATGCAAAGGGGTCACCTTGTGGAAGTTACCACAGGCCAGCTGGGGAAACTCTGCTCTGCTTCATTTGACCCTGCCTGTGCATGAAGGGCCCAAGGAAGGAAACAAAACCTGTCACTGATTGGTAAGGAAACTCTTGCTATTCTCTTTTAAATGTGAAATCCTGCATGATTGCCAAGTCCTGTTACAGTGGCATAACCTCAGATGGAAAAGTATCCTGGGGCAAGAGGTTTGAAGTGAAAAAGTTCCCTTCATTCAGCCTTCAGCCACTACACATGACCTTGTAGTCACCCAAGAGCCTAGGCCTCAAAACACAGGGCAAGGCCTGGCACTACACAATGCTTCAGACTCTTTTAAGAGGTTGTTTGTCAGAGTTTCAAGGCAGCTTGGGTTAGTTCTTGAGTTGTGAATGACTGCTGAGAGGGAGGATGTGCTCAGCAGCACCTCTGAAGTGGGGAAAACCTTCCTTGACAAGGAAGGTTTTAAGCTATTAACCCTGAGTTAACAGCTATTTAAGCTATTGGCCCTGAGCAGGCTCTAGTTTAGAGAACAGAAGTTTGGAGAGTTCCAGCAATTCAGAAGCAGCTGCTTTAGGGCTCGTGGTGAACACAGTAACATCCTGGCAGGAAACTCAGTTTGGGTTCTTATTACATTCAAGCCAGGAACGGTGTCAGGATGATAATTGGCAGCAAAGAATCGATTGTCAACATTATGGGTAAACTGAGTGGAAAGAGAAACTGAAATCATTCCTAAACTCTCCAATGGAATTCCAACACAGAGCTTGAGCTTGCAAAGAGGCTCCTAGACTGCAAATCTGAGCTGTTCCCAGGCAGCCACTCTGTTCAGTGCCCTGTGGAATGCAAAGAATGCATTATAAGCAAACCAATTCAGATCCTTTAACTCCTCACAGCACCTGACTGCTGAGTTTTACAGCCCTGGTGAAAAAAAAGTGATCCTTTCCACCTTGGTATTAGTGGAAGTAGAAGAAGTGAGTAAGTCTCAACTTGGGTTTCCTCTCCAGGCACCCTGTAAAGCAGCAGCTGCTGGGAGGGCTCTGTGCAGACAGTCAGCACTTTGTCAGCAGGCAACACACAGCATCTCTTCCCAAGAAACTGGGTTTGGAAAGCTGAATTTTCTCACTCACAGTGAAACTCACTGAAACTTCCTTCCTCTTAGAAGCTGAAGCTCTTTATTCCTCAGCCTTGCATGACAGAGAGGCCTGGACTTGGTTCATTGATCCAGGGTCCATATCCATCCCCAGGATTTCTGCCTGAGGTTCCAGCAGATCTTATCTTTGTCCTAAATGCTTTTTAAGCTCGTGCTCTATAAGTGGCTCAACAGCCACAAACCAGAGAACAAGCTCTCCCTTGGCAATCAGTGCAGATCTATCCCCCATCCTAGTTTTTGCACTAAGCAGCTGCGTTGCTGAACTCCAGCAACCGTCACACGCCTTTCCCTCGCAGCCTTGAAACCAAGGTGGTCTTTAGTTGAAAGATGAACTTCTCGTCAAGGAAACATGCTCAGGGTAAATAGACTTAGGCTATTGGGCAGATAGGAGTAGCTCCAACACTCTTCTGAAATGATAGGAAGCTGAAGATGTGCAGAGATATATTTTTTAACACGTAGGTCAGAGGGGAAAGCGATGGCGGAGTCACTGTAAAATCTCCCGGGTGTGGTTTGTTCTTTACCTTCGTGTCTTCTACTGTAAAAACAAAACAGAAAACAAGATTAACTTGGACAGTTACAACTTGGTGTGGAAAAAAAACCCAAATAAAAGCCAAAAAAAAATATATATCTATCTAATAATATAACCCAACAAGGTGTGTGACAGTGCCAAGTGGTGTGAGCTGAGCGTGGTGGAACGCCGGGCGTGCAGATGCAACTCAGAGCCCTTGGGCTGCTCCCTGTGCTGTGTTGGACACACACACACACACAACTCAGAGCTGGTTGCTGGAGCAAAAACAACATGCACTTCTGCTGTGGCAGTTGCCAGGGAAATCACAGAATGGTAGGGGTTGGGAGGGATCTTTTAGAGATCATCCAGTGCGACCACCCTGCAGAAGCAGCTGCCACCTGGAAAGCTCATGTAAAATAAAGATGCACAGGAGGAGCAAGTGCTTTGGTGCTGAGCTGAGGGAGCCCTGGCCCAGGCTGCCCAGGGAGGGTGTGGAGGCTCCTTCTCAGGAGGTTCCCAACCCCCTGGACACATTCCTGTGCCCCCTGAGCCAGGGGAACCTGCTGTAGCAGGGGCTGGGTGATCCCTAGAGATCCCACTCCCACCGTCCTGGGGTTTTGGGAAAGGAGCATAACAGAATCCTGGCAAATTACTTCAGCATTAGCACACACCAAATGCTCTTGGTAATTTACACAGCACAATCTGGGATCATTTGGCATGAATGGATGTGCATTAGCTGGGCTGAATTGGGGGGAGGGGGAAGGAGGACTTGAGCAGAAAAAGAGGCATTTTGCCTGTAACATTCATGGTTTGGACACATTCCTGGTCAAAACTGAGTTCCCCAGGAACACTTCTGTCCAGCTCTTGCTGTGCAAGATGCAGCAGTCTCTCCTGAAGCTGAGGGCTCTGCCTTCTGTGACTTGTTGTTCTGCAGCTCCCCGTCAGCAGGGCTCAGAACAATATTGCAGGCACAAAGCCACGGCTTCAGAAAATGCTGCATGGTGCAGAGCAGGGAGCTGTTTCCCCAGCAACACAGCCAGTGCTTCAGGGCCACCCTTCACCCTCCTCCAGAGCCTCCCCTGCAGCCAAGGGCCAAGCTCCAAAGGGGGTTTTAGGTGTTAAAATGAGCTTCAGGTCTCAGCTACAAGGAAGCAGTTTTTAGGCCAAGCTTTCTAAAAGGACTGGTGGCTGCCTGGCACTGCAGCTTCCACATGACTCTGCACCAGAGGTGGGGATGTGAGGAGCTCCCGCACCTCCCACACTGAGTGTCCACTCTGCAGAGTTCCTTGCACACCTTCTCCAGCACAAACACCCCCCAGTTCAGGCTAAAAACCGACTGTCTCCACTCTGGGAAAAGGTGACAATGATCAAACTGCAACAGATGCTGTTCCCATCCCCAGCAGCACTCACAGCTATTCTGGGAACACCGAGGAAGGGCTGACTGAAGCACTCACATTTCAGAGAATCAGTTTGGGTGGAAAAGACCTTTAAAATCATCAAGTCCCAGCCCTGCCCTCAGCCTGCCCAGCCCAGCGCTGACCCACAGCCCTCAGCACTCCCCCAGCTCCCTGGGCAGCCTGGCACAGGGCTCACACCCCTCTCAGGGAAACAGTTCTGCCTCAGCTCCAGCCTCAACCTCCCCTGGGGCAACTGCAGCCCCTTTCCTCTTGTCCTATCACTCATTGCTTGGAAGAAGAGACTCATCTCCACCTCACTGCAGCCTCCTGTCACAGGGAGTGACTGAGTTTCCGCTCCTCCAGGCTCAACACCCCCTCAGCCCCTCCCCAGTGTGCTCCAGCCCCTTCCCCAGCTCTGGCCACCCTCCACGCCAATGAGCCCGACCTGACTCCTGCTCAGGTGATTCAGTTCCCCTGTGTCTCTCCACAGCAGCCACCAGAGAAGGTGCTGAACACACAGATCAGAAGCCACTGAGATGATGCAGTTAGTGATCCCCAAGACTTGTCCATCCATTTGAATTTGGTGCCAACTGACTCATGGCTTGGGGCTTTATGTAACACCATTGACTCCAGCGTGCTCTGCACTGAAATGTGGTTCCTAGAGCTAACTGTGAACACTAGCTCTGCAGTTATCAGAGCAGTTGGCTAAAGCAGCTCAGCCAAAGCACACAGTTGCTGATTATTTTCTACTTATTGTGCAGGATATGAAAGAAAAGCTCTCTTCATCCTTCTCTGCTTGGCTTCTGCATCTCACTCTGCAGCCTTTAACAAACGTCCTGTTTCAGGTTCTTGCACCATTCAGTTGAAAGAGAAACAAAAGCATTTGCATAAGAAAAAGAAGGGAGAGAGGGGGAAAAAGCAAAACCATGAAAAGAGAAGTGGTTTTGTGGGAGCATGGAAGCTCAGCTGGGCCCCTCTTCCCACCTTCCAGGGCAGGATTCTGCTGTGCTTTCATCAGTCTCTCCCCCAGCTCCCCACCGTGTTGCCACGGCAATGGGATTCACTTGTGAGGGCAAAGCTGGCTCAGGGGCTTTTTAGGGTGTTTCAGGAACAATTCTGTCTTCTTGCTGAGCCCCCAAATTTGAGGCTGAAGGGCCCCTCTATCCATCAGACACCACCAATCCAACACAACCAATGCCAAAGAGAAGTTGTATTAAAAATGATATATTGTGTCAAATAAAACCAATCATTCTGTGTACAAACTGATACATGACAAAAATAAAACTCTGCTTTAGTAACACTGTGTAAAAACAAAAACCAAACCCCAAAGTGCTTGCTGCTGGTCTGGTGGAATCATTGCACAAGCAACAGGCTCACCAAAGGTTTCAGTAAACAACATTGCATGGAAGGAATCACTCAAGGCACAGAGATCAGTTACTCAGAGGTGGAAACAGCCCCATGCAGCTCTCAGCACTGCTGGCAGGTGACCTCTAGAGACTGACTCAGGACTTGGAATGTAGGAAGCAGATTAATGTTGTACATTAACTTACTGGGTGAAGGGAAAGCTCAGGGGAAGGGTGTCGTGGGCATCAAGCCCCTGCTCAGCACTGCCAGAAGTCTGGTCTGCAACCCTTGGCATGTGACAGCATCAGCTACTGCTTTTAGAGCAACTTCTTAGCCACTGCTCCATCCTCCTCCTCACATTTTCTGCCATATGGCCCTTCTAGGATTTTGATCCAAGTCACAGCCAGCATTTAATCCAGCAGAGAATGATCAGGAGGGGCTCTCAGTCCTAAACCAGCACCTCCTCAAAAGATGCTCACACACTTGGGGTAAAAAAGTCTTCACAGGCAAAGCAACCTGAAAGATTCTCATCCTTTTTCAAGCCACATGTGTATGATCCTTACCAATGCAGAGTGTACCTGCAGCACTGGAAGTGAGAAACAGGAATCAGTGTAAATGTTTAGCTCAGCCACACACCCCCACCCAAATATCCAAGCAAGATGTTACACCAAGCAAACACTCTGAAAACCAACAGGCACAGCACTCCCAGTTGTATCTCCAGCAATGAAGAGTTTAGCAAGGCAAAAGAAAAAGCTTCAGTTCATGTATTTGCTGTCCTCTCTCCCTGCACCAACCCTTCTCCTCAGTCTGGACTGAGCACACCAAGGCTGCCATCCCAGAGCTGCTTTGGGATCAGTTAACAGAGGTTCTGATACAGATGGCTCAAGAGTAACAGAAGCTGTAACTGTGCCTGGACCACTAAGGTCCTTCAGTCTTCAACTGAGAGATTTTAGGCACTCTGAGAGACTTGTTTTAACCATGTCTGAGTTACCCAACTATGATTTGTTCTATTATAAAGACATAAAATCAAGAGGAACCACCAGACTTCTGTCCCTGCTGAGTTCTAACTGATGGATGTAAATTGTCTTGAAAGAGAATCTCTTTATGTACGGAGGGTTTGCCTCAGAAGCACTTCCTTAATCAAATCCTTCTCTACTGAGCATCAGGATACGTTTCTGCAGCACCAGGACCAGTAAGGTTGGGGATGTCAGCATCTGTCAAGCACTGTCCCTGGGCCCAACTGCTTCATGGAATCATAGAGGTGGGGGTGGGAAGGGATCTCCAGGGATCATCCAGCCCAACCCCCTGCTAAAGCAGGTTCCCCTCGATCAGGGGGCACAGGAACGTGTCCAGGTGGGTCTTAAAAGCCTCCAGAGGAGATCCCACACTCTCCCTGGGCAGCCTGTGTCAGGGTTTCCCCCCTTAAAGAAGCTTTTCCTTATGTTTAAGTAGAATTCTTTGTGTTCCTCCTCCTGCATTGGCAATTCCACCTTTAAGGCTGCACCAGAAGAATCTTACCAGTGTCAGGGAAACTAACTCTGTGCCCAGATCCTCAGTTATCAGTCACTTTCTCTACATCAGTAAATCACAGAGTAATTTGAAATGACTATGTTAGAGACTTCTACTCCATCGAGACAAGAACATAAAACTGTAAATAAATAAGCCAGCACACTGTGACAGCAAGTCACTAAGCCAGAAAATGCTAAGCTGTGGCTACTACAGCACCATGACACGACACAGGGTATGGCAGCAGAGAAAATGCTGTATACAGCCAGAAAATGCTACATATCCATGCACTGCTGCCAAGTTCTTGCTGCCATAGGAACCACGAGTTGCTTTTCCTGCCTTGTTTAGAAGCCCACCTCCAACACTGCTGATTGATTACCCTACATTACTTTTGCTGGGAAAAAGAACCTCTTCAGTGAGAACACAGGAATTGTAACACAGCTCCTTTCAATGGTATCTACACACAGGCAAGGCTGCCAGGCAGATGCTCTGTAAGCTACTTCCCAGCTCGATGAGCTGCCTCTCATGACATGAGTTACTGTTCTGTAGAGCAGCAACATTTCTCTTGTGCAAACAACTAGGAAAAAAACCCATGAATTAAGTTAGTTTGGGGTAGAACTTCAGCAATATTTTACACAATTCAGCTTCCAGTATGCTGTGACTGGAGAGAAACATTCCAAAGTGCAGGGCCACAAACCTACCTACCAGCATTTGTAACCAATGACACAACTGCATCCAGTAAAACAACAGACAACAAACAAAAGTACAAGTGTTATTGTGTCTTAAATGTCCAAAATGAAGGGAATATCATTCTAAACTAAAGCAACTGCTGGAAGTGATGCATTCCCTCATCAAAGTCCCACCAAGCTTTAAAACCTGCTGTCGAAACGCTGTCACTGAACCGCTTTGGTTACAAATGGCTGTTCCCAGCTTTAGTTTTTCATTTGGCAGAGGAATTCTCCCTGTTCAAGTGACAGAATCCTTCTTCTTTCTAAAGGGTGACTTGAGTCTTTTCCACACGCTGCTTTTGGGTTTGGATTTCTTCTCCATGGCCATGACTGCTTCTTTTTCCTTCCTGCGGATCTCTCGCACCAGAGCGTGAAACACGTCATCGATGTAGTAACGGTAGGCAGCTGAGGTCTCAAAGAAAGGGCAGTTGAACTCTCTTGCTAAAGCAGAGCCTTCTTCTTTGGAGACCTGAAACAACAACAGAAAGGTAATACTCATCAAGAAAAGCCAAAGCCAGAAGGTTTCTTTCTTTCTCAGTTGTTGTTCTGCTTGCCCTGACCCTCCCACTCCCCAAACAGCTCATTTCCACTCATCTCTCCAACCTTCTCTCCAAACCTGGTTTCTCTCTCACTCATCAAGCAAAGCAACCATCAGCAAGAGACACTCTGGACATGCACAAAACAACACAGTCATTTGAAAGAATATTCTTCTCTTGGAGCTTAATCTAGAGGTTGCCCAACATGATCAGTCCTCAGCCTTAACACACCCACCATGTGTCAGCGTGGTAAGCTAGGAGTTGTTTCCTTCTCCTGGGCAAAATCTCTTATGTCTGTCAAATCATTTCCCTTGAACAGGCAAAACCTTTCCAGAAAACCAAATCCAAACAAAGAAAAACCCCTACCCAGTCTTGGCAAGGCCACAGAAAAGCAACATCACTCCCCTCTTGCAACACTTCCCATCTCTCGGTGTTTTACCATCACTGCCATAATTTTCCTGCTACAAGGCACAAGGGTAATTCATCAAATCCAGGTACACAAACAGCACCTCTGCAATGTGTTTTCTGAAGTAGAGAATGCCAGGATGCTGGGGTGGGAGGGGTCCTGCAGAGCTGCTCCAGCCCAAACCCCCTGCTAAAGCAGCTTCCCCTCGATCAGGGGGCACAGGAACGTGTCCAGGTGGGTTTGGGAAGCTCCTGAGAAGGAGCCTCCACACCCTCCCTGGGCAGCCTGGGCCAGGGCTCCCTCCCCTCAGCACCAAAGCACTTTCTCCTGTGCCAGGGGCACTGCCTGTGTTCTGTGCCTGTTACCCCTTGTCCTGGCACTGGAGACAACAGAACAAACACTGGCCCCATCTTCTCGCCACCTCCCCTTTAAGTATTTCTAAGCACTGATAAGGTCCCCCTCAGCCTTCTCTTCTCCAGGCAAAGCAGCCCCAATGTTTCCTCTGCATGGAGCTCTGCTTCAAACTGTTTTCCCCCAGATGGTAGTTACTGTTTTCTTAAGCTGAAAGTGATTTTCCCTTCTGTCCAGTCTCCAAGTTGCCCATTATTCCAGGTCCTACTCTTAGCACACTTGCAGCTTCAATTTGTACCAATACCTGCAATTCTCAGTCTCTAGTAACAGCACCTCCTTCCAGGAACCAAAGCAAACACCCCAACACCCCAAGAGCAGCTGAAACCCAAAGCATCAACTTGAAGACTGTTGCCCTCGCTCTACGGTTATTCCAACACGTTCCAAACACTCCTGTACCGTCCAACCTATTACAAACACACAAGGGAGCATCCCCACTCACATGGCTGCGCTTTGCAACACAAAGAACAGCTACTGGGGGTCTCTTTTTGGGCCATTTACCTGTCGGAGCTGTGTCAGGTCGGATTTGTTCCCCACCAGCACCACGGGGGTGTCGTCAGTGCGTCGCACGCGGTAGATGAGCTGTTTGAACTCCCGCACCTCGTGGAAGCTGCGCCGGTCTGTGATGGAATAACAGATGATAAATCCCTCGCCAGCCCTCATGTACTGGTCTCTCATGGCCGTAAACTCTGCCTAGAAACAGACAAGCACATTTCAGTTGCACAAATACAACGGGCTGCTAATTTGCTCAGAAGGGGAAACACAAGATGCCTTCCAGAAACAGCTCTGTAAACGAGCTGGTCATCTGGCTTCTCATCCTGTGACATACAGGACAAGGTATCATCTGCATCTGGGATTAACACCAAGCTTCCCTTGCTACACAGATCATTTTAGGAGGAATTTCTTTGCTGGCAGGGTTGTCAGGCATTGGAATGGGCTGCCCAGGAGTCAGCATCCCTGGAGGGGTTTAAGAGATGGGTGGATGTTGCACTGAGGGAAATGGGCTGGTGGTTGATAGGGCTGGGACAAAGGCTTAAAGGCCTCTTCCAGCTGAAACCATTCTCTGGCTCTATACCAACATGTTAGTTATCAGCCAATAGGTATTGCTGGTTGATCATGTTGCAAGGTGCAACACAGAGAGCACTGCACAAAACCACAGCACTGCACAAAACCACAGCACTGCACGAAACCACAGCACTGCACAAAACCACAGCACTGCACAAAACCACAGCACTGCCTCAACTCACACAGGCAGTACCACACAGATGCTTTAAGAAACACAATGCTCAGGAGAGCTCAAAAAACCTCCAATTTAGAAGAAAAAGAGAGTCATATTTGTACAGGGTTTATCTCCACACCTGACTGATTAATGTCCCACTGAATTGATTACTCACATACCTGCCCTGCCGTGTCCAAGATGTCCAGATTGGCTGGTTCATCGTCGATGCGTATCCGTATCTTGTAAGCATCCTCTGTGCATTCAAGGGGAAGAACAAGGTTGGAACACCACTGCCACACTCAACAGCCACCAATTCACGAGAATGTTACACTAAAAGGACCTGATCTGGTAATACTATCACACTACACTGATCTGCTTCTAATGACACATTCCAGTTTTGGTTGTTCTGCTGCTTGCTGAAACCAGGCTACTGCACATGCTGCTTCTCACAGACACATGATCATACCCCATCAATTAATTCTGGACACTGGTAGAAAGCACAGAAAATACTCTTCTTCAAGTGAACTTGCCCCCATCAACTGCTGTTCTCTTGCATGACAATATCCTGCCCCTCTATGACAGCACTCCCACCCTACAACAGCCCACTCACAACAAGAAGTTGGCTGCTCTCCTCACTGTTCCTTTGACAGGTTAAGGTTTGTCTTGGAGATGATGTAAAAGTGATGCAGCTCCCTTTAGAAAGGTGTTTTCACCTCTCCTGATTTCTAAAACACAAGAGCACAATCTGGTCTGACAAACTGATAGCAGTTAAGGCTTTTGAACAGACAACTAATAACCCTTATGAGCAGTTTGTCATCCTTGTCTGACAACATACAAATAAATACAGATAGCACATAGCCTGGGTACATGTGAAAGGAAAACTACTAGAGATCTAAAACTCAGTCCCAACAGCAGCCTCAGAACTCTTAATAAATGAGTAATCTAAGGGACTTTGGGTCCTTGATTTACAGCTTTGAAGTGAAGGACTCTGTAACAGCTTCCCCTGCTGTGAGAGGGGCTGAACAGCAAAGATAAAAGAGATTTTTTCTTACCAATTGTGGGATCATGATCCTCTGGAAACCGGTGGCTGATGAACTGCATGGTCATGGCTGGAAACAGAAATCAGAGACACAGTTACAGGAGTCTCAGGGAAGATCTGCCACTGCCAACATTTGCTCCACAGCACGCCTGAGCACATTATGTGCTGGCAGCTATAGGATGTAACACCACGCTCGGTGCAAAGAACCACGGCAAGTGTAACAGGCTCAGAACAGGCTCAGAAACTCAGACCTACGCCCTTGTCCTCAACAAAGTGACCCGTTAAGGGCTTCAGAAACAAAGTTGGCCACGGCCAGAACGCGGAAGCCGATGACACACCGCCAGACAGCCGGGGCGTGGGGGTTGGACACGACAGCACCCAAATCGGGCTGTTTTGTCCCAGAAACGCGAGGCGTTGGGGGGTTGCCGGGCCGAGCCGCCCGGCGCTCCCGCCACGGGCGCTGCCCGCCCCGTCCCCGCGGGCAGAGGGGAAGAAGGGGCTTCAGGGGCCGCCCCTCGCCTCTGCCCCTAACTGGATCCCACCGTCCCGTCCCGGAGGAGCCGTACGCACCGCTCTTCCCAACGCCGCCGGCACCCAGCATCACCAGCTTGTACTCGCGGGACTGCCCCGGAGCGCCGGCGCCAACCGGGCGCGCTCCACCATCCATCTCCTCAGCGCTCAATTAAACCGCCGCTGAAGAGGAGAAAAGGAGCGTGAGCACCGACAGCTCTCCTCCCCCATCCACCTCAACGCGGCCCTGACCCGCCACCCCCAACGTTCCCCCCCTTCCCCTTCCACCTCCTCAGCGGCTCCGAGCTCCCGCCTCGCGCCAAAATGGCGGCGGCTCCTTCCCCTCAGCGAGCGCGCGGGGCGGGGCCCTGAGGGGCCGGCGCAGGCGCGAGGCCGCCATGGCCCCCACACCCCAAATCCCCCCAAACAACGGCCACAAACGCAATATTTATACATTTATTTATATTGAAAGTACGGTTCTAGTTATTTACAACACATAGGAAAGATGATGTTTGTACAAGTGAGGCAGGGAGGGCTTGATGTGTGCAGCCACCCCCCACCCCTCAGCTCGATTCTCCTCCCGTTTCAGAGGCGCAGTCGCCTCAGCGCAGTCCCACGTCTCACTTCTCTGTCCACCAGAGTCCTTTCTGCAACAGCCCACCCACCAAAAAAGCCTGTGGTGCAGTTTGTGTCCATGAACCCTCCACCACAGTCCGAGGGTTCCACGTCCAAGCTTCGCGGCAAGAGCTGGCACGGCCTGACCCCACCTGCCCACCCCCGGCCTTCCCTTTGCTCAACCACCACAAAACAGATGAGTTAAGAGATGGGGTGAAGCTCAGGA
This sequence comes from Colius striatus, assembly GCF_028858725.1. Taxonomy (NCBI): domain Eukaryota; kingdom Metazoa; phylum Chordata; class Aves; order Coliiformes; family Coliidae; genus Colius; species Colius striatus. The sequence continues at coordinate 274,471 of NC_084787.1, forward strand.
GCAGGAGTTCCATCCAAACTGCTGAATGAGAAGGAATCAAGGGCGGACCGGAGAAGATGAAGTTCCAGTGCTACAGCACCAAGCCCCAGTTGGGTATTTGCAGCAAGATGAACCCACCCAAAAAACTGAACAGCTCCCCCCAAGAAGGCTAAAATCAGAAGGTGTGGGGTTAGTAAAACCACATCTTGAGGAAAAATAAAACAGGAGGTGCTTAAAGCAAAAACAAATGAAGAGTTTCAGGAAATGTGATCCTCCAGTTTCTCAGAACTACTGCATGTTCCTTTCCTTCATCCACAGTCCAAACCAGGGTCCCCATGAGCTCAAGGAGACTGCAAACACGGGCTGACAGCAGGAATGCTCCATAAAACACAAACATTGGTGCAGAATGAAGTCAGCACTGTCTGATTCTTTTCATTTTTAAGTTATCCTGGACAAAGGGGAGATGTAGACCGATGGGCTTCCCTACTTTCTCTTTCCAGTTACTGTCCCCACTGTCCAAGGGACTAGCCCTGCCAGAATACCATTGCAAACATTTCCCTTCTTTTCAAGTCGACAAATTCACTGCAGAAATAAGGATTTTTAAAAAAGAATGGAGCCCTTTTCAAGGGGTGGGGGGAAATGTTGAACCTTTTAGCTTCTGCAAATGTAAAAACCAAGGTGTATTTGCAAAGTTGGTTTTGGAATATACATGCATTATTGCTAGAGGGGAGGGGGGGGAAAAAAAACCAACTCAAACCAAACAAACCACCAAAAGAGGATGAATGAGGAACTCTTCTGCAGGTTTTTTATGGTGCCATCCAAAATGGCATCTGTTGTTTAGCTCGCTGTTGTGAGGAAGGGTACTGGTATCCCAAACTCCATCCCTGTGAAAAAGTACTTGCGTTTTTATGGCCACCATGTTCCTCCTCTTCATCTGATGAATCTCCAGCATATGCCACTAATCCAAAGCCCTTTTCTGCAGTTTTCATCTTCTTAGCTTGATGATCTAAGAGGGGAAAACAAAACAATCCACCCCCCACAGCCCCCCCCCAAGAAGGAAAAAAAACCAAACAACAAAAATAAGAGATAAAATGCCCCAAAAACGAGTTAATTAATAAAAAAAACAAGATGTTAATTGTCAAATTGTTAGTTGGACACCATTTTGAGGTCACAAGGCCAATGGTCATCCAAGGTCGAAGGCCACCCCGAAACAGCACCAGCAACAGCACATGTGATCCATCAGAACCATGTAAGAGAACAGAGAAAGAAAGAAAGAAACACACAGAAAAGGTGAAGTTAGCAAACGGGTCAAAGCGAGGGCGAGTTCACCGATACAAATGTGTCAATATGTCAAGAAAACAAAACAGTAGAAACCCTGTTCAAAAGGAAGCTAACAGAAGAGCAATCTCTGGGAGCAAGACTGCAGAAAAACTAAGGTTAAACAGGCTAATGTGGTGTAGCTGCAGAGCTGAAAGGTTCTCAGCTACCAGGAGAGTTCAAACCATCCCATGTTTTACCAAGCTGCAAATACTCGATGTGGGAGAGCCCTGAGAAGATGGGATGTGACAGCACTTCTGATGTGGGAGAGCCCTGAGAAGATGGGATCTGACAGCACTTCTGTTGTTGGCAGACACAACTCCTGGCTGTAAATACACACCTGAGCCATAACTCCCACCGAAAGTCCTTAGTGCCTCTAGAGACAGCTGTTCACAATGTAAAAGCCACATGACATCTGTGTTACAAAACAATGCTGTGAGATCCTGTGCCTCAGCTGACTGATGGGTCAAAAATACCTGTCTTTAGTTCTTCAACTTAATTACACTCTCCTCATTCAGACAGGTATGTATTGAAGCTTTAAGAGAAGCATCACGTGTGTAACCACAGGGAACCTGAGGGATTTCAGAGCAGTGACCTGCTTTTTTCACTTGAAACAATGTGGTGCAGCCAAAAAAAGCAGAAATTGCTGATTTAAATCAATGTTAAAAGCAAGTACAAACTCATTTGGGAGAGGAAACTTGACTCACAAGTGTATTTTACTCATTGAACTCACCATGGCTTCCTGGTAAAGACCCCGCACCGTTTCTCTCTTCAGAGTCTGATTTCATCCCACTGACAGGAAAAGCTGGTGGAGGCATCAACTGCCTGTTTGAACCAATGCAAGCTCTTATTTCTTCTTTTTAAAGACAACCAGAGTCAAAAGTAACAGCAAACAAATTCACAACTCAGTCCTGGAGCTGAGGAGCTTAACTTTTAATTGCCTGACTCGGCTAGTGGCCTTTTGCAATGGAGTGACATCAGTGAACAAGGGAAGAGAACTGATGTCACCCATCTGGACTTTTAATAGAGTCTCCCCCAACATTCTTACCTCTAAATGGGAGAAAACTATTAGATGGGTAAGGAACTGGCTGAACAGCAAAGAGTTACAGTCAATGGATTAATGTCCACTAACAAGTAGTGAGTCCACCAGTGACACAGACAGTGAGACTGGAGCACCTCAAGCAAGGCTGCAGAGGACACCAAGCTGAGAGGAGCAGCTGATGGCATCAAGGGGAAGGAAATGCCACCCAGAGGGACCTGGACAGGCTGGAGGAGTCAAGTCCTCAAGTTCAAACAAGGCCAAGTGCAACGTTGTGCAGCTGGGTCAGAGTGGTGATGCCTGAGCTGTGGTAAATGTGGGACAATGCACGAGATGGAGAACACACAAAACGTTACCAATACCCTTGGTGGATTTAACAGTGGCCAGAAACCAAAAGAGACTATCAAGTAAATCATTCCCTGAACCTTCAGGCTGCAAAATGTCCCAAGTTCACAACTTTCTCGGGTTTGTTTTAAAATGGGAGCAATTTGAAGTGGAAGTGTTAACCTCCTTCACAAGAACATCCTGCTGCCTCAAGAAGGTATCAGACACAGACAAAGTAAGAGCATGCAGACTCAGGGAGGAGTGGAAATCAAGCTTTTTTTCCATCATGTTGCACGAAAAGGTAACTTTTGTATCCCCTCTGCTTATAACTAACCCCAAAACAACACAAAACCACCCAACAACATGCTGCTCACCACAAACCAAACCCCCCTCCAAGTCACAGAACACGAGACACACATCATCTCTGAAATAAGCTTTCCCATCACAGTCAGAAAAGACCTGAACAGAATCTTTGCACCACTCACCTGTCCCTCTCTCTCTCCTTTCCTGAGGAACTTGCTGGCTTCGACCCGGCTCCATCGATTTCACTCTGACTGGAGAAGCCTGTACCTAAATTAGTCATATGAATGGGTCCATGCTATGAGCAGAAAAACACACGGCATTAGCAAATCTACAACTACAACATAAGCTACAGCTCCTTAATGATAACGACAGGAAACCCAACTTTTCAGAGCATCCTGCCAACTAGCAGAAGAAACCAACTAACGGCTACTGTTAAACAAAATGCTTTCTCCTAGAAATACTGAGGGTAACGTGGTTAGAAACACGCCTGAGCATCACTATGGAAGACATTTCACCACCTGTTCCACCTTTTCAGTGGTTCAGGACAGTAAGAACAGCTGCTTAGGTCACAGATCAACTTATTGCCACTTAAATCAGTTAATTCTGGATACCGTAGAGAGCTCGTGCCACGGCAAACTCTGCTCAAGACGTTAGGTCTGACATACAGGCAGCTCCTTCTTGCCTCTAGGCAAGGCTCTCATTAAGGGTTTCTGCTGTGAGCAGGGGGTGTATTGTCAGAGAAGCATTTGCAGGAACTCTCTTTTGCTCACATGCAAGCCTGAGCAACTCAGAGCTATTTCTATGTAAAATCAACTGCTCTAAAGAAATAAACCATCAATCCCTTAAAACTAGGCTTCTTGAAATCCTCAAGTGCAACCTGCAAGAAAGGTTAAGTGGGAAAATCTGGAAGTTATTACCACGTTTCCCCCTCCTCCCAGCCCTCAAGATCCACCTGAAAGACCCTCAGTGATAAAGCCCCAACAAAGCCCCAGGTAATGTCCTTTTCCACTGACCAGTAACACGCTCTTGTCATCTCTTTGACCTGAACGCACCGCTAGGCTTCAGGAAAGATTGAGGGTATGGAAAACAACAAGGTGCCAATGGCTCAAAGCAAGTCACAGCTCTAAGAACAGTGCATCCACTCAAAGAAACCAAAACAGCGTGGCCTCCGTGTTTTTTGTACCAACTGCTGCCCATCTGCCAAAGGTCTTGCATGACTGTTGTCAAATCAACTGTGCTAATAACAGCCTCTCTCCAGCCAAGTTCCACTTTGGTGAAGGAAGTAAAATTGCTGATTTTATTCCACCTGATATCCAAGCAGTCCTGACTCTCTCTCATCTGGTAGTTCCTCAGTGAAGCGTCTCTTTTGCCCTTGGGGATGGGGTTGGACTTGTGGCTGTGTACCAGTCGGCATGGTGGTTTTGACTGGGGCAGCAGGAAGGAAAGGAGCACTCAGGGGACTCTGACATGGAGAAGTTGGAAACAAAAGCACAAGAAAAGTTGGATGATATGCATGTGAAAGGTTAATTCAAACACACAACTAGGTTCTCTTTGCAGAGATTCAAAACTTAAAAGATAACCCAATCTTTTGGGGAGGGGCTAAGGGAATGGGGGTGTTGAGGCTGGAGGAGGCTGAGGGGAGACAGCAGCACTCTCTGACTCTCCCTCACAGGAGGCTGTAGTGAGCTGGAGGTCAGGCTCTGCTCCCCAGTAAGAAGAGGCAATGGGCTGGAGCTGCCCAGGGGAGGTTGAGGTTGGAGCTGAGGCAGAACTGTTTCCCTGAGAGGGGTGTCAGCCCCTGTGCCAGGCTGCCCAGGGAGCTGGGGCAGTGCCCAGCCCTGGAGGGCTCCCAAAGCCCTGGAGCTGAGGTGCTGAGGGCCGTGGGTCAGTGCTGGGCTGGGCAGGGTCAGGGCTGGGCTGGGGCTGCAGCAGCTTCAGGGGCTTTTCCAACCCAAACAATTCCATAATTATAACTACTTGATTTTACTGTTATCAAAGAAACAGCTTGCAGGGTTGACAAACAATAGCTGAGGTAATGAATCTGTGGCAGTACCTGGGCAGTGCTGGCTGGAGGCTGCACCTGAGCTATGGGGTACTGCGTGGGCACGGGCGGCACTCCCGTGGGCAGCGTGGGCAGGACTCCAGGTGCCAAGGGCACTGCAGGTGGGACTATGCCTGGAACACCATATGGGGGTTGCACTGGTTGTTGAGGAGGAGGAACAACAGGATAACCAGACTGGTACCCATTGGAAGGGTAATAGGAGGGCTGGGAAGGTACACTGCTCATAGCTGCAGGCTGCGTGAAGCCTGGTGAGAGAAAGAGGGGAGAAACAAAGGGTCATGGAAACAATGCAAAGAAGCTTCTCAGCTGAAGGTAAATAAATCCCACAAAAGCAGCTGTCAGTATAGCTCTGCTGAGCACAACTGCAAAGGCATCATTACTTACCTGCTAAGGGTACTGCAGTGGTTATCTGATTGACAAATCGAGAGTACTCAGCATGAACCTACAGAGAATATTCCAGGATTAGCCAAACTCAGCTATTTACTCTATATTAAGCTTTTGCAGGCAAAAGGCATCTTGTCACACACCCCCAAACACTGCACAGGGGGGCTCTGATTGCAGAACACACTCTGCACAAAGACAGCAGTGATCCAAAGCAAAAGCCCACTGAACATCCCACTGCTCTGCTGTGACAGGTTTGTGTCAAAGCACAGGATAAACCCTCCCAGGAAATAAGAGAAGGGGAAAATAATTGCTTCAGCAGAGACAAAATCAGCCACAGAATCTAAACACCCCCATCTATTTTTCAAAAGAGACTCTGCAGCCCATACTCAGTTGCCACTAACAGAAAGATTGTCTCACAGGGTTTTACTCTTTGCATTCACACAAGAAAAGATTGAAATTCATTTCTATGTCTACACTTGAGAGAGTTTCTGAAGGGTTTTTGGTTCAACAATTACTGTAGGAAAGATCAAGCAGGTAAAGAAAGCAAGGGAAGCTACAGAAAATGAAGGGAAAGGCAGCACTCCTTGATCTTTGCATACAGACAACCCCCCACCCCCAGCTCTACTCAGCATTTGCAGTTCTTTTTCCCCCAAATTCCCACTGCTAAGCTCTACCCTGAGAAATGTTCTAAACATTTCACTGTACAAAAACCAGACAGCAATATCTAGAAGGACAAAAACCGTATGAGCAAGTCAGAACACACAGAGAGTTCTGCTGAGAGCATAAAAGCAGGGACATGCTAAAACCACAATAGGCTCTGAGGTATCACATTTTTAAGAGCTACTCACAGTTTGCAATAGATTCTCACACAGCTTCTTAGCAGCTGCCAAACCTTCTGGCTTTGGGTGACTGAAAATAAAGAACAAAGAAAATACTTCCTAAGCACAGATGTTTCCCACAGATTTGGGAGCTGCTGCTTTCCTCAGCAACCTGCTGTCAGATGTTATCCCTGTCCCTTGTGACAGGACAAGGGGTGATGGGATGAAGCTGGAACACAAAAGGTTTCATTTTAACATAAGAGAGGAGCACACAACACTGACTTGCACTTTGTGTTCTTCCCTTAAAGCTCAACATTGCAAACCAAACCCCAAAAGAATGCAGCTTTACTGTGTTCCAAATTAAACCAATGCCAGGATGGTGGGGGTGGGAAGGGATCTGTAGGGATCATCCAGTCCAAGCCCCTACTAAAGCAGGCTCCCCTTGCTCAGGGGGCACAGGAACATGTCCAGGTGGGGTTGGGAAGCTCCTGAGAAGGATTAAGAATCCCTCACACTAATTAAGCATTAATAACATTCAGAGCTGCTCACTGGGATTTACTGTTTCTTTAAAAGCCCCCCTCATACCTGATGTAGATGTACATAGGCTCAAAAGCTTCTCTGCCTGATGCTGGCTCTATGCAACCTGAGCCTTTCCCACGGAGGAAGACTTTGGCACCCGTTTCAATCTGAATGTGCTGCAAATAGGAGCAACCAGGCCCTTCCACCTTCTCCTTCACGTTGAATGTAGGTACAGCATGTTCCAGACCAACAAATAACTTGTCCTGAACATAATGCATCTGGAAATGGAACAGTAAAAACTCATTATTTCACCCTAAAAACCAGGACTGCCAGTTCACTGGAGGCCAGAAGTGTTATTTCCATGAGTGAACAGTTAAGTGTTGGGTGGCACAGTCAGCCCTTTCTTTCTCTGTAAGTAGGGCTGCTCTCTCCATCCATTTTCTTTTAGGAGGCTACTGTCATCTGAGTCTCACTCTTCAGACCCAGTCTGATCAGCTCTCCAGTTTTCACAGCACACAAGCTGAGGGGTTTATATGATATGGGGAAGTGGGGCTTTTGTGTTGAGGGGTTTTTGGTGCTTGTTTGGATTTTATACAAACGCCTACAACACACTCTGTAACAGGTCAGTCTTGTAACCAGTGATAGTCAGTGGAATCCACATAAATCAGTTACTCACCCCTGACTGGAATGGAGGCTTTTGGCCAACTGCTGGAGACAACTGAGTGATAGGAGCTGGCTGGTGATAGACAGTAACTGTAGCACCGTTGAAGGTTGGACTAGAACCTGTGGCTGCTTTCACTACTCCATTGGTAATTATCTCCTTAATTCGGTTCACAGCTCCTGGATGACAGAATATGAAACTCATTTCTATTTCAGCCCTTGTGAATACCTCAATTACTCTGTCCAGTTTTGGGCTCCTCTCTACAAGGACATTGAGGTGCTGGAGAGGATCCAGAGATGGGCTACCAAGCTAGGAAAGGGTTTGGAGCACGACTCATATGAGGAACAGCAACAGAACAAGAGGAAACGGCCTCAAGTTGCACCAGGGGAGGTTCAGGCTGAATGTGAGGAGGAATTTCTTTGCTGCAAGGGTTGTCAGGCCTTGGAAGGAGCTGCCATGGGAGGTGCTGGAGTCACCATCCCTGGAGGGGTTTCAGAGCCTAGTGGATGTTGCACTGAGGGAAATGGGCTGGTGGGTGATAGGGCTGGGACAAAGGCTGCACCTGATAGGCTTAAAGGTCTCTGCCAGCTGAAACCATTCTCTGATTCTAACCCAACCATGGGATGACCAGGTTAACATTCCCATACTCTGTGACAGCAGATCTACAGGCAAAAGGACTGTGATCTTTTTAGCCTATGCTAGAAACATTTACATCACATCAATGCTTAATCACTGTTAAATCAACACCAAGGCACTGCCAGTACAAATCCACACTGGCCATAACAAAGCCCTTTATCACAAGCCATGAGACAAAGAGCAGAATGATTTGTACACTTACTGTCAACCAGCTCCCGTGTCTGACCCTGGACGTGAAGGTACAAAGGACGGTCTCTGGAAAGGAAATGTCAAGTGTTCCATTAAATCCACACAGAACATACAACAAGTGACTCAATCCAATTAGATTGTGGCCATCTGAAGCCTTCCATCAAGATATGAAATGCTTCAGTCCTTCAAATAAGGAAGCAAAGAGCCAGTCACAGTGCTAACAAGATTCAGAAGGTATTTAAATGGCAACTTATCAAAGTTATATCGTGGAAAGCTTCAAAGTGCTTGTCCACATGAAAGGTTAACTAGCTAAAAGCCCTGACTCTGTGAAACATTAACTCTTTTTAATAGTGGGAAAGTTGCCCAATCTTATCAAAATGCACAAGAGATACAGGACAGTGTTCAGTCCCTGATGTCACATTTGTGCTCAGTGTGGTTGGGTTTCCTTAATCTCACCCTGTGACACCGGTAGAGAGATCTGAAACACTCACTAGTCTAAAAGTGACACTGTTCATGAAAATCCAAACAAACTAAACCCCCAGCACTTAGAAAAACAATGAGAGAGAGGAAAAAATAAGCAGAAAGCCCATAAAGAAATACAAACCCAGGTCCCACTTTTGCTTTCTCTTCTGCAGTCATGAATCTCCCTCGAGTCGAAACGGCTGCTCCGCTCAGCCGGCTTATCTAGAAACAAAACCCCAGTGACAGGTTTACACAACAATCAGTGTGCTTTAAATCATGGTGCTGTGAAAAAACAAGGACCAGAAGTCATGAATGAGGTGGTAAGAGAATGAATGGTGCTCACTAAAGGCTCCCAGCTATGCCCCCTTAGCTCATCTTACTGAATAATCCCAAGTGTCTTAGAAAACACCAGTTTTGCAAAGGGAGGAAACAGCCACTCAGTATATAGTTCCTTGCAAGTGCTTATAACTTTACAAACAGGTACAAACCCACTGGGGCAAGCCTAAGAAATCAGACAGAGAGCCTGAACATACCTCATCCTGAGTCTGTCCTCTTGTCAGAAGGTTTCTGCAGGTGAGGGGGACGTCGTTGATTTCCACCTCTGCCACCACAAGGTCATCTTTGCTTTTACTTGTAGCTGGACCTTTTCCCAGAGCCTGCAGCTTCAAAGATAACCATTGCAAAAGGCCAGTGTTTGGAAAACAGAGATAAATGATGTGAGAAACAAATTGATCCTGGTACTTTAGAGGTGAAGATCCCTTTCATTCTCCTCTGTCAAACCCCAAAGCTTCACAAACGTTAGCAGGAAGCACATGATACCTACAACTTCATAACTGACCTCTTGACAACCTTGCACCCAAATCAAAACACCTGTATTACATCAGAATGTGCTGAAGACAAGAAGTTATTGGTGTTTATGTTCTGTGAAGGGAGACACAGACGTAGAACCAAGCAGTAAAGTTGCTCAAACACTAACCAACCTTACACTTGAGCTGCTATCTCTGACAGGAAGGTGGGAGACTAATAAAACGGGGTCATTCACACTTCTCTCAGCTCCTCTTAGACAGACACAGCCTCCAGAAGTTCTGTTTAACACCTGAACTCATTGACACCACGACTACACTTGTGTCTCCCATACTCCTGACACCCTCTTTAGTGATTTGTGTTACTGTGTGTTAGCGTTTTCTGGCTGTTGTCGCTTACAGCCCACTTTAGGAAGCAATTCTCCATCAATTCCTGTCGCATTGAGAGCTGTTCCAACCAGTACAGCTTGCAGGCCTTCAGAAAAGACATGACATCCGTCCTCACCCACCTCCCTCGGGTCTGGCGGCCCCCCCGAGCACACACCTTGTCTGTCGTGTTCGGCGCTGGCTTCAGCTTCCCTTTGGCCATCAACATCGCGTTGATTTTGGCTGCCACGGCCGCAGCGGCATCCAGCGCCCCCGAGGGGGCTGCGGAGCTCTCGGAGCCCGCGACAGCGGAGCCGCCATCGCTGCCACCGCCGGGAAAGGGGCGCCCGGGCAGCGGGGCCGTGCCGGGGAGAAGGAAGGCGGGGGCCGGCCCGGGCTGGTCCCACTTACTGCGGCGCCTGCAATTAGAGACAGGCCTCAGTCCCGGCCGCCTCCCGGGAGCCCCGAGGCCGAACCGCCGCCTCCCCGAGGCCCTTCCCCTTGGGGTCCCGCCGCTCAGCCTCACCCGCCCGCGGCCCCGGCGTCGCGCTGGCCTCCGCCACCCGCTGACATGGCTCCGGCCCGGCTCCACCGCCTCCGCGCCAGCCGCAGCGTCATTTCCGCCCTCACCGACGCTCCAAACGGCACTTCCGGTGCCGCCACTCACACGGCGGCGCTCCCGGCGTCCCCTGGGGCGGGAAGGGGAGCGGGGGGGGGGAGGAACCGGGCACGGCGCAGGGGGAGCAGCCACCGGGACGAGGCGCGGTACCTGCGCGCGCTCCGCGGGGAAGCGGGACGGGACGGGACGGGACGGGACGGGACGGGACGGGACGGGACGGGACGGGACGGGACGGGACGGGACGGGCCCCGCACCGCGCGCGGCCACGGCCGATGGCGTCACGGGAGGCGGCGCCAAAGCCCGGCGCATGCGCGCTTCGGGCCGGGCCGAGGCGCGCGCAGCCCCTTGGCGCCAATCCCCTCCGCGCATGCGCACTGCGCCCGGCCCCGCGCCGGGGCGGCCCCTGGCGGGCGCGCGCTGCCCCTGCGCCGCCGCCCCTCAGGGGCGAACGAGGAGCCGCCGCCATGTTGAGTCCAACGGGTACCCAACCCTTGTGGCTCTTTCCCAAGCGCTGTCAGGGACCGTCACCTTCCACACGAGTCTTTATAGCTTAGAAAGACGACGGCGTTTAGTTTATTGCAGTGCTGGGTGAGCGGGGAGACGTCTGTGCCCGTCACACACTCGCACGAGCCTCAGCAGCTCTAACCTCTTTCTAGTTACAAGAGGCACGTTGGTCCAGTCTCCAAGAGTCAGCCGCCATTTCATAGGCTCCTTTTATCCAGAAGCAGGGCTCAGGTTCCCTGAGGGGATCACAGGGCTGTGCACACATCTGCTGCTGCTTACAGTCGTAGAATCACGGCGTGATGGGGTTGGAAGGGACTTGCAGAGCTCATCCGCTCCAACCCCCTGCCAAAGCAGGTCCCACCTAGACCAGGTCACACAGAAACGTGTCCAGGCAGGTTTTGAAGCCCTCCAGAGGAGACTCCACGTCCTCCCTGGGCAGCCTGGGCCAGGGCTCTGTCACCCTCACAGTAAGCCAGTTCTTCCTTGGAGAAGAGCTTCGTGTGGGACTGATCTCGAAGGCAGTGTCTCTGGAAACAAGTGTCCTGGCTGGCTGGGGCACTAGCTGCAGTCAGGGCTTTAGAAGCCATAGTAGCTGTGCTTGGTTGGAGGAACATAGCTAAACAAGGCATGTGCCCTGTCGTGCTGCTTGTCAGGAAAGTAGAGGCACAGCTTGTCCAGGAGATGACCTGGCCAGAACCTGTTGTCATTTGTTGCCTTCATCGTATTGCTCTCAAGATGCCTGTGGAGAAAAAGAAGAGGGGAGGAAAAGTGAGGGGAAACAGATGAGAGAGAACAACATACTTTAAAGATAAAGAAAATTCTGGGCAGTTTCACTGGTTCTTTTAGTCAGGGCAAAAGTGAACCAGCTCTCTGGGCTCCCAGGCCCTGGGAAGCTCTGCCAGGCCTGTGCAGGCACTGTGGGTCCTGATGAGCCATGACTGACCTTGCAATGCACCTAAGCACTGAAACAGATAAACAAAGAAGATTCTTCTCTGCTTTGCAATGTCTTGGGGTTTTTTTCTACCTCTCCAAAAGCTTCTCCAGCCATCCAAAGCTCATCTCTTCAGGACTGTCTTTCTCCCACAATGATAAACATTCTCTGAGGGCATTTCAGCCAAGTGTTGGGTCAATCTCAGAGGTTTTGTCACCTCTCTGGTTCAGAGCACAGAGAGTCTCAACTAGGGCACAAGGTTCTTTCTAGGCACCACAAACTGTTCACCAGCACCACTGTAACCCAATGATTTAGACAAAAATAGAGTGGCCATGTAGCTGAGAAGAGGATCTGCCCTCTTCTGCCCTCCCTTGCAGCATCCTCCTGGTTCACTCCAATACCTCAGTGCTGCCTCTGATGGCACAAGGACTGAGCACAGGCAGAGGGGTCACCCCCAGCAGGGCAGCAGGAGAGATCTGATCTTAAGCCCTCTTTGAACAAACCTATTTTCATCCTCCTTCTCCTCTTTGTTGTCAGATCTGGAGGTCCTCTCAGAAAACAGAGCATCATCATGTCCTGTGCTGTAGTAACCTCCAGGCTGCCTGATCTTCCTTATGTCTTCTCCCTCTTTGATGATCTTGTCTCCTGGATGCAGCAGGGCTGTTGACAAAGTGCACAGAGAAAACACTCACTTCACCCTGCCCAGCCCAGCACTGACCCACAGCCCTCAGCACCTCAGCTCCAGGGCTTTGGGATCCCTCCAGGGCTGGGCACTCCCCCAGCTCCCTGGGCAGCCTGGCACAGGGCTGACACCCCTCTCAGGGAAACAGTTCTGCCTCAGCTCCAACCTCAACCTCCCCTGGGGCAACTCCAGCCCCTTTCCTCTTGTTACTGGGGAGCAAAGCCCGATCCCCAGCTCCCTGCAGCCTCCTGGCAGGAGTGTCACAGAGTGCTCCTCTCTCTCCTCAGCCTCCTCTCTCCAGGCTCAACACCCCCATTCCCTCAGCCCCTCCCCAGCCCCTTGTGCTCCAGCCCCTTCCCCAGCTCTGTGCCCGGCTCTGGCCACGCTGCAGCCCCTCAGTGTCCCTGTGGCAGTGAGTGAGAGGCCCAGCACTGAGCACAGCCCTGGAGCTGCAGCCTCCCCAGGGCCCAGCACAGGGGGGAAATCACATCAGCCCCTTGGTCTTTGCTTTACCTCTCTGCAGCTTTCGATCAGTGATGGGAACATCATTCTCTCTGCAGAGTTTGGAGCTCCTCAGGTAGCTCACGACTGCCCTCCTGCGATATTGATCGATCCGTTGTCCAAAGTCAGCGTCGGCAGTGGATGGCAGGCAGTGCTGATCAATCGGGTCATCCCCAGACCGCACCATCCGGCACTTTTCTTTCCGTTCTATCGGGCTGTCTTTGTTCTGCAAGGAAAGGGCAGGTCCTGATTAGCACTCCGGAGGACCCTGGAGTTGCTGCAGGCAGGGATTCATCTGCAAAGGGTGTGCAAAGGGGAGTGAGGACCCTGCAGTGGGATCACAGGGACAGGCACTCCTCTGGGAGTTCAGTTCCCATCTGGGGCTGGGTCCTCAGACAGATTCTCCCTGGAGGGCTCAGCAGAAGAGCAGCACAACACACCAGGCAGAGATGAAAAAACCTTTGCAGTCACCTTCTCCTTTGTGATTGTGTCACAGAGCCATTGCCAGTGACTGTGGGGCAGCAGATGTGCAAGAGAGTAGCTGTGGATTCTGTCAGAGTTCATCCAACCCAAGCTGCTCCAAAGGAACCACTGAGGAGTGAACCAGGGAGTCATTGTTCTGTTTCCATTGTTCTGTTTCCATTGCACTGAGCCTCACAACTCAACAGGACAAGGGTTGACTAGATGAGAAGACAACTCTGCCCCCACACACAGAAACTGCTTCAGCTTCTCTCCTGTCTTCTTCTTCTTGCCACTTACCCAGAAGAAGTTGTTTCTCTCACCAGAGCATTCAGAAGCCAAGCAAATGGTTTGAGATGCCTTGTAGCACCTCAGCTGGGAGGCACCATGTGGTCAAAGGGCTACTGAGGAACTAATACAATAACCCTTTGCCCTTTCCTTTCCTTCTGCACTGTCCTCTAAAGCCCCCCACGTTCACCAAGGCATGCAGGCTTGCTTTTCCTCCTGCCACACACTCAGTACCTTCTCCCACCGTCTCCTCTCTCTGTAGATTTTCCCAATCTCTTCCATTTCTTCATAGCTCAGATGTCTTTGTTCTGGCTCAGTGTTGACTGGTGGCACTTCTAAGTGTGTTAACTTTTTGGAGGGCTTGGTAGGAGCACGAGGCATCATCCCTTTGGCTGTGCCCTCAGCAGAAAGTGAACAAGTGGCAGGTTTGCAGGTGGTTTTCTGCAGCTGAGCTTCTGCTCCTAGGATAGATTAAAAACCAAACAAAAAGCCCAGAGAAGAGAGTGTGGCAGAAAGGAACATTTAGTCCATGTTTAAGACAAAGGGGTTTAGCCTCTTGTGCTGCTCAGAACTCCCAGCAGAGCTTATTAAAGAATCAGCCCTTTGGAAATGGTGTTTTCCAGCTGCCACTAACAGCTGGAGAAAGGGTCTGGTTTGGGTGAGCTGGATGATGAATGCTAACAAACAGAATCCTGTCAAACCACAGGGTTCAGGCTTTGATCCCAACCTGAAAGACCTGGATAACCTGTCTCCTGCAATCAGGCTGACTTCAGTATTGCACATCCCCCCACATCCTTCCCTACAGGTTTCCTTCTGGCCACTCTGCTCTGGCACAACAGTCCCAAGAAACCACGTTCTGGAGCCACTTGGGCAGCTCCTGTGTGTATAGAGATGCCTTCCCAACCCAGTGCTCTCCTCTCACCAGTTTTGCTCTCTTGGGATTGTCCTTTCTTCTTTTCAATCCACTGCTGTTGACAGTCAACCAGATCTTCAAGGCTTATAAAATTCCCTCTCTTTGAGGAAGTCAGGTAGATGACAACATCCTCCAGATCCAGGTCACTGATGGGAACTTTGGTCTGGCAACCAAAACACAAACTGACAGTGGATTCACCCAGAGATCAAGGCTTTCCCCAGAGTGGGACAAGCTTTGCAGGGAAATATGGCACAAAGGCAACCTGCTGAGGTTTCCTTGGCTTTATCAGGCTTTCACAAACTTGATTGGTCTTCTGCTGCCCTGTGCAAAGCTTTTGGCTTTTGCTGTGCTCAACTTCCCAGTCCCCTGGGTTACAGGAAGATATTTTGGCTTAGACTAGAACATCTGAACTGTTTAAACCTGAATGTGCCCTTCACAGCTGTGTAATGCTGTGGCCTGTGCACAGTGGAGCTGTGCTGTGTGAACCTGTACTGAAATGCAGTGGGGAGACGGAAGAGCCTGGTGGGGGAAACACTCAGTATCAGCACTGAGAGGTGATGCCAGTTCAGACCCTACCACATGATGCCAACAGCCACATCACTGACTGTCTCCCCCTGCAGATTTCACCTCCTTAGTGATGGCAAAGGCATGGTGCCTTGGTCAGAGATGGGTACAGCTTAGAGCTAGGAGAAGCTCTCAGCAACTTCTTACAGAGGCCCATCACTGCAGCCCTTCCATTACCCCCAAAGATGGCTCCACACAAACCCAACACAGTAAGACAAGTGAAAATGCCCCTTGCTGCAGCTCTTCCATCTCCTCTGGGTTGGTAAGCAGGAAAACAGGGCAGAGTTGCAGCAGTTTGTTACTATTATGTTCCCTAGGTACCTCCTTGATGACTTGAATGAAGTCTTGTCTCTTGATCTTCCTCCCTTCCATGCCAGCCTTCTTGAATACATCCACCAACTTCAGCTTCTTTTTATGCAGGAGGTTTTGGAGTGTGACCAGAGCCTGGGCGTATGGTGCACAGACAAGGGGAAGAGCACCCTTCTTTGGGGGCTGGCTGCTCTTTGGTGGTGTGCACTGAAAAGGAATAGAAAATATCCTGAGATCACCATTATCCAGAACCACTGAGTCCATCAGCGTGGCATCAGCTGGGGTAAAGCTGGGAGGAGTGGCTGGTTCACTGGAGGCTGAGCTGCCAGTCAGTGAGATCTGGAGAGCTGGGCAGAGAGGAACCTGCTGAGGGGCAGCAAGGGCAGAGTCCTGCAGCTGGGGAGGAACAAGCCCAGCAGCAGCCCAGGCTGGGGGTGAGCTGCTGGAGAGCAGCTCCAGGAGAGGGACCTGGCAGTGCTGGGGGAGAACAAAGTGACCCTGAGCAGCAACGTGGGCTCGTGGGCAAGAAGCCAACGGCAGCCTGGGGGCAGCAAGAGAGTGTGGGCAGCAGGGCCAGGGAGCTTGTGCTGCCCCTGTGCTCTGCCAGAGCTGGGGAGGCCTCAGCTGGAGTCCTGTGGCCAGGGCTGGGCTGCCCAGCTCAGGAGAGACAGGGAAGTGCTGCAGAGAGGCCAGTGCAGGGCTGCCAAGATGCTGAGGGGCTGCAACATGTGTGTGAGGAGGAAAGGCTGCAGCCCTGGGGCTGTTGAGCCTGGGGAACAGAAGCCTGAGCTCAGGGGCACCTTGTTGATCAATCCCTAAAGGGTGGGCATCAGGAGGTTGGGGCCAGTGTTTGTTGTGTGGTGGCCAGTGACAGGACAAGGGATGACTGGCACAGAACACAGGCAGTGCCACTGGCACAGGAGGAGCAAGTGCTTTGGTGCTGAGGTGAGGGAGCCCTGGCCCAGGCTGCCCAGGGAGGGTGTGGAGGCTCCTTCTCAGGAGGTTCCCAACCCACCTGGACACGTTCCTGTGCCCCCTAAGCCAGGGGAACCTGCTTTAGCAGGGGCTGGGGCTGGATGATCCCTACAGATCCCTTCCCACCCCCACCATGCCGAGATTCTGTGACTCTGAAAGCAGCAGCACTCTACTGATTTCACAGCACACCCCTTTTCCCTTGCACTTTCATACTTACATCCAGCCTGTCAATCACAGCAGCCTTCTTCTCAGGTCTGTGTGCCTTTAGTCCTTTCCAGTATCTCCTTTCTTGAAGGCTGTGGAAAGGTTTATGTGCCAACCATCTTTCCATGTCCCCTAAACCTTCCAGCTCAGCTCGAAACTGCTTCCTCCCCTCAATAAAAGATGTCACTGTCTGTGGATCTATTTGTGCACTGGAGGTGCTCTCTGAGAAACTGAGCCTCTCTTCTTTTTCCTGGGGCAGCTGCAAGGCAGACAAATGACAGAAATCAGTGGCCTGCATGGGTTTCAAACAGGGAGAAGCTGCTCTTGCCACAGGTGCTGCCTGGATTTGGATGGCCCACACCTACTTGCTTTCAGTTGAAAGGCACAAGTTGGATATGGATTTTGCCAGTGGTGACATTAGAAACCAGGCTCCCAGAGCACTTCTGATGTTAGTCAAACTCTCAGTCACATCCTTGCCACTCACACTGGTATTTTATGTGACAACAGATGCTCTTATCACAGAACTGAGAGTTGAGGCCAGGTGGGTATGGTTGTCTCTCAAAATGGCAGAACAGCATGGAAACAGCCCCTGTGTGAGCAGTGGGCAGGGGCCTGCAGCTCTGAGGTGCTTCTGGCTGGTCTGGGAGGAGTGGGGTGAGACTCCCATACCTCAGCCCTCTCGTAGCTTTCCATGGCAGCTTGCTTTTGAGGCAGTTCTGGCAAGGACACCATGCTGTTTTTTTTCTCCTCTTCTTTCTCCTTCATTTTGACCATGGCTGCCTCCAGTTTTCTTCTACTGTTTATCCCAAATACAGACTGTCTTTTCTACAGGAACCCAGAAGAGCAAGAGCAGGGGTTAGTCTCATCTATCTTCTGGGAGTGTATTTTGCCTGCTCTCTGTGCCTGCAGCAGTCTCTCTGTTGGGTTTGTGTGGAGCTGGGGTTTGGGGGGGTTTGGGTGAATGGGGAAGGAGCTGCAGTGCTGGCTCCTGTAAGAAGTTCTCAAAACTCCCCTTGCTTTAAGCTGCACCCACCTCTGGCCAAGGCCAGGGCAATCTGGTGCCTCTGCAATCATTGTGTATTGGTTTATGTATCTGTTTCTCCTAAGATACCCCTCCTTGATTTTCTACCATCAAGGGACACAACAATTGCCTCAATCTTCATTACATACCTGCCTTGTCTGCCTGTGTTGCTCATAAATAGGCAAAGGCAACTCAGGGCTCTCGAAAGGAGTTTTGTTGTGCTGCCTTCCAGCTGTGCTTTCACACCTTGGCAACAGTCTGAAAATACACACCAAGGTGAGTCAGGGTGAGTGCAGGAAGTTTCTTCTCCCATTCTGTGCTCATTTACTTGGACAGCAGAGCAAGCTCTCTTCCCCCAGTTGTCTTCCCCTCCAGAGACAGAGCTGTAACACTCAGATGTGCCCTTAAGGTGGAACAAGAAGATCTGTGTCCTGTGCAATGACAGGAACTTGGAGATACTGGTATCTCCCTCCTGGCCATTACACTGACCACTGCAAAACTCTCCCAAACCCTTTCTTCAGCAAAGAAAGCAACTGTGTGGGAACTTGTGTTTAAAGCCCATCTGAATTAAGACAGACACTGGGTCCAAAGCAAAAAGGGGAACAATGTTCTCTGAGCTGTCTCTATCCCTGAAAGCTTTGAAGTCAAAACTGGGTAGAGACTTGAGCAACCTGGTTTGACCTCAGCTTGCAGCTGACTCTCCTTGGAACAGCCAGTTGGACTTGGACCTCCTGAGAGCTCATCCAACCTGCATTGCTGTATGAGCATCTAAAACATGCTGCACCCTTTTCACAGTCTCACCTGCCTGGAAGCTTTTTGCTCTCTGTTTTGTCCTCTGCTTTTTCCTCCACTTCTTTGTCCACCTCAGCTCTGGAGTGGTCTGGAGGAACACCCCTTTGCAGAAGGGGTAATAGATGATGAAGAGGTGCTTCAGGCATGAAAGGAGAAAACCTCTTAGAACAGGCAGGAGGAGACACAGATCTGCTCTGTGGTGTTACAAGGTGTTTGAGGCCTCACTGGGGTTCTTTCTGAAACCTATTTTCTTGGAGAGAGATCTAAAACCCTTCCTGACACCAGCCTCTGGTCCTGTTTAGCCCTCAATAGCCATATCTTTCTCTTTGGTGTGAGTTTTCTCCTGCTGTGGCTAATCCTTCCTCTGCACAGCAGCTTTCAGGGGGAGCCAGATCTTGGTGTTTATCAGTCTCTTTTTGGGGAACAATTTCTTGGTGTCACATAATGTGTTTGGTGAACACAAATTTGCTGTTGTGGCACATGCAACTCAAACTGATGTTTCTGAGGAATTTAAGTCAAGGGGCTCAATTTCTCAGCTCTGAAAGAGAAGAGAGGTCTTGGCACTGCTCAGCAACCTTTGCACAGTTGTTCTCTAAGTGACTTTTCTCCTGCAGTCATGCCATGGTGATTCCAAGACATACATCAACCCCCCAGTCTCTCACAACTGATGGCAGATTTTGTGATTCATGTGAAACATTGACTCCCTCCTGCTCAAACAAACTCCTGCAAGGGAAGAGCTACACTCCAGGGCATGGAGTGAAGGGGCAAAAAGTACTTCAGCACCCTCAACTGCAGTTGGTGGTGCTGAGCCCTCCTGGGGTCTTGTTCCAGAATGAGTCTCTTGAGAATTACCAAGAGGGGTAAACACAGGTGACCCATCCCAGGCATCTACTGGGCCCTAAACACCCACCAGTGATGAAGAGGGGCAAACTCCCAAGCCTCTGCCAGGAATCAGTCAGTAATGTTACCTCTTTTTCCCATGTTCTTCAAAGCATTCTTCAGTTCTCTAGGCAATTCTTCATGGGGGAGAGAAATTATTCGAGACACTGCTCTGATCTCAAACCTGGAAACAGGAAGAAGGAAAAAGGGCTTCAAGGTATCTCTATAGAGTCAACCTCACGTTCTAGGCCATTAAGGGAACCACAAAGCAGTGCTGGCCTCAGGAATGGCTCAGCATTCCCCCATGAGACAGAGGTTTTGGGTTTTTGCCACAGTTTTCCTGTGCCATCTTGACCCCAAGATTCATGTGAGTTCCACAGGACACATGGAAGTGTCCCAGAGGACTTGCATGCATCTGGTCTTTGATCCACCCTCCAAGAGAAGCTTTCAAAACAATGGAAATAGTAGGATCTTATTTCTGTTACATGTTTGGGCAGCCTCTACCAATGGAAAAGGAGTGAGCAGATTAAAAATGAGGAGGGCTGTCTAAATTCCTCTGCCTAGCAAACCAGTCCCCTCTGATGGGAGTCATGGTCAAATGCAAACCACAATCAGTAAAGGAGGATGCAGAACTCCAGAGTAAGCAAAAGCAAGGATGGCATTAACTGCAAACCAGTAATTTGATAGAGCACTGCCAAACAGGAGCTGAACACATCTGCTCTGGGTCAGACAAGGGCTGCAGAAACAAATTCACTCACTGTGGAAACTGGTGCACACGACCAAAACGGCTTGGAAAGTAAGGGAGGTCTTCATCTGATGTGACCCACTGCTTCTGCAAGAGGGACAGAAACATCTGACATGACTCCAGGGAAATGACCTCAATGCTCACAAAGCTCCAAGCCCAGTGCCTCAGCCCCTGCTGAAAACAAGCTGCCCAGTACAGAATCTGCAAGGGCAAGGACCATCCCAAGCCTTTGCACAAGGACAAGTTGATGGTGTAAGGCAGGAGAACTTGAGGCTGTTTCCTCTTACCCTGTCACCTGGGAGCAGAGCCCAACCCCCAGCTCCCTGCAGCCTGTCAGGGAGTGTCACAGAGTGCTGCTGGCTCCCCTCAGCCTCTTTTCCAGGCTCAACACCCCCATTCCCTCAGCCCCTCCCCAGCCCCTTGTGCTCCAGCCCCTTCCCCAGCTCTGTGCCCGGCTCTGGCCACGCTGCAGCCCCTCAGTGTCCCTGTGGCAGTGAGTGAGGGGCCCAGCACTGACACAGCCCTGGAGCTGCAGCCTCCCCAGGGCCCAGCACAGGGGACAATCCCTGCCCTGCTGCTGCTGCCACGCTGCTGCTGAGCCCAGCCAGGCTGCCCTTGGCCTTCTTGCCCCCCTGGGCACACTGCTGCCTCCTGCTCAGCTGCTGGCACCAACACCCCCAAGCCCTTTCCCTGCAGCAGCTTTCCAGCCCCAGTCCTTTGATGGGATGTCAAACCCACTCTAAGTAGCAGTGGAAAGCAAGTAAACTTACAGCCAGCAACTTCTCTACCACGTATGTAGACTTGTTGAGGGTTAGTAAAAAGTCTTCAGAAAAGGCCATTATCACTTCTGTTCCCCTGATAGCAAGAGTGCCAAAATCCTTTAACATGAAGTCCACGTCTTCTCTGTTTGTTAGGACGAAGCAGAAGAATTTCAGGGTCTCCTGCATACAGTTCTGCACGACTTCCTTAGAGTAGGGGACGTCTGAGTGGATCTTTCTGTAGTCCACTGACACTTTCTTAATGGCATCTGGCAAAAAAGAGGAAGACTGTAACTCAAGCAGCAGCTGAGCAGAGTCAAATTAAATGCAGGCAGCTCCCTGGTAAAATACATTGTGATAGCATTGGTTGGTCTGGCCAATTAGTACAGCTCCTTCTCAAATTAGGGTCAAATCAGTCCATTAATAGAAGTAAGTCTAAGTGCCTGAGGGCATTTGCTACAAGAACAAAGCATCAGCATCATCTCAAGGGCTTTATGGTAAACAGTTCGAACCAACAACCATCAGCCATGCTACAAATCAATAAGTGAGGCTGGCACTGAAGCCACTTGCTAAAGCAGGTCCTGGAGACACCATTTAACTTTCCACAGCCTTAATAAGAACTAGTCCAAAATAAACAACCCCTTTCCAGGCACTGCTGCTTGGTGGGCTGCTTCTTCTCAGGGTTTTCTGAAGGCCTTTGATGTATCCACCATCACTTCTAAACAGCAACCAGCAGAAGCCCCAAATATATGGATATAAGGGAAAACAAAGACTCTCATAGTTCTCCTTACCAGGAAGAGGCACAGAAGCATACTGCAGCTCACGGACCTGTGCAACAGTCTTGGAGAGTGAAAACACAGGTCTCTGAAACGTGTGCACTTCACCATTTTCAAAAGAGAGCCATTTATTAATATGAAATGTTCCCAGTCCTGTTACAGTGACAGCTGGAGGCTGGAAAAACAAGAGAAGGGCAAGCATTTGTAAGTTATACACCAGGGTGAGGACTTGTGAGAGCTTGCAAGAGGGGTGCCCTGTGCTCTGCTGACTCCCAGTGCAGCACAGCTCAACCAGACTTCTTATTATATATCATATACATAAACCATATCTTTACATTACTTTAAAGCCATGTGTTTATTTTATGTCTCTCAAATTTACAGAGAAGCTGGTCTTTGTCACATTTGTGGCAAATCTCTAAATCTGTTCTTCCCAGTTCTAGAAAGAACAATGGCACTTGCTGGCACAGGGCTGCTGGGACCCCTGAAGGCATCTGGGTGAGAGGTAGGGTAGGGTCCCACCTTCCTCTGCAGGAGCTG
Source organism: Colius striatus (assembly GCF_028858725.1). NCBI lineage: Eukaryota > Metazoa > Chordata > Aves > Coliiformes > Coliidae > Colius > Colius striatus. Next base: position 296,790 of record NC_084787.1, read on the forward strand.
TTGCTGAACATGCTTAGACACACTGCTCCAAATAGTAATGACATCTGGAAAGCAAGGAGAAGACATGTCAAGCTCTAAGTCAGTCAGCTCAAGTCCTGTCAGAACATCTGTAGGCAAGATCATGGAATCATAGAATCATTTTGGTTGGAAAAGAGCTTTAAGCTCCTGCAGTCTAACCATTAACCTCACCCTGCCCAGCCCAGCACTGACTCACAGCCCTCAGCAGCTCAGCTCCACGGCTTTGGGATCCCTGCAGGGCTGGGCACTGCCCCAGTTCCCTGGGCAGCCTGGCACAGGGGCTGACACCCCTCTGAGGGAAACAGTTCTGCCTCAGCTCCAACCTCAACCTCCCCTGGGGCAACTGGAGCCCATTGCCTCTTGTCCTGTCACTCATTACTTAGGAGATGAACCTCCACCTCACTACAACCTCCTTGTCAGGTCAGCCTTCTTCCATCAGGATAGCTTTCCCTTCAGAGCCAGGTCCCCAGGTGTGACTCACTGTCCCATGAGGCCTTTCCTGCATAGACAAACCCATTTCCCACAATAACTTGTGCCTTTCCCCTGGTCTGCAGTGATGTTTGTCAGAGATAAGCCCAAAGCCAAAGCCCAAAGGCCTTACCTTCGACAGAAAGCTTCTTGAGGGTGGGAAACATGACCGTCCTGCAGCCATCAGCCCTGCTGCTGAGCTCCACGTTGGTGACCAGCTCTTCCAGGTTTGACATGTTCTTGCTTTGGGTCTGCACAGGAAGCTGCTGAGGAAAGGATTTTGATGTCTCCTACTGATAAACACCCCAATGCTGTGTACAGGAGGGACTTGTATCCCCTGGCACTGAGAGCTCACTGAGGCTTTACTGGGACACTGCATGGGGTTATGATGAGGTCACAAAGGAACACCCACTCTTACATCACTGCTACATCTGCTGGCGCCGCCAGGTTTGGTCCTGCAGTGAGGAGGGGGCTGCTCCCTAAAACACACCCTCAGTCCTCACTCCTCAAGGAGGCCATGGGGCAGAGAGAGCCCCTGAGATGTCACCAGAACGAGGACGCAGACTCACACAATCAGACTGGCTGAGGTTGGAAGGGACCTCAGGAGGTCACACAGTCAAAGCCCCTGCTCAAGCAGGGCCACCTCTTTGTCTCTGACTAAAACCACGGTGCCTACAGTCATAAAACACACCCCATTTTCCTCCCTCCAGTTCAGTGACATTGTTTTGTCTGTTACCATGACATCACAGTTATCACTTTATCTCTATGGAGATATATTAGTGTGGATTGTTGCACCAGGGATGGTTTAGATTAGATAGTAGGAAGAACTTTTTCACTGAGAGGGTTGTTACACACTGTCACAGACAACCCAGGGAGGTGATGGAGTCTCCAACCCTGGAGATATTCCAAAACCATGGAGCTGAGATGCTGAGAGACATGGTTTAGTGGTGGGCTTGGCAGTGTGGGGTCAGTGGTTGGACTTGATGATCTTCAAGGTCTTTTACAACCAACCAATTGTATGATTCAATGAACTACAGACATTCTCTGTAGAATTAAAGATCAGTTTCACTGAAAATGCTGCATATGGTTTCTGGAGGCAGGAATAGGTGGCAGAGGGGACTTGAGATGTCCAGGCTCCAGCTGGTACTCCATTATCTGGTGGTATTCCCTCAGGTAGGTTCTTCTCTATGTGAACTGACCCAGACAGGGTGCAGAAACAACTACAGAAGCACACACAAAATGCCAAGAGTGGATTGATTCTCGTTCACCTCATGAACCAGAGGATATCCAAAGTAGCTCTTGGGCAGAGGCATGCAAACTCAGGCCTGCTAGCAGCAGAGAGAAAAAAGACTTTAAACCTGCTCCTTTCACCAGTACACCCAGGATGGTTTTTTCTGGTGTAATTCTCCACCATGCTTTCATCTTTCCCACAACAGGGCAGGAATCTCAAGAATATCTGACAAGTGCTTCTGAATCCATCACAGTTCTGTATTATGTAAACAGAGATATTCTACTTGTCAAGCACACAGGACTAAATGATTAACATGACGTACGTGCTTTTCAGCACCTCAGCTGACACGTCACTTGAGTATATTTACAATCCTTCTCACCAACCTTGGGTTAATTCCCTCCATAAAACGCCTCACTCCCTTTTCCTACAGCCCAGCTGTTTGAGGCTTAGATATGCTTATTTGCTGTCCCTTGGCAGCTACATCAGAGGTTTTGCTTGCCCATAGTGTGAATCTTTCTCGCTAAAAAACGTTTCCTGGGGAAAGGGATGGCGTTTAAATGAAAGAACCCCCTCACAACACACGCTCCCCTCCCACACCCTACAAACTCTTCATTTAACACCTTTCTTTCATCCCTAAGCAAAGCCCTAGGGACTGAGGGGTCACAAAGCTATGCACGTCTCCTGCTGCCTTAACCCATGTGCGCGGGTTAAGTGGAAAAGCCCCAATTTCCCATCTCCATTCGCCTCAGGTTTCTGAGGGGAAATATGGAAAGGCGGGAAAAGCCGGGGGGGGGGCGGTGTGTGGGCACCTTGGCGCTGCACACGGCCCGCAGCTGCGCGTGGCGGGAAGGCGAGTCCCGCTCTGGGTTTGCACACGGCCCCTTCTCCCCTCAAAGCGGAGGGGGCGGGGGCGGGCTGGGGCGGGCGGGCTCATGTGGGCCCTCCCTCGGCTTGGCTTGAGGGCGTCTCGTCTGGCTCCTTTACCTCAGTTTGTGGGTGATGTTTACGCTTTGAAGAGCAAGGTTGTCGTTTTTTGTGGCGGTGCTAATGCTCCTCTGCGTTTCTCGCAGAGGTCGGGTGGGTTTGTGGAGGTGGGGCTGAGGGGGGGGATGAGGTCCCTGTGGGGTCTGGGGCCAGGCTGTTTGGAAAAGGCATTTTGTGTGTTCTCAGGCACAGGTGGCATTTCGTTTTTACAAATGATAGGTCAGGCTTATCTTGTTGGGTCAGTTCTGTGGTCCTGAGAGTTAAAACGTGGCTCAACGAAAAGAATAACTGGAGAGCAACCTCTCCTCAATACTTTGAAGAGAGGAACTGGGGCTGTTTAGTCTGGAGGAGACTGAGGGGAGATATTACTAACACTTAAAAATATCTCAATGGTGGATGTCAGGAGATTGGGACATCCCTTTTTTTCTATAGTGGACAAGGGGTGATGGGATGAACCTGGAACACAAACAGTTCCACTTAAATATAAGACAAACTCTTTCAGTGTGAGCTGAGAGAGCCTTGGCACAGGCTGCCCAAAGGGGTTGTGGAGGCTCCTTCCTTGGACATCTTCAAGATGGATGTGTTCCTATGCGACCTGATCTAGGTGACCCTGCTTCTGCAGGGGGTTGGACTGGATGAGCTCTAAAGGTCCCTTCCAACCCCCACCGTTCTATGCTTCTATGAACCCAAATCTGGAGGTATTTTCCAAAGGCAATGGCTCAGCTTTTCACTGGAGGTGACTTCAGTGTGGACAACCTCTCTGAGGACCCTTTGAAAATCTGTTGAGGCTGACTGGCAGCATGTCAGTGTTGGTTTCAAAGGCTCATGGTTTGTGTAAATAGGCACACGATATTCTAATGACCACATCTTGCAGCTTCAGAGGGGGTCTGCCCTGGTATGGATGTCAAGAATCTAATCATAGAATGGTAGGGCTTGGAAGGGACCTTTCGATACCATCTAACCTATTTCCTTAAAATACTGGGTCTCTTTTAACTTATAGGAGTGAGTTGTGCAGAAAGTGTTTGTGTGGTCAGGGCTGGTGTGTGTGTGTGTGTGAGTGGTGGCCATACATGTGCTTAATGCAGATGTTTTATTAACAGACAGAAGAGCCTCTGCAAAATGGCAACTGCTCAGAAGCAAAGGAATAGCATGGTATGATTTTCTTGTTTGAAATGGGATTGGAAAGAATCAATGATTTGTAGCTGAACCAGTGCACCCAGGTGCTATGTTTTCTGTGCTTTAAAATTACTACTAATAAAAAGGTTTAATAGCAAAATAGTTTTGAGTCTGAACTTTGTGGTCATGCACTTGGTACAAATCAACTATATCCTAAAAAAAACATAGTAACACCAAGTGTTAGGGATATGCCTGACTGTCTAAATGACTAAAGACATACTTCTTAATTCAAATGAAATGTTAAGCAGGCATTGGACCAGACTGTAGGCTGTACAGGTTTGTTGTGGTGGACAGAGATTAAACCTTTTCTTCCTCAACTTTCAGAGTGCAGTTGTGTTTCCTAACAAAATATCTACTGAGCAGCAATCCCTGATGCTAGTGAAGAGGCTCCTGGCAGTAGCTGTATCCTGTATTACATATCTGAGAGGAATTTTTCCAGAAAGTGCCTATGGAACAAGATACATGGATGGTAACAGGGTGGTTTTTTCATTAATCTTGGCAAAAGTCATAGGTTTGCTGAGATGTTATGGAGTGTTTTTTAAAGGCACTTGGTCTTAATGAGAAGTAAGAGCCATTTTCAATGAGTATCGTGGACACTTTAATTGACTTTTGTCAGTAGTGATGCTAACACCTTATACTCTTAGGGAATGAACTTCCTTAGTAACTGCATTTTGTCTTAATTAAGTAAATATACATGTATCTATTATTTTTGTCTTATTATTTTTGAGATCTCTGTGTCAAAATCCTGAGGGAAGACAAGAACTGTCCTGGCTCTACTCAGCTGGTGAAATGGTATGTTATAATGCTTCCATAGCTTGTCAGTTCTGAAGGATGCCTTTCTGATTGTTGGCAGATATGAAGGAAAAAAAGCTCAGTTGCTTTTCAGTGAGCCCAGGCAGTGCTTTTAGTGCATTTTAGTTTTTTAAATGGAAGGTGTTTCCAGAAAGGCTTACAAATCTGACTTTCTTTTACCCAGAAAGTGGTACTGTTGGCCTTTAAAGGCAAAACTGTGTCTACAGTCATCCATCCACTTGTACATCCACATGTCACTTAGGACTAGAGATACTTAGTTTGATTTTTCTTTCTGTTCACAGTAACTGTGAGGTGTTTTTTTTGTGGCTGCTCTCCTTGCTGATTAGAAATTAGTATATAAGGCCTTTCCTGGGGGGTTTTGTTACCTGTATAAAGGTTCTCTTTGTTCTTTTTATCAGTTGTAGTGAGGCAGCAGAAACTGCTGCATTCAGCAGAGGGAGTTTGCAGGCACTGTCAGGGTGGAGGTGGTCAGAGATAAAGGTCTGAGTTCTGGTGTTAAAGGGTGATATTTCCCCTGCTTTGTGTGCTGTCACTGAGAGAGATGGTGGGGAAAAGGCTTCCTTTCCTGGGACCTGGAATTTCTTAAATGACCTTCTGTGGTTAGAGGAAGCTGAAGGGACACTCAGTGCATTTCACCTTTCATGTTAAAATGCTGGGGCAGTGGCATGGCAGCCTGTGGATGCTGACAAGCAAAAAGCTCCTTGTTTTTTGTATGAAAGGTGTTGGCTGCCTGTTTGGAGCTTACAGGTGAGCCAGCCTTTCCTAATTCCCTGCACACACCAAACCCATTTTTTGCTTGTTGACTACAGTCAAACTAAATGCTAGAAACAAAAAACAGAGTGAGTTTTTTAAGATGGTTTGGTGTTACAAACGTAGTCATTGCTTGTATCACAACTAATAAGACAGAACAATGAAGTATTGTTGCTCCAATGTAAAATTAATAAGGCTAAGCACAAGGATTTCATCTTTTGGGACTGTTTTATTTAGTCAGAAGCAAAGCTAATGGGAAATAGTGGGTAGATGGACAATACTCTTTACTTCTTGCAGGATGTTAGGATGCTATGATGCCCTGCAGAAGAAATATGTAAGTCTTCCAGTATCATTTTGCTATTTTAAATGTATTGAAACATTCATTTATGCAAGTCCAGTAGCTGCCAGTGTAGTTACAGGACTTTCTGATGAGGGAACAGCTGTGATTTAATATGTCAAACCAATTGGGTACAGTGTGGGATACACAGATGTTTCAGGATAATATCCTTTGTAACAGAAACACTTAGTGAGGGATATGTAGGGGTTTTCTTCTGCCAGTTAACAATGAAGAGGTTTCTCTTCAACAGGCCTTAGTTGTCTATATTGTTTTCCAGAGAAACCAAACAAGCTTGGTAAGCAGAAATGGGCTATGAACTACATTTAATGTTCTTTTTCTTTCTCCAATTATGCTCCCAACAGCTGAGAATGATTGTCCTGGCAGTAAGTATCTTTAAGGTACACTATTTTAAGTCAGATGCTTAGAGCTATGTGCTGTTCTTACTCATATTTCCTCTCTGCTTTAAAATTAACAGGTCTACACTCACCCAGAGGATCCTCAGGTGAGTCTGCTGGAATATTTTACTGGCTAGTTAATGATGTCCTGTCTCTCTGTAACAAAGCTCTGGAACTTCTTTGTCAAAAGCACGTCAGTTTTTAACTGACCGCTGGGTGTCCTCGTGTCTGTGTGTGAAGCCTCCTCCTAGTCGTGAGTATTTGCATGACTATTTCATTCTAAAAACTTAAGCTGATGCTTCAAGATATTGTGGTGATTCCTGGAAACAATAGCGTGGCTCTTCCTTTTCATTTGATGACCATTCAATACGTGAGTCCTGTTGTTGCAGTATTGGCTGTACTCAGTGCATGTAAGTGGATCAGACAGGAGCCAGGCTCTCAGATGCAAGACTAATAGATTCCTAGCAGCAGTAGTGGTTTGCTTGACAGCTGATAGCTTCGTAATGACTGGATTTGTTTGCAGACAATTACAGAGTGTTACCACTTCAAGTTCAAGTACACTGACAACGGGCCACTCCTGGATTTCAGCAGGTATGCCTCGGGTCGCTGTGACTTTGCTCTGTGGTTTTAGAGACCATTTGCCTACACTTGGATGCAGAAACTTTGGATTTCATCTGTTTGATTTGTTTCCATTTTAATTCAGGATCTTAAGACTAATTTTATCAACATATACTTGGACTTATTCTGAAAATACCTTCATTGTTTTGTCAGATTTTGTTGCTGGGGAGGTTGAGGTTGGAGCTGAGGCTGAGCTTTTCCCCTGAGAGGGGTGTCAGCCCCTGTACCAGGCTGCCCAGGGAGCTGGGGGAGTGCCCAGCCCTGTAGATATTTAAAAGCCATGTGGATAAGGTACTGAGGGACATTGTTTAGTGGCGGGTTTGATGATCTTAAAGGTCTTTTCCAACAAAAAATGATTCTCCAATTATGCTTCTATTTCTAAATACCCACTCGAGAGGATTCTTAGTGTCAGGCACCAGTACTCTTTGATCAGGTTCTTTAAGATACTCAGTGTGGAGGATCAAATGTGCAAAATCTCAGTACTTTGTGTCTTTTTAGCAAGAATAAAATGAATGATTCCACAATCAGCTGTGCAGACACCAAGAGAGCCAGTATCCTCCTCATCCGCAAGATCTACGTCCTCATGCAGAACCTGAGCCCGTTGCCAAACGACGTTTGCCTGACTATGAAGCTGTTCTATTATGATGAAGGTAGTTATTTCCCTATTCACTTCATTTATCAACCCTTTCACACATTGGAAAACCATTCCAAGGAACAGTGTCTAATCTTCCTGGTTCCTAATGATAATGCAGTGATGTTGTTCTGCTTGTGTCAAGGCCTAAACCCCAAGGGAGACAGATTTGATCTCGCTGTAGGAACACAAATCTTGTCTCTGATTTCAGTGCAGGGATTTCAGTGCATTTTTAAAAGCAAGTTGAGTTTCTCTGAGTGTGTGAGGATGCAACATGTTTGCCAGATTACTTCTAGTTTGGATGGCTATTTAGGCTCTGCTATTGTTGCTTTATAATGAAAAATCAGAGCTTCCAGCTCATCCCTTTGCACGTGTAAACTGTTTCAAAAGCCTTTAATTGGCTTTTGTCTGTTTTATATGTGGGGGGAAAAAAACACCCTTAATTTATGACAAGCTGAATATTGATTACTCCCCTCCCCACACATGGGGTTTTTGGAGTAGCTCTTTGTGTTTAAAGGGGGGAAAAAAAGAGTCTTTTAGAAATGATTTTTGCAAGAACCTGCTTCATTCTAACAGCTTTAATCAACTCTTCCCTGCAGTGACACCATCTGACTACCAACCCCCTGGTTTTAAGGAGGGTGAATGTGAGGGGATGATCTTTGAGGGGGAGCCTATGTATCTGAATGTGGGTGAAGTACCAACACCGTTCCATATGCTGAAAGTTAAAGTGACAACTGAAAAACAACGCATGGAAAACATTGATAAAAGCATCCTAAAGCATGGAGAGACCAACCTGCCTCTCCAGGTGCTTCAGGTGGACAGAGATGATCAGGAAGAAGAGAACCAGAACATGAATGTAAGAGCCTAAATGCCTCATGTAGCTTGGTTTTGTGATTTGGAGTGTGGAAAAGAGCTGTTAATTGTTTTGCTCACGTCTCCCTAGAACTTTAATGAGAAACTCTGCATCCTCAGCTATGTTTAAAGCAAGACAATGTGTCTTCAAATACACTTTGCTGCTCCAGTTAGCAACCTGTCCTTAATGCTGCATCAACAAGGGTGTCAGCAGCAGCAGTTGGCACTTGTGTCTCTGCAAGACTACTGAGGGACAGTTTGTTCTACGGAGAATCTATCTAAAAAGCTTTATCCTTAAACACCTGAGTACAAACCCTCTTCCTTCATCAGTCTGCAGTAAGTGACAGACCTTTTTTTCTCAACCTAGGAAGATCCTGTCTTGGGTAACAAAGTGGAAGACAGGAACAACATCAGTATTTCAGAAGCTCAAGGTAACATTTCTCTGTATTTTCAAAGTCTCAAGCTTGTGGCTCTTTCCTGACGTGGCTGAGACAAACCCTCACTTTTCTACCCAGATCACTGTATCCAAACCTACATTCTCTTTTCTCCACACACATTGTTGTGCCTTGGGGTTTTTTTTTCCCTGTCCTGGCTTTATTCTTTGAAGCACTTGGTTTAGCAAATGCACTGTCTTCATGTTGCTCATGCAGAAGTGTGTTCCTCTGCACCATTTCATCAGATGAGCTACTTTTAGTGGGTTATCTAGTTAGAAGAAAACTGTATTTGATTGTTTTGTTGTTGTTCTGTTGTTCCTAATCCATTCTAATCACAGAATGGTGGGGGTTGGAAGGGACCTTCAGAGATCATCCAGTCCACCCCCCCTGCCAAAGCAGGGATCATGGATGATGGAATGGGAGGGGTTATTTCCACATAAAGCTTGCAGAGGTATCGTGCTCCTGAGGTCACTATTGTAGGCTTGGGAAGAAGAATTCTCTGTGCAAATAACAGCCCCAGTCTATTTTTTTTTTCTCCTCTCTTATAGAACCAAATGTCATTGATGAAGTTCTGAAGTCTGGAGGGAACCAGAATCTCTATGTTTCGAATCCTCAGGTATGAAAACCACACTCTGAAACTTCCCCTAAAGCTTTTGTGAAGCTTCTTCCTTACTTTTGAGTGATTTTATGAGTGTGGCCTCATCTAGGTGGGACCTGCTTTGGCATGGGGGTTGGACTGGATGATCTCTAAAGGTCCCTTCCAACCCTAGCACTCTGTGATTCTCTGAAGCTACAGCCCTCTGCAGCTTTGTAGCCTCTAACAGGTATCTTGTTTCCCTTTAAAAAGTCCCCAGACACGAGTTTTCTGACTCTTTTTAGGTCGATCATTTGGCAAATAAGACATCTGAACTTAAAGTCTCGGAGAGCAGGACAAGAAGTGGAAAGATATTTCAAAGCAGCATTGTTAGTACCTTTTTTTTCTCTCTCTCTCCTTCCTTCTCTTCTTTAAAACTTCATCTTTTTCTTCAAGTACTGCTTACTCAGAGCTCCTGCTCCATTTTTCCCTCCCAACCTGAGCCGTGTGCTGTGTCTGGTGTTCCTCACTGGTGTGAGAAGCAGGGAACGTGCTGTACACACACAACACTGCATCTTCCTTCTTTAAAACCCAAAGGGTTTGAGTTATTACTTTAGAACTTAATGAGACATCTCAGACAGCTGTGACTCCAGCAGCTTTTGATAGCTTTACATCACTTTTCCCTCGGCAGGTCCATCAGTTTGAGCTCTCATCCAGCCAAGACGTGCTACCCAAAAGGAGGAAGATCAGTGAACCGAAGGAAGGGTTCTAAACCCCACGTTCTCCTCCCCTTCCTTCTTCACACACCCGCTGCCCTCCCCTGTTGTTGTTTAATGCAAACGTTGGTGTTTAAATCCCGGTTTTGGGGATCTTTTGTGTTGCGGTTGTGGCCAAAGGGAGCATTTAAGGGCAGCAAACGCGCCGCGGAGCAGAGCCGGCGCGGGATGGGGGTGGGAGGGTTGCCGAAGGAACCTGTTCCTTATTAAAATGATTGAATTGCACAAGTTGGACGTGGCACCGTTTCAGTTCCAGCCGACACACACTGTTCGTTTCTCACCTGAGCCGGGGCGAAGCTGTTCCTGCGTGGGAGAAGCCGTGGGTGAGCCGCTGCCCTGCGTGGGTGTGCTGAACGCTACTTGACTTTGAAATTAACGAGCGTCTTTAATCATTCCTCGATTAAAAACAACGGGTTAGCCCGGTTTAACGGTTAACGGTTAGCTGCTGCTGTGTTTTCTTTCCGCACGGGTGGGAAGCTCCAGCCCTTAGGGAAGGCTGTGGCTGCTCCCTCCACACCCGGGGAGCAGGATAAGCGGCTATGGGCCCGCTCTGAGCACAAGCGGCTGCTCGTGGGCGCGTTTATTCGCTTCTCCAGCCGCCAGGAGCGCCCGGGGGGGGGGAAACACGCGTGGGACGGGACGCGGAGGGACCGCGGGAAGCGGCCGCCGCCATCCCCGTGCCACGGCGGAGGGAGAAGGCGGAGAAGCCCCGCCCACCCCCGAGAGGCCGCGCTCATTGGCTACTCGCAGCCGGGCGCTCTTCTCATTGGTCAGAGGCGCCCGCGGGTTAACCTATGAGAGGCCGAGGAGGCGCTGGGCAGTTCCCGCCCTCCCGCGGCCCCTCAGGACGCGGCCGCTCGCGCCCGGGCCCGGAGTTCGGCGGCGGCCGAGGCAGCGGGGCCCGGGGCTGCGGCCACGGTGAGCGCGGCCCCGCGGGGGGTGGCGGAGGCCCGGGCCTGCCGTGCCGGGATACGGGGGAAGGGGCAGGGCCTGGCTGCAAAGCGCCGCTACTTCCTGGTTGCCGCAGGGAAAGTTGCGGGACGCGGTGGGTGCGTGAGGGCCGTGAGGGCCTTTGGGGGGGCGGCGTTGGGGTTGTTGCGGCTGTTGCTCGTCAGCGCCTCGGGAAAGGCGGGTGGCGGCTGTCACGGCTGTAGGGGGTGCGAAGGTGCGGGAAGGTGCTCGCAGTCCAGGCTGGGCCTCGGCGGTGGAGGGGCCCTGGGCGACACGGCTCAGCTCCCCCCTCCCCTCCCCTCGCCTTGCTCCCCGTCAGTGGCTCTTGTACAACCATCCTGAGCCCGGTAGAAGCCTCCCCTGGGCTGTTGTGCTGGGGTCTGTGGTAGCTCCTTGGTGTTTGGTTCCAGCTTGGCTCTTCTCTCCGTGCCCAGCCCGAGGGGGAGATGACGACTCTGACACACCGAGGCCGGCGTGCTGAGGCGGGAAGGAACTCGGACAAGAAGGCTGATGGTGAGGAAGATGGGTCTGTGGACAGAGAGCTGAATGAGGAGGATCCCGATGACTCCAAAGACATTCGCCTCACGCTCATGGAGGAGGTGCTGCTCCTGGGGCTGAAGGACAAGGAGGTAAGGCAGCTGTCTGACAGCAGCTTCCCTTTGAGCAGCAGAAGGGTTTGTCCCTCTGAGTCTCCTTTGACAACTTGCTGAGCTCAAACCACCTCGTTTGGTGGCTTAAACTGAGCCGTGGAGATTGGTGGCAAGTGCTGTCCCACCAGCTCTGCCACGGGGATGGTGGGAAGCAACTGGAGGCCCTTATGGTGTTGTGTCACTGCCATTTGCAGAGCTAAGGTGTGTTTGTTCTTTGCCAGAGTTGAAGATGTGGGGTAAATGGAGCCTCACCTTGTGCATCTCTGTTACCAACATTCACTTCAGTGTAAACCCAAAATGTAACCCCATAGCAGCTCCTAGGAAGAAAATTAACTCTATCCCAGGTGAAACCAGGGCAGGATGATAAATGTCCTCTTCCTTAGCCCAAGTGCACTTTCCTAGCCAAAGCCATCACCTGAAACACAGAACACTCTTTCCACTCTGTTAAAAATTCATGTGGAAAAGGGCAGGAGCAAGTTTTGAGAGAAGAGGTGAGCGAATGCAGCTGGACCAGGAGTTGAAAGCAGGTGCAGGATGGGCTCTGAATGCAGCAGTGGCAGAGGAAGTGAGAACCAGGTCTCTGTTTTCAGGCTGGTGGTTTTCTTAGCTGCGCAGGAATGGCCTGTGGGGCTCCAGGCTTGAGGGGAGTGAGGCTGGACGGGAATCTCTTTGCTGGGGGCCCTGCTCTCACCCCTGTGTTACCTGTTCAGTGGCTTTCCTTGGCAGCAGTGGATGAGCTTTCCACAGCCCTGTTATTTTCAAGGGGTTGCCCTCTGCTGGAAGGGGCCCCTGGTCAAGCTGAATTGCTTGGTGCTTATCAGCTGGGAGGAACTTGTTTTTCAACTCTGCCTGGAAGAAGCCATGGGGAAAGGAGAAGGCACCTTGCCTGAGTTCTCTGAGCTGCCTGGCTCTTGGCTGCTGTGTTTACATGCCTCTTCCTCTTCAGTGCATGCCTCACCTTCATCTCTTTGGAGGAATCTGATGCTGCTGTTCCTGTCCAGCAGATGGGGAAATGGAGACTGGGGGAAGCTAAGCAGTTGCCCAAGGTGCTTCTTGGCCTGGTAATGGCAGAGGAGAACCTTAAACACTGAGCTTTTCAGCTCCAGGAGCACTGTTTTCCCATGAGCTTGAGGCAGGGACACACTGTGCTTCTCAGAGCTGTGGGAGACAGGCCACATCTGTTTTCTCTGGGTTGAAATTAAATCCCTGTGAGGTGCTTGAACTCTCTTTCTTTTCCTGCTGAGTTGGTCTGAGCTGGGGCTTTAACTCTCACACAGACCTGCTCAGGCCACAGCTTCTGACGTGGACCTCACTTGCAGATCTGGCAGGGAGAGCCTTGGGTGGTGTGAGTGACAGAAGCTTGCAGCTGCCCTGTTTAACCAACCCAAGATAAGATCTAGGACTTGGTGAGCTGAATAGGAAGTAAGAGGAGAGCAGGGCTGTAAAGAGAACAGCTTGGAACAAAGACCTGAGAGCAGCATAGGAGGAGTGTGGCATGGTTTGCTTTCTTACTGGGCTGTTTGGTGTTCTTGGCTTGGCTAATGGATTCCTGAGACCAGGAAGTTAGGAGAGCTCAATAGCTATGAGAAACCCCAACTTGGCACACTTGTTTCTTTTCTTTCAGACTCATTTTTTTTCCTGGGGATAATAGAACTTCCAGCCCAATGAATGTGAAACCTTTTGGTCACCTCCACACCCTCTACTTAGAGAACTTGTTCCTAAAGGGCATGTGGAAAGAAAAAAAAGCCCACAGCGTGTCTCCCATGGGTGGAAATCCTCAGGGCAGGGCTGAAAGGTTCCTTTGTCTTTCTTGACAAGGAAGTGAAGAAAGCAAATAAAGAGTTTTCATTTCTTTTATGGTTCCCCTGTGCTACATAAGCTGAGCAGCCTGGTAGCCAGATGCACTGTGTCAACAGGACACACTGGGGACAAGAGTTCACCCCTAAGGGACTGGAAAAGCTCCCATGGAGGAGGGCTGCAGGGTTTTTTCTGTTGGAAGGGGATTTCTTAGCTCGCTTTGTCTGCAGCCTCCTGGTAGCCCTTAGACTTGCCCTTTCTCTTCCCTCCCACCTCCTACAGAGGAAAAGGGTGTTGGGAACGGGCTGTTTGTGGTGTGTTGGTGTCCCCCTGCACATGAGCACGTTGTAACTTTGCATCCTGCTTGGCTCCCCCTTCCCATGGGCCCGTTTCCCACCCCAGCACTTGCCCCCCTGCCAGCCCACTGCCTGCCTGAGCCCCTTCCCACAGCCCAACCTGCCATCTGCTTGCCCTGAGATCCTGTGTCTGTGCTGGGATGTGACAGTCACAGGGCTGGAACAACCAGGCTGTGATTAAAGGAAGGGAGTGGAGAGATTGTCCCCTTGCATCAAACCAGGGTCAGCTCTCTCCTGAGGATCAGGAGTGGAATGTTCTTAAGGGGCAGAGGCTTCCTTTCACCACCCTCCTGGGTCAAACCTCTCCTGGGTGTTCTTATCTGGGTGGTTGTTTCTTCCTGTTGCCAGCTCCAGTCCCTCTGGCTCCAAGTTTAGCCCAGAACTCTGTCCCATACCCAATGGAAGTGGGAACTGGCCATTCCCTTCCTTTCTGCTGCACCCTTTTCTGGGGCTGAGCCTTATCCCATTCTCCCTCCATCTCCTCTGGACTGGAAACCCTGCTTCAGTTGCTGGTTCTGTGAGGGCTGAATTTGCCAGACCTCTGCACCTTCTTGTTGCTTTGCTAAACGCCTTAATGATTTTGGAGCTTCTGCTTCTTGGGATGAGGTCCCTGTCCTGCGCTGGGCTCAGAGAAAAGGGGTTTGGGGATGGGTCTGGAACGTGCTGAGCTCAAGCAGAGGTGGTTGGCAGCAGCCCTGGTGTTGCCTCTGCTGAACCGCTGCACCCCAGCCCCAAGGTGCCAGCTCTGGGCTGTGTTTTCCCCATCCTTCATCCCTGAGTGCAAATGTCTTCTCTCACAGGGGTCTGCAGGTGGATTTGAGGGAGGGGGATGTGATGGGAGCGGGTGAGGGGCTCTTCTCCATCTCTTCTCCATCTCTTCTCCATCTCTTCTCCATCTCTTCTCCATCTCTTCTCCATCTCTTCTCCATCTCTTCTCCATCTCTTCTCCATCTCTTCTCCATCTCTTCTCCATCTCTTCTCCATCTCTTCTCCATCTCTTCTCCATCTCTTCTCCATCTCTTCTCCATCTCTTCTCCATCTCTTCTCCATCTCTTCTCCATCTCTTCTCCATCTCTTCTCCATCTCTTCTCCATCTCTTCTCCATCTCTTCTCCATCTCTTCTCCATCTCTTCTCCATCTCTTCTCCATCTCTTCTCCATCTCTTCTCCATCTCTTCTCCATCTCTTCTCCATCTCTTCTCCATCTCTTCTCCATCTCTTCTCCATCTCCTGCCTTCTCTCCATCTCATCTTCCTCTCCTCTCCTCTTTTCCCAGGGCTACACCTCCTTCTGGAACGACTGCATCTCCTCAGGCCTGCGTGGTGGCATCCTCATCGAGCTGGCTCTGCGGGGCCGGATCTGCCTCGAGCCCCTCTCCATCAGGAAGAAGAGGCTGCTGGAGAGAAAGGTGAATGTGCCACCAGGAGCTGTGCTGGGGAGAGGGAACTGACAGCCTTTGGGGCTCCATCCATCTCAGCTGAACCTTCTGACAGAGAGTTTTGCCCTGTTTGTCTCTCCAGGTGCTTTTGAAGTCGGATGCACCGACCGGTGACGTGTTGCTGGACGAGACCCTCCGACACATCAAATCCACAGAGCCTGCAGAAACAGTTCAGACCTGGATAGAGCTGCTCACTGGTAAGGCCACTTAGACATGTCACCTCCTCAGCTCCCTCAGGACCTGCTCCTGCTGCCTGGCCCTTCTCCACAGCTTGGCCATTCCCTTCCTTCCCTGGGTACTGACAGCAGAACGAGGCTGAATGTGGGGGGCAGGGGATGGCTTCCACATGTTGCTTTTTGGTGAGAGCTTGGTGGAAAACTTGAACCTCTCCTTTTTTTTTCATACCAAATCTTCCTCCAATGTGGAGTTCAAGATTCTGGGTAAGAAGGGGCTTTCCACAAGGATCCACAAGGGAGGGTGTGGAGGCTTCTTCCGTGGAGGTCTTCAAGACCTCCCTGGACACGTTCCTGTGTGACCTGATCTGGGTGGGAGCTACTTCTGCAGGGGATTGGGCTGGATAAGCTCTAAAGGTCCCTTCTGCAGGGGATTGGGCTGGATGAGCTCTAAAGGTCCCTTCTGCAGGGGGTTGGGCTGGATGAGCTCTAAAGGTCCCTTCTGCAGAGGGTTGGGCTGGATGAGCTCTGAAGGTCCCTTCTGCAGAGGGGTTGGGCTGGATGAGCTCTAAAGGTCCCTTCTGCAGGGGGTTGGGCTGGATGAGCTCTAAAGGTCCCTTCTGCAGGGGGTTGGGCTGGATGAGCTCTAAAGGTCCCTTCTGCAGAGGGTTGGGCTGGATGAGCTCTAAAGGTCCCTTCTGCAGGGGGTTGGGCTGGATGAGCTCTAAAGGTCCCTTCTGCAGGGGATTGGGCTGGATGAGCTCTAAAGGTCCCTTCTGCAGGGGGTTGGGCTGGATGAGCTCTAAAGGTCCCTTCTGCAGAGGGTTGGGCTGGATGAGCTCTGAAGGTCCCTTCTGCAGGGGAGTTGGGCTGGATGAGCTCTAAAGATCCCTTCTGCAGGGGGTTGGGCTGGATGAGCTCTAAAGGTCCCTTCTGCAGGGGGTTGGGCTGGATGAGCTCTAAAGGTCCCTTCTGCAGAGGGGTTGGGCTGGATGAGCTCTGAAGGTCCCTTCTGCAGGGGATTGGACTGGATGAGCTCTAAAGGTCCCTTCTGCAGAGGGTTGGGCTGGATGAGCTCTGAAGGTCCCTTCCAACCCCACCATTCTCTGATTCCATGATGTGCTGCATCCTGATGGGAGACACAAGTCAAGAGTTGAGCCAAGGGAAGGAAAAATGTTCCTGATGTGTGTTGAAGCACGAGTGGTCCTGGGCTGGAAGCAGCCTGAGCGTTGGGCTTTGGACAACAAATGGGTTGTTGTTGAAGTTCTCCTCTCCTTCCAGGGGAGACCTGGAACCCCTTCAAGCTGCAGTATCAGCTGAGGAACGTGCGTGAGCGCATCGCCAAGGCTCTGGTGGAGAAGGGCATCCTCACCACGGAGAAGCAGAACTTCCTGCTGTTTGACATGACCACACACCCCGTGAGCAACGCCACCGAGAAGCAGCGTCTGGTCAAGAAGCTCCAGGAGAGCGTTTTGGAGCGCTGGGTGAACGATCCCCAACGGATGGAACGCAGGACTTTGGCTCTCCTGGTGTTGGCTCATTCCTCAGATGTTCTGGAGAACGTTTTGGCCAACCTGGCAGATGACAAGTACGATGTGGCGATGAACAGGACCAAGGATCTGCTGGAGATGGACCCTGAGGTGGAAGCTGCCAAAGCCAGAGGTGCAGAGATGATCTGGGCTGTCCTGGCAGCTTTCAATAAGTCTTAAAAAGCCTCCAAATGAGATGGGAGAAGCTCCCTCGCCTCAAAGAAGCTCCTAAATGGGCTCAGCTCTGGGTTGGGGGGGTTTCTCTCTTTCCTTCCCTGGGCAGTGATGGGAGGGTGAGAGGTGGCTCATGTGGGCAGGTCACACTCATCCCAAGGGGAGAGGTGGCTGTGGCTCTTCCTTTCCAGTGCTCCTTGCCCATGGGCTTCTATCTCTGGCCAGCCCTGAGCTGAGGGGTGGCAGAGCCCAGCCCTGCCCTCTCCATGTGGGCACTGAGCTGCTCAGCTGGGACAAACCCCGGGCAGAAACAGGGCTGAGGAGCAGCCTGTGCTCCTGCCCCAGCTCCATGGCTCCCTCTTCCACTCACAGGTCTTGCCTTTGAGCTGCATGGGCAGCCTGGATTCCTTGTCGGCATCCTCAGGGGGTGGGGGGATATGGGCAGGAGGCTGGTTCAGGACTGTCTGGCACTTGAGACCACCCCCAGTGTTGCCCAGCAGAGCCCTCTGAGGTGCCCCAGCAAGGAGCAGCCTGTGCTGCTGTGCCCCTGACACGGGAAACGTGAAACTCTGATTTTTATGGCTCCCTGTTACCCTGTTCCTGCAGCACCCCCAGCTCCTGCAGCACATTGAAACCTGCTTCTGCAGCCTGAGCCCGGCCAGCGTCTGGAACTTTGTCTTTAGGGGGGACAGGGTGGGATGTGCAGCCCTGGGGGTGCTGGGGAGGGTCCCCAGAGCTGCTGGGGGGGGTCTCACATGCTGATTGCTGCATTGGGGGGGTGCAGTGGGGCCTTGTCATGGGCAGCATCACCCTGCAGCCCTCAGCCCCGTTCCTCGGGTGCTGCTGAGGGTCCCCAAATGCCGTGAGAGGGGACACGGGAGCTCCTGCCCCCGCCCCCTCCATCCCCGCCGAGGGGCCGCGCCCGGCCGCGTGGGGGCGCCTCGTTCCCGCCTCCCGCAGCGGCTCCGGCGCGCCGCTGCCTGGCTCCGCCCACCTGCTGCTGTCTGGCTTCCCATTGGCCAACGGCTCCTCCCGCCCCGCTGGTGGCTCCGCCTCCGTCGGGCGCTGATAGGTCGGGCGTGACGTTACCGCGAGCGGCTCCCTCTGCCCATTGGCCAGCGCGCCTGTCCGTCAGTCAGCTGAGGCGCTGGGGGCGGTGGCGGCCATTTTGGAGCAGAGCGCGGGGCTGAGCGCAGCGCGGAGCGTCCCGCGGCGTCCCCGCCATGGCAGCCCCGCTCGGTACCGGCGCCCGCGCGGAGGAGACCGGCCAGGAGAAACAGGTGAGGGAACTCCGGGGCCGAGCCTAGGCGAGCTTCCATTGGCTCAGCGGCACGTCGCTCTGTACAGCCCTGCGCGCGGATTGGTCGGTTCCGTTTGTCCGTCTGAGGGACGCTGGGCTCTGATTGGCTGTGAGGCTGGCGGGGGTTGGACTTCCGGCGAGGCCGGGGCCCGGCCGTGCGCTGTCGGGTCGCTCCGGGGGGGCTCCGGGCCCGGCTCCGGTGCCGAGCGGCCTCAGGAGCCGCTGGGCGGGAACGGCCCCGCCGGGGAGGGAGGACACGGGAGCCGCGGAAACGGAGGCCTCGGGCTGCAAAAGCTCCTGAAGCTGCTGCAGCCCCAGCGCTGGCCTCAGCCTGCCCAGCCCAGCGCTGACCCACAGCCCTCAGCACCTCACCCCACGGCTCTGGGAGCCCTCCAGGGCTGGGCACTGCCCCAGCTCCCTGGGCAGCCTGGCACAGGGGCTGACACCCCTCTGAGGGAAACAGTTCTGCCTCAGCTCCAACCTCAACCTCCCCTGGGGCAACTCCAGCCCCTTTCCTCTTGTCACTGGGGAGCAGCAACCAACCCCCAGCTCCCTGCAGCCTGTCAGTGAGTGTCACAGAGTGCTGCTGGCTGCCCTCAGCCTCTTTTCCAGGCTCAACACCCCCATTCCCTCAGCCCCTCCCCAGCCCCTTGTGCTCCAGCCCCTTCCCCAGCTCTGTGCCCGGCTCTGGCCACGCTGCAGCCCCTCAGTGTCCCTGTGGCAGTGAGTGAGAGGCCCAGCACTGAGCACAGCCCTGGAGCTGCAGCCTCCCCAGGGCCCAGCACAGGGGACAATCCCTGCCCTGCTGCTGCTGCCACCCCAGTGCTGAGCCCAGCCTGGATGCCCTTGGCCTTCTTGCCCCCCTTGGCACGCTGCTGCCTCCTGCACAGCTGCCACCAACCCTCCCAGGCCCTTTCCCTGCAACAGTTTCCAGCCCCTCAACCCCAGCCTGGAGCTGCCTGGCCTTGGGGTGGCACAAGGGCAGGACCCAGCCCTTGCCCTTGCCCACCCTCATCCCATTGCCCTCAGCCCCTGGCTCCAGCCTGCCCAGGGCTCTCTGCAGCCCCTTTCTGCCCTCAGCAGCCCCACACTCCCCACAGCTGGATGTCACCTGCAAACTGCCTGAGGCTTCCCTCCATCCCCTCCCCCAGATCCTTGCTTAAGGTGTCAAACAGAACAGGCCCTAGCACTGAGCCCCTGCCTCAGCAGGCTGAGGAGCTGTAAGGGCTGCAGGGGACAAAGTTTCAACCCCCAGTGCCCAAAGCTCCCTGGGTCTGTGCCATGGGCACGTGGCTCTGTGGCAGGGCTGGGTGCTGTGGCTCTGCTTCCTGGCGCTGCCATGGAGACGGCTGAGCAGAGCAGAGCTCCTCGGGGCTCCTCAGGCCGTGTGTGGGCGAAGCTCTGCAGCCTGTGTGAGCTCAAGATCGTGATGAGCCTCTCGGCACCTTCCCCCACCTTCCCCCCCCTTTCCCATCCCCCAGGGACCCCTGTGGGTGTGAGGAGGAGCCTGCATGGGGGGATGTGCTGCTGCTGCTGCTCCCAGCTCCAGTTGTCCCAGTTTGGACTGTCAGGAGCTGCCAGGGACACAGGTTTTGCTTTATCTTTTCAAGGGGCTATTTTTGGCAGCCTCTGCAGGGAGTTGACCCCAGAAGGGCACATTGGAAACCTCTTGCAGTGCCAGGGATGCTGCTCAGGGGCTTGTGGGCTCTAGTTCCACACTTGGCCACCTGAGAAGGGAAGGCCCAGCAGTCAGATACACTAAAGCCCTTGATGCTTTAGTGTCTTGTATTTGGGAAGCCTGGGATGCCTGTGAGTGTTCAGCCTGGAGAAAGGAAGGCTGAGAGGAGACCTCAGCAACACTTCTAAGGACCTAAAGGGTGGGTGTCAGGGTGATGGAGCCAGTGTTTGTTGTTTGGTGGCCAGGACAAGGACTGATGGACAAAAGCTGGAGCACAAACAGTTCCCCTTAAACCCAAGGAGCAAGTGCTTTGGTGCTGAGCTGAGGGAGCCCTGGCCCAGGCTGCCCAGGGAGGGTGTGGAGGCTCCTTCTCAGGAGCTTCCCAACCCCCCCTGGACACATTCCTGTGCCCCTGAGCCAGGGGAACCTGCTGTAGCAGGGGCTGGATGATCCCTAGAGCTCCCTTCCCACCCCACCACCCTGGGAGTCTCTGAAGCCAGGCTGACCTGTCACTGCTGAGGGGAAAACACTCAACCAGCAGCAACCTGTGGCATTCTAAGGCCAGTTGGCAAAGCCCAGTGTTGGCACAAGGGCTGGTGTCTGGGGAGAGGGACTCTGCCTGTTTTCACAGGCACTGGAGCTAAAACCTGCTCCTGGCTGGGAGTGTTGTCTGGTTTCCCAGGGGACCACACCTTGCTGGGAAGCCCAGGTGAGAGGCTCTGTGTTATATCCTTGCAGGTGTGTGGTTTTGCTGTGGGGCTGAAGGAATTTCCACACACACACTCCCTCTCCTTTTGTTTTTCAGGACACACAAGAGAAGGAAACTGTCAGCCCTGAGAGAGCAGAAGAAGCGAAACTGAAGGCCAAATACCCCAACCTTGGCCAGAAGCCTGGAGGCTCTGACTTCCTCATGAAGAGGCTGCAGAAAGGGGTAATTCTTTCTCAGCTGTGGCTTGTGTGTGTCCTCTCATCTCTCTGTGGCACAGGCAGCCCAGGGGAATCACACCAAAATCCCCCAGGCCAAAATAATCCCTTGAAGCCATGGGCCAGGGTCATTTCAGTGCCCAAACCAGGCTTTGTCCCTGCTCAGAACCCCAAAGCTGCCACTTCTGGGATGGCTTTGCTCTGCATATCTCCCCCAGGGTTGGTTCTCCCCCTGTCCTGCACCCGCTGGGTCAAAACCCCCTCACTGCCTGGTACTGGGGTGCTGTGAGCCTGGGTTTTTCCCTCTGTTCTGCCCTTTGCCTGGGCTTTGGGCTGGTGCAAAGGGTGCTGAGAAGGCCTGTGAGTCAGCTGGCTCCATCCCCCTTACTGGCACCAGTATAAAAAGCCAACCCTCTGACTCTGCTCCCTGGAAATGGAACTTAAACCCTCAGAGAGACTCCACTGCCCTTGCTGTCTATAGAGATGTTGTTCTCACATCATTCTCACTCCCCTGTTCTGCTTCTCCCCATGCTCAGGTTGATCACAGAGGTGCTGCCACTATCCCTGATTGGCTTGGCCTTGGCCAGTGGGTCCATCCCAGAGCCAACTGGCACTGGCTCTATCAGATACAGGGGAAGCTTCTAGAAGCTTCTCAAAAGAGCCACCACCCCTGTAGCCCCTCCTGCTATCAAAAACCTGTCCCCACAAACCCACTGCACGTGGTGCTGAAGCAGCAAAGGGCTTTTTGTTGGCATTTGGCTCGTTGGGGCTGAGCTTTGCCCAGCAAACCCTGCTGGTGTGGGGGGTGAAAGAGCAGCAGGAAGGAGCACAGACACCCATGTGTGTGTGATCAGGGAGCAACGTGCCCTCTGAACCCAGGTCAGAGGTGTTGTGTGGCAGGGAGGTGTCCAACCACGTCTTCACAGGCATTTCCCTGTGTCATTTGGGCTGCTGAGAGCCTGGATGGACCAGTGAAAGCCTTGACAGCAGCCAAACTGGGCTCTGTGAGGTGAAAATCCTGCCTCTTGTCACAGCAGCTTGTTCATCAAACCAGAATGAACCAGAGGAAGGAAACATCCCCTGGCTTGGCCACTGCAGGGGAAGCTCTGCCTGGAGGTGCTTTGGCTCTCTGGGGGTCTGTGCACTTGGGGCTGAAGCCCTTGTCATGCTGCTGCAGGGCAGGGGCAGGACAAACCTGCTCTTTACCCTGCAAACAAAAGTTCACACGCTGCCAACACCCAAAGTGGGGTCAAAGGGAGAAAAAGCACACAAAGAATCAGAGCAGGCAGCTGCTGGGAGGTGCAGCTCCCACATGGGGCAGGGCTGAGTCACTCTGAGGCTTGGGGGTGGGTGCTGAAGGACTTTTCAATCAAGCCAGGCTCCTTTGCTTGGATTTACCCCTTTTGTGATGTGGTTTTGAGCAACCCCAGCAGCTCCTTAAAGGCTGAGGCTGAGGGGAGACAGGAGCACCCTCTGCAGCTTCCTGACAGGAGGCTGAGGGTCAGGCTCCACTTGGGACAAGAGGAAAGGGGCTGGAGTTGCCCCAGGGGAGGCTGAGGCTGGAGCTGAGGCAGAACTGTTTCCCTGAGAGGGGTGTCAGCCCTGTGCCAGGCTGCCCAGGGAGCTGGGGCAGTGCCCAGCCCTGGAGGGGTCCCAAAGCCCTGGGGCTGAGCTGCTGAGGGCCGTGGGTCAGTGCTGGGCTGGGCAGGGTGAGGCCAGGGCTGGGACTGCAGCAGCTCCAGGGGCTTTCTGTGATATTTGTGGCCAGGTGTCAGGATCTGCTGTCTCCTCACACTCCTTCAAATCCAAGTAACCCAAACTCCTCTCTTCCAGCAAAAATACTTCGATTCTGGTGATTACAACATGGCCAAGGCAAAGATGAAGAACAAGCCCTTGCCAAGTGCAGGGCAGGACAAGAACCTGGTGACAGGAGATCACATCCCCACCCCACAGGACCTCCCACAGAGGAAATCCTCGCTTGTGACCAGCAAGCTGGCAGGGTAACCTGCCCTCCCCAGCAAAACCTGCACTCACAGCCTGGGGGTGGGGGCTTTTTTTCCCTATTTTCTTTTGTTTTGAGGGGTTTTTTTGGGGGGCTAAATGGATTGAACTTCACTGTACCATAGGGACAGGAGCACCAGAATCCACATAGTTCTTTGAGTCTTTCCAGAGAACAGGCACCAAACAAATGAGCAGTGTCAGAGCTGTGGCCTGGGAATGCTTTTCAAAAGCAAAACCAAAAGGTGTGGTACATGATCTGGAACTTTAGTTTCAAGTGTGTGAGAGCTTCTGAGTGAAGAAAGGAGCTGAAGGTGTGTTGCTGAGCTGGCTGGGGATCTGTCTGCTGCTCACACCAAGCAGCTGAGCTCACAGGGAAAGAGCAGGGAGAGGCTTGAGGCTCACAGCTGCCCCAGGGGGGCTGGGGGCAGATTCTCCCTGGTCAGTTCTGCCTTGGCAGGGGTGAGAGGTGCCAGGTAGGCAGCTGAAGCTGGATGCCAGCAGGGTGTGTGGGATGCAGGGGAGTGAGGCCACACACTGGCTGATGCCCAGACTGTAGCACTTGCAAAGGCAGATCAGAGCTGTGGGAACTGATCCCTGGAGGGAGAGAGGCAGGGCTGGGAGTAACCAGCCTGGAAGGGGAAAAAAGCACTGGAGACAGAGCATGGAGATGAGGCAGAGATGGCACAGAGGCAAACCTGTGCCAACATCAGGCTCCCCCAGCTTGGATTTCTTTCTCTCCCTTTTTTTCCCCCCCTTCTGTTCCAGGCCTGAAGAAAAACAACCCAAGCCAAAGGCTGGAGAGCTCTGTGGCCTCCTGTCCCATGCAGCAGAAGGTTTTGGCACAATGTACCAGGGCAGCACTAAAGCTGCCCAGTTTAGGCCCAGTTTAGTGGGTAAAAGCAAAGTGGAGTGGATGTGTCTTTTGTTTGTTAAGGGATTCCCATCAGGTCAGGAGAAACCAAAGCAGTGAGGCCATGGCTGATGCTGCACAGGTCTGGCTTTTCCTTCCATCCCTTCTCAGGCTCTCCTGGGAACCTCCTGCACTCTTCCCTGCCAGGAGCCAGGGACTCCTGCTCCTGGGGAGAGGGTTTGCCCAAGGGGTGCTGGAATGCTTGTGTCTGCCTTGGGGTGGTTTGGAACAAATCAGCTGTGGCTGCACTCATCAGGGGCTCCTTTGCTGGCCCCATGGCCACCAGGACACCTTTCTCTTTGTGGAGTGGGCAAGGTGCAGAGTGGGGTTGGGGGTTGTAACTCCAGGAGAGGCTGTGCTGCCATCACCATCCCAGCCCTGTGTGACCTGGCAGTGGCTGCACAACCTCCCTGGCTGTTGTTCTGCCTGTGCCAGCCCCTGTGTGAGCTGGCTGATGCTGGCAGTGGCTGTACAACCTCCCTGGGTGTTGTTCTGCCTGTGCCAGCCCTGTGTGAGCTGGCTGATGCTGGCAGTGGCTGTACAACCTCCCTGGGTGTTGTTCTGCCTGTGCCAGCCCTGTGTGACCTGGCTGATGCTGGCAGTGGCTGTACAACCTCCCTGGGTGTTGTTCTGCCTGTGCCAGCCCTGTGTGAGCTGGTTGATGCTGGCAGTGGCTGTACAACCTCCCTGGGTGTTGTTCTGCCTGTGCCAGCCCTGTGTGACCTGGCTGATGCTGGCAGTGGCTGTACAACCTCCCTGGGTGTTGTTCTGCCTGTGCCAGCCCTGTGTGAGCTGGCTGATGCTGGCAGTGGCTGTACAACCTCCCTGGGTGTTGCTCTGCCTGTGCCAGCCCCTGTGTGACCTGGCTGATGCTGGCAGTGGCTGTACAACCTCCCTGGGTGTTGTTCTGCCTGTGCCAGCCCTGTGTGAGCTGGCTGATGCTGGCAGTGGCTGTACAACCTCCCTGGGTGTTGTTCTGCCTGTGCCAGCCCCTGTGTGAGCTGGCTGGGTGCTGGCAGTGGCTGTACAACCTCCCTGGGTGTTGTTCTGCCTGTGCCAGCCCTGTGTGAGCTGGCTGATGCTGGCAGTGGCTGTACAACCTCCCTGGGTGTTGTTCTGCCTGTGCCAGCCCTGTGTGAGCTGGTTGATGCTGGCAGTGGCTGTACAACCTCCCTGGGTGTTGTTCTGCCTGTGCCAGCCCTGTGTGAGCTGGCTGGGTGCTGGCAGTGGCTGTCCAACCTCCCTGGGTGTTGTTCTGCCTGTGCCAGCCACGTTGTAAATAGACCCGAATCCTATATATAAATATATATATATATAATTTTTTACATGTTATCTGTCTGTGGAGTGCTGTTCTTGCATTTTTATCCCCTTTTCAAGGAGGTTTCCTTTTCAAACCCAGGAATGCAGAGGGGTGTTGCAGCTTGGAGGCCTGTTCTGGGAAAGGAGGGGGAGGGAACAACTCTGGAACTTTCCGTCTCCGTCCGCAGTGTTCCGGAAATGCCGCTGTGCTTGTGCAGCAGGGGAAGCGATGGTGACAGCACAGGATGGGAATCAGGAAGAGCAATCCCAGCCAAGGGCAGGAGCTGTGGGAAAAGGGTTATTTCCATTCTGCATCCCAGAATCAGGGGGAGGGCGGTGAGGGGGGGATGATGCCGTGTGCCCCTCTGCAAAGGGAGCTGCCCTGGATCGTGTGCTGGGCTTGTGTTTCTCGTCAAGGATGAGGCTGGCAGTGGGGGGAGATGATTGCTGGGCTGAGACACATTTAGCAGCAGCTCTGGGGGTGTCTGAGGGAGGTTGTGTGGCTGAGGTTTTGCTGAGGTGGGGCAGGCAAATATGGCCATGGCCCTGCAGCCCAGGGATGGGCACTGGCATGTGGAGAGACCCTGATGGGCCCCACTACAGTTGCTCCAAGTCCTTCCTCTTCCTCATTCAGGGCTTCTTTCAGCTCAGCTCCTGCTGTGCAGTGCCTCCCCCACACTGGGGATGTGGGTCCCACGAGGGCTGTGGAGCCTGTGTCCCAGCAGTGGGGCAAGAAGGGTCACAGGGTGCCAGGATGGTGGGGTGAGAAGGGGTCTCTAGGGATCATCCAGCCCAAGCCACAAGTTCCCCTGGCTCAGGGGGCACAGGAACGTGTCCAGGGGGGGCTGGGAAGCTCCTGAGAAGGAGCCTCCACACCCTCCCTGGGCAGCCTGGGCCAGGGCTCCCTCACCTCAGCACCAAAGGACTTTCTCCTCGGGCTGAAATGGAACCTTTTGTGTTCCAGCTGATGTCCATCACCCCTTGTCCTGTCACTGGTCACCACACAACAAAGCCTGGCCCCATCCCAGCAGCCACCTTAGCTCAGAGCTGAGAGGCATCAGGGAGCACAGGGGAGGTGGTTTCCTCCTGCCTTCACCACAACCCCATCTCCTCCTCTATGCTGTGGGGCTGAAGCTCCTGGTGCTTTCCCCACGGGCTCAGGGCTGCCCCACAGTCACAACCTCCCCACAGCCACCCCTGGGATTCTCAGCCCTGACGTCACACCGTTGCTTTCTAGACCTGGATGATGGTGTCACAGGGAGTGGGACTGTTCAAATGAACCCTCTGACCCTCCCTGGGGCTTCCTGATGCCTCAGGGCTGCATCTCCCCCCCACACCCCCACCCCTCAGCCAGGGCTTTGCACAGGGCTGGGTGTTTGCACAGGGACGTGCTGTTCCAGCCCTGTGCCAAATATGTGCTGGGGTTTGTTTGTGCTCTAAAAGCTTGGCACTGCTGGGGAAATGTGCAGGAGCAGCGCCCAGCAGTGCTGTTATTGCTCCCTGTGCCAAGAATCTGCTTCCCAACAAGGACACATTCCTGGGGGCCACAAGAAGAGCTTTCAGGGGGTGGGGGGATAAGTGGTTTTGTATCTTGCTGGACCCCAGTGCAGTTCTTTCCCCCCCCTAAAAACCCCCACTGACCTCAGTGGCAGCTCCTGTGTTTATCTTCCCTAGAAGACCCACGTGAGGAGCTGCACTGATATTCTCTCCCCACGTGTAGGCAGCAGGGCCAGGGAGCTTGTGCTGCCCCTGTGCTCTGCCAGAGCTGGGGAGGCCTCAGCTGGAGTCCTGTGGCCAGGGCTGGGCTGCCCAGCTCAGGAGAGACAGGGAAGTGCTGCAGAGAGGCCAGTGCAGGGCTGCCAAGATGCTGAGGGGCTGCAACATGTGTGTGAGGAGGAAAGGCTGCAGCCCTGGGACTGTTGAGCCTGGGGAACAGACACCTGAGCTCAGGGGCACCTTGTTGATCAATCCCTAAAGGGTGGGTGGCAGGAGGCTGGGGTCAGTGTTTGTTCTGTTGTCTCCAGTGCCAGGACAAGGGCTGAGGGACATAAATTGGAGCATAAACAGTTCCATTTAAACCCAAGGAGCAAGTGCTTTGGTGCTGAGGTGAGGGAGCCCTGGCCCAGGCTGCCCAGGGAGGGTGTGGAGGCTCCTTCTCAGGAGCTTCCCAACCCCCCCTGGACACATTCCTGTGCCCCTGAGCCAGGGGAACCTGCTTTATCCGGGGCTGGGGCTGGCTGATCTCTTTCCACCCCACCATTCTCTGATTCCATGACCCGGAGCTCCTTCCACCCTCCCGCATCCCGCACAGCGCTGCCAGGGCTGGGGCAGGAGCCTCCCGTGTCCCTTGACTCGGGGCAGTCACCAGCGGGCTCTGCTGCCCGTGCAGGAGCAACCAGAGGCGAGGAGCCCCCTGCGCGCCGCGGCCCTTGGCCCGGTGCCGTGTGTGTGGCGTCACCCGGCTGCCGATGCCGTGGCTGCGTTGGCAGGGAGGCGGCGCCGGCGTCACCCTCCCGGGCCGTGACGCGCCCAGCGCGGGGACACACCGCGACCGTGACGACACCGCGACCGTGGCGACACCGCGACCGTGGCGACTCGTCACCCCTTCCCTCCCCGCTCCCCAAGTACCGGCCCGGCCCCGGCGGGGCGAGACGAGGCCGCCGCCCCCCGGCGCCATTTCCCTCAGCGCAGCGGAAGCGGAACCGGCGCGGCCTCGCCCCGCCCCGCGCCGCGTCACCGCCTCCATATAACGCGGCCCCGGCTCCGCCGCCCCGCGCAGCTTCAGCCGTCGGTGCGTGAGCCGGCGCCATGTTTGCCGTGAGGCGGAACGCTCTCATCGGCTTCAACCTCTACTGCGGCGGCGGCAGCGGCCCGGCCCTGGCTCCCGCCTCGGCTGCCGGGGGTCCGGCCCCGCCGCCGCCGCCTCCGCCCGCCGCCGCCGCCGAGGTGCCGCGGGCCGCGCTGGGCTCCGCGGGGCCCTGGGCCGCCGCTCCCGCCGAGGGACCCCGTTCGCTGATTGGTCCGGCCGCGGCCCCCCGGTCGCTGATTGGCTGCGGCGCGGCCCCTCACGCGGCGCGGCCCGGCGCGCTCTGGAGCCCCGAGGAGGAGCTGGACGGCTGCGAGCCCGAGCCCGAGCGCGGCCCCGCCGGAGGCTCGCTGCCCGGCACGCCGCCGGAGCTGCCCGACGGGCTGCGGCAGGACTCGCTGGAGCTCATCAGCCGTTATTTGAGGGAGGCGGCCGGTGAGGCCGAGCCCGCCGTCAAGAAGTTCTTTCCGGGGTTGTTGGGGGGACCCGGCCGGCCCGGAGGATCGGGCGATGCCGTGATGGAGAAAGCGCTGGAAACGCTGCGGAGGGTCGGTAACGGCGTCATGCAGAAACACGAGCTCGCTTTCCAAGGTGGGTGGCGGCCGGCTCCTCCCCGGCGGGCGCGGGGGTCGGGAAGCGGGCGGCGAGGGGCCAGGGGAGGCCGGGAGGCGCCTGGGACCCGCTTCCCCCCGCATTGGGGGCAGCTCCCAGGCCTCGGTCCCCTCCATTGGCAGCGAGGGGTGCTGGGGGAGGGGGGAGGATTGTGCCTCGTGGAGGGGAACGCAGGAATGTGGGTCCTTGCGAGCTCCTGTGTTCCCCTCCCACCCGCTCCCGCCGCCGTGTGGGTGGGCCGTCGGGCTGGGTGGGCTGCGAGAGGCCTAGGCCGGAGCCGGCCCTTGGGACTGGAGCGAAGCCTTTTGCACCACCCCCATCCACCCCAGCAAGGGGGTTGGCGGGGGGGGAGTGGGGGCTGAGAGAGTCATTTACGGGATGGGATGTGGCCCCGTTTTTGTGGGAGTTAAAAGCGACCGAGAAGCGCTGAACTTTGTTCGATTAGGAGGTGGAAAAAAACCGCTGGTAGCGTGTGCAGAGGAGATAATGTAGTTACAGATTAGCCCCAGTTCCTCCTTCCATCCCGCTTTGCTCAGCGGGACTCTATGCAAATAATCCCAAGTGTCCAAAGATGAATTAGCTCGGGGAGTTCAACTCCTTTACACCCCTGGGTGGGGTGGAGCTGGGTTTCTGGGGAGAAATCGTCCCCCCAGGTGGACATTGTGCTCGGGTTAGAGCTATTTTACTATCTTTGCCCCCTTCTGATAAATCCTAGAGTAGTCACAGAAGCTTAAACCCCAGTGGCTGGGCTTGGATGAGTGAATGTCCCCATGCAGAGCATCCTGAGAACAGCCTGGAAGGGACAACTGACCGGTTTGACCTGGTTTTGTGTAACTCGGAAATGAGCTGTGGGGGTGGTCCTGGGGGCTGGTGCTGGGATTGCTTTCAGCATGTCACGTCTCACCCCGCATCAGGATTGTGTCAGGCAGAGAAGGGTAATACCTACACTTCCTCCTGAGACTGTGTGGTGAAACACCTTCCTTCTTGCAGGAGGATGTTGCTTTTTTGGGGGGATGGGGGGGCTTTTTGAGGCTCTTTTTAACACAAAGGGCTTCGTTTTTTCTTCCCTGTGCTGATGTGAAAGGACTGAGTTATTCCCCTGGCTTCATTCACGGATGTGCTTGTGGCATAAGCCACTCTTGGGAGAAATCTTCAGCCCAAGGAGAGCTGGTTGTTGGTATTTGAGGCTTCTGCAGGGATGGTTGCTTTCATGCATGCAGAAAAGGAACTGCCCTCAGGAAAGGCGTCCTGCTGGTTTGAAAAACAACAAGCAACGCCTTTCAGTTTCGTCAAGGCTCGTCCTGTTTGCTTATTCATCAAGGGGCACTGTGGGTCAAACTGGGGGAATGCTGCTCTTCTAGTCACTGGACAGTCACCCCACATGAATCCAATTCATTCTGCCTGGCCAGAGGTGACCCAGCTCGTGCTGAGCTGCAAAGCGACCCCTGAGCTGTGATCCTGAGGGGCTGGGGCTTTACCTCCCCTCGTGTGGGGTGGGGAGGAAGGAACTAGAAATGGGTTATGGGGCTGGGTTTTTGGTGTGGCTCAGGTGAGTGTGAGCAGCAGAGCTCTCTGCAGCAGCAGGCAGCACGCTGGTGGTAGGTTTGTGACCCACTCTAGGAGCCCCTGCTTTGGCAAGGGGGTTGGACTAGATGATCTCTCAGGGATCCCGTCCAAGCCTTAGGGTTCTGTGGTTCTGGTTGTGAGTGCCTATGGCAGCTTTTGGATTTAGAGTGTGAAGGTTGCATCTGGTGGCCTTGGGGGGAGTGTTTGATGTCGTGTGCCTGCCTCTAAAGCAGCCTCTCTTCCAGGAATGCTCCGCAAGCTGGAAATCCAGAAGGAGGAAGATCTGCAGTCAGTGTGTGAAGTGGCTGCCCACCTGTTCAGTGATGGAGTAACAAACTGGGGTCGTGTGGTGACTCTCATCTCCTTCGGTGCCTTTGTTGCCAAACACCTGAAGAGCATAAAGCAGGAGAAGTGCATCAGCTCCCTGGCAGGGATCATCACGGATGCTCTCGTCTCGTCCAAGCGCGAGTGGCTGCTGAGCCAGGGAGGCTGGGTGAGTCACTGCCTGCCCTCACTCAGCACTCACAGGACAAGCCAGTCTTTCCCTCTTTCTCTGACCCACGTGTGTGTCAGCCAAGCACAGAGATGACTCGCTGCTCTGGTTTGAAACCACAGTCTGAAATGTGGTTTCGATGGGCTCAAGTTGCCCCAGGGGAGGTTTAGACTGGAGCTGAGGAAGAATTTATTCCTTGAGAGGGGTGTCAGCCCCTGTGCCAGGCTGCCCAGGGAGCTGGGGGAGTGCCCAGCCCTGGAGATTCTGCAAAGCTGAGGTGCTGCTCTTTCAGGAGCTCCTTCCAACATGCTGCCTCAAGCAGCCTTAGCCTAAAAATATGCCCCTGCCCATCACAGATGGGACAGTGTTCCCAAAACTGAGTCAGTTCTGGGTGCTGAGCCTTCCTGAAGCTGCTGATGGCCACCTCAGTGGAGAGAGCTGTAGCTGTAACGAGTCTGGGGGAGTGCACTGGTGGGCCCCCTATGCCAGAGAGCAAGGTTTCCCAAGCCTTGGGAAAGAAGGCTGCCTGGAAGGGATATTACTTTCCCCTCTCTCTCTCTTTAGGAGGGCTTTGTCGACTTCTTTCGGGTCGAGGACCTGGAAGGCAGCATCAGGAACGTCCTGATGGCGTTTGCAGGAGTGGCTGGACTGGGAGCGAGCTTGGCCTACATGATCCGGTGAGCCAGGGTCTGCTGCAGAGGGACAAAGCTCTGGGTGGATCAGCTCTGTTTGGGGCTGGTGAGCTGATCCCTTCCTCCTGCGAGTACTTACGAAGCTGGACCCAAGAGGAGTATTTAGGCATCCCCTGAGCAATGCTTTCCTAAGGAGGATGGTGTGATCTGGTCAGATTGTGGGTACCAATGAGGATTTATTGCTTTTGGGAACAGAAAGTCAAGGAATTGATGCTCTGCTTCCTTCGAGAGGATGACAGAAAGCTCGAGTGGACTGCTTCAGCTCTGTCCAGGAGGCAACTGATCTGCTTTAGCAGCAAACCAGTGAGAACCAGCAGCTCTTGTCTGGACTGGAGCCCTCTGGGCTGGTGCAGCAGCTGTGCGTGGAGCAGATGTTTTCAGGGCTGGTGGTTGTGGGTTGCTGGAAATAGCATCTGCTGCTGCTGTCCTGCCTAAACTTGTGGCTTTTCTGTTGGAGCAGAAACACTGGGTGTTGTACCAAGCTGAGCCTCTCCCCAGGTGTGCTGCCCACCCTGGGGCCTTCTGCCACTGCTGGCTCTGCACAAATCCACCTTCCAGAGGTGGGAGAGCCCAGACAATACCTCCCTCCCCTCCACTACCAGAATGTGGGGGTGCTGGGAGCCTTGCAGGGCCCCTCGGGGCAGCTGGGGTGAGGTGGGGCTCAGGGCTGGGAACCACAAGCTGGCTGGGCTGGGCCACACCACACACAGGCAGATTCAAAAGAGGGAGTGAATTTGTAAGTATGTAAAAACAAACCCTCACCCCCCATGGCGTGGGGAGGCTGTGTAAAGAACCTGTAAATAGCTATAAATCTGTAAAATATGTACATTTTTACAGAGCTAACAAGAGACACAAAAAGGAGGGGGTTGTGTTGTTATGAATGTGGTAGAAACTGCTTCTGGGTGCACTGTACTTCATTCCTCATGTGAAGTAGCATATTATTTTTGGGTGGCAAAGCCTTCTCCTGCCTTGACTCCAAGTGAGCCTTTACTCTGACATACTTGAGCAACATTGCCAGGGAGTGTGTGACGAGGAGCAGTGGCCTGGTGTGGATCAGTGGACTCTCTCCTTGTGTCCCCCCCTCCCCCAGCTGGCAACAAGTTGTTTGTTTGTTTTAATGAGGAGGGTGGTTTTTTTTTCTTTGTTGGTGATGTTCTTGCCCTTCTGAGCTGGGGAGCTGTGGGAAGGGAGTGGCTTCCTCACCCCTCTCCTTTTTACTCCTCTTTAAAGCCATGAGTCAAACGGAGCTGATGCTTGAATGTAAACGTTCTAAGAGCAGAATAAAACTCATTGGCTCAGATCTGCAGCTTTGTGTGCTGGCCCTTGGGCTCAGACCCTCATCCCCAGCTGACAGAGTGTTGTTTCATGGTGGGCTTGCAGCTCCCCCACCTCTGACTGTGGATCAGTTGGTTCTTGGAGAGCTCCTACTCAGTAGGACCAGATCCTGCTTGACCTGCAGCCTGAGTGATGCCTGATGAGGAAACCCTGAGTGGGAGAGCTGAGAGCTTGGTGCTATTGTCAGGCCTTGCTTGTTTGCTGAACAAGCACTTGGTTTTTGTCAATAAATGTCTTTTTTTTTTTTGTTCACAATCCTCTCCTGTAAAACTGTCCCTTTTCCTGGTGCTGATGTGTCAAACGCTGCTGCTCTGCTGTGGCCTCTTGCAGAGCTGCTGCCTTGTTAGAAAGCTTCTGTGGGCTGTGAAAAGAAACTGCTCAGGGTGACACCCTTTCCTTGGGCCTTCCCAGAGCTGCTGCTCTACACTCTGTGTGGGTGGGTGGGGGAAATCTTGTGAGGTGTCTCATGCTCAGTGTCTGCACCTTCAGAAACAGCCTTTTCTCCTGGCATCCTGTGGCTTTCAGTGGGTTGGGGCTCGTTGCCTTCTGTGTCAGTGGCCCCCACAAAGAGAGGAGACTCATCCCAGAGCCTGGGGCTCATGTCCTGTCTGGTTTTGCTTCTCTGGCATCAGTCTTGTTGCTCCTCTGCCTGGGCAGAGCAAGATGATGTTGCAGCTGCCAAAGAGGCTTTTTTAAGGGAAATCCTCCTCCCTCTTCCCTGGTTGCCCCCCTTTTACTTTCAATTCCTGCAGCCTGGGGATGGAGGAAGCAGACACAGCCCCTGCCCCACCTCACAGCTTAGTCCTGCCACACCCAGCTCTGCTGGGAGATCTTCAGCTAGAAAATCCCCCTCCTGAGGTGAAAAAGCACTTCCCTGCTCCCACAGCAGTGCTGGGAGCCTCAGGGACTGATGAGCCTTCCTGCAGTGCTGCCCAGACCTTCCCTCCCCAAACCAAGCCCCCAGTGCAGCCCAGCTCTGCAGATATTACCAAGTGTTGGGTTATTTTGGGCCCCTTTGATCCCTGGGGGGGGGGTGTGGGGGGCTCATGCAAAGCTGGGCTTCTGCCATGGAAACATGCAAAGGGGCTGGGGCTGCCTGGAAGCCACAGGGGTGTGATAAAAGCCCTGGTTGGGTGCTGATAAACCCAGGGGCTTCCTCTTCCTCTCCCCAGCCAGGGCTTTTCGCAGAACCAGACGCGACTTCTCTGAACCTTTGGTGTAAATAAGCTTGGGGAGGGTGTGTGGGGGGAGGTGTGAGGGTGGATTAAAGCAGCTGCTGTGGATGATTGGGGAGGTTGTTCCAGGTTAAAAGGGGCTTCAGCACCCTGTGTGGCCTGTTTAGGGTCCCTTTTTGCCTGGGAAGGCGGGGGGGGATGCAGCAGCAGGATCTGGTGGGGGGGGGAAGGTTTGAAAGTGTGTGGGGGCCCTATGCAAATGCAGAAAATCCCCCAGCTGGGCCAAAAAAAAGCCCCAATTCCTGCTTGTTTGTGGCTCAGTGGTGCATGAGGGGCTCAGAGAACAGTTCATGTCATTGCTCTTG
The DNA here is from genome assembly GCF_028858725.1 of Colius striatus. Taxonomy (NCBI): domain Eukaryota; kingdom Metazoa; phylum Chordata; class Aves; order Coliiformes; family Coliidae; genus Colius; species Colius striatus. The sequence goes on from NC_084787.1 coordinate 331,070, forward strand.
GCAAGACTCTGGGCTGCCCCTGCCCCAAATATCCCTTTGCTCCTCTCAGAGGGGTGATCTGGGGTCTGTGCCTCCCTCCCCAGCATCTGGCTGGCAAATGCTTCCCCCCACAATTTGCCCCCCGGGGGGGGCACAGTGTAGCCCCTTCCCACTGCCTTTTTGGGGGGGGGGGATGTCCATGGGGGTTGAGGCAGGGGGATGGGGCAGGGATGGGACCCCCATCAATCCTCCCCATGCCAGGACCTTAAACCAGGCTCAAGGGGCTTCCTGGGGTAGCACTGGCCCCCTAAAAACATCCCTGGGGGCAACATGACCCCCCCTCCCAAGGCTTCCTGGGCTTGTCCCCGCGAAGGGGGGGGGTTGGTGACTCATTTGGGCTGAGGTGCCAAATATTCGGTTGTGGGTTTCGCCGGGGGTGTCGGGGAATGAGTGTGTCAGGGAATGAGTGTGCCAGGCCTCAGCCCCCTGCTGAAGGGGAGGGGAGGCGGGGGGTGGTCGCCTGTGTCCACCCCCACTCCGGGCAGGGCCACGCGTGGGCTCCGGGGAGGGGGGGCCCTGGGTCGCTGCCCGGTGCTGAGCTCTGCCCGGCAACAAGGGCGGGCGCTGACGTGCACGGAGCACGCGGCTCTTTCCGGGAATCCGGGAGCCCAGCCCCCAAAACCCGCCGAGGGGGGGGGAAAGTACCGGCTCTGTGTCGTTTCCCCTCCTCCCTTCCTTCCCCTGGCTCCCCCAGCCCCGAGCAGGAGCTTCCCTCCTCCTCCTCCTCCTCCTCACCTACATGCCCCAGCTGTGTGTGTGTGTCCCTGCCGGGGTGTTGGGGTTGGATGTTGTGGGGGGACACACAGGGTGTTGGTCATGGGGAGAGTCCCGTGGTTATGGGTCTGTAATTGGGGGGAGGGGGAGTGTATGGGCTGCTTAGGGCTGGGGGGGCACAGATGAGGGGAGGGGGCTGTTCCCAGTCTGTTTGGGGTGCAGTGGGGCTGGGGGGCACAGATGTGAGGAGGGAGAGGAGGAGGCTGTCCCCAGTCTGTTTGGGGTGCAGTGCGGCTGGGGCACACAGATGAGGGGAGGGGGCTGTCCCCAGTCTGGGGTTTGGGGTGCAGTGGGGCTGGGGGGGCACAGATGAGGGGAGGGGGCTGTTCCCAGTCTGAGGTTTGGGGTGCAGTGAGCCTGGGGGGCACAGATGTGAGGAGGGAGGGGAGGGGGCTGTCCCCAGTCTGTTTGGGGTGCAGTGGGGCTGGGGGGGCACAGATGTGAGGAGGGAGAGGAGGAGGCTGCCCCCAGTCTGTTTGGGGTGCAGTGGGGCTGGGGCACACAGATGAGGGGAGGGGGCTGTCCCCATTGTGGGGTTTGGGGTGCAGTGGGGCTGGGGGCACACAGATGAGGGGAGGGGGCTGTCCCCAGTCTGTGGTTTGGGGTGCAGTGGGGCTGCTGGGCTCACGTGGCAGCAGCGTGGGGCTGCCGTGGGGTTACTGTGGGGCTGTGGCCACAGACCTGCCCAGGCAGTGACTCAGGCAGGAATGTGCTGGCAGGACACGGCGTCCCCAGCAGCTCCCGTCCCGTGGCCGTGACCCAGCACCTCTCAAACAACCCTGACCCACTTGGCTCAGCTCCCAGCCCCACACCCCACTGGGTCTTGGGGTGCCCAAGAGCAGATTGGGGTACCCCAAGAGCCACGGGAGCAGCCCAGCCCCTGATGGGGTGTGTGTGACGTGCTCCTCCCGAGGGATGACACATCCATTTGCCTCGTGGTTACTGTTCCCCCTCCCAGGGGCATCCTGAGGGCAAGGGGTGGCTGAGAGGGGGGCTGTAGGCTGGGGTGGCACTTGGGGGTTGTGGGCAGCACCCCACACTTGGGCTTTGTGTCCCTGCAGCTCTTGTCTGCTGGTGGAGAGGGACCTGAGGGATGGGGCACTGGTGCCTTGGCCCCCTCCCAGCCTGCCCAGCCCCTCACCGAGCTCCAGGGTGCAGCAGTGGGTGCTGGAGTGGTCTTGGTGCTGGTTTTGGGGTTGGAGGGGACACAGTGAGCACTGTGGGGACAGCCCTGAGGATGGGCTGAGGTGAGGGGGCATGGCCAGGGAGCAGTGAGGCTGGGGACGCACCTGATGGGTTGGGGTCCATGGAGAGGGGGCACAATGGGGCACCCCAGAGCCTGGTGCCTGGGGGACAGGGGACACAGGGCACTCCATGGGCAGGCATGGGGGGATTGGGGTGTATCTCCAGGGACATTCATCTGCTCAGATGTCCCACCAGTGTCCCTTTGGCATCCCTGTCCAGCCACACCACCAGCCTGTGTGGCACCCCTGGCCTGTACAAGCTCAACCCCTGTGCCCACCTGCAACCCCCACAGCCCTTCTACACCCACCCAGCACCCCCTATGCACCCACCACCACCCTCAGCACCAGCTCCCAAATCCAGCTCCAAGCCTCACACCCTGCACCCAGCCAGCCACGCTGGCTTGAGCTTGAGGGGTGTCAGCCCTGTGCCAGGCTGCCCAGGGAGCTGGGGCAGTGCCCAGCCCTGGAGGGATCCCAAAGCCCTGGAGCTGAGCTGCTGAGGGCTGTGGGTCAGTGCTGGGCTGGGCAGGGTGAGGCCGGAGGGTGACTCCATGACCTTCAAGCTCTTTTCCAAGCAGAATGCTTCCATAGCCCTACTAAGAAACACCTTTCTTGTATTTCCATGCTTTTTGGGGTGTTTTCTAGCCTCCCCTCAGTGACTCAAGAGCCATTGGTTTAGAGAGCTGTGTGGCAGAAGGCAATTCATGTGGGATCCAGCTCTGCTTTGTCCAGCCCCCTGCAGAATGCAGCCCTGGCACGAGCCAGGGAATGAGTCTGGTCTTGCTAGAAAGGAATGAGAACCACAGAGGGTTTGGTTTCTTCCACCTTCAGGCTTCAAGCACATGGTTGCTGTTGAATTTGATGTTCCTGTTGCATTTCATGCTGCTGTTGCATTCCATGCTGCTGATGCATTCCATGCTGCTGTTGGATTCCATGCTACTGTTGGATTCCATGTTACTGTTGGATTCCATGCTGCTGTTGCATTCCATGCTGCTGATGCATTCCATGCTGCTGATGCATTTGATGCTGCTGTTGCATTCCATGCTGCTGTTGCATTCCATGCTGCTGTTGCATTTTATGCTGCTGTTGCATTCCATGCTGCTGATGCATTCCATGCTGCTGTTGCATTCCATGCTGCTGTTGCATTCCATGCTGCTGTTGCATTCCATGCTGCTGTGCCTGAGCTGGTTTATCTGTTGAAATACAAGTTTGTGTTTTCCCCAGGAAGAGGAACCGACGTGGGGCCGTGGCTGGTGTGAGACACAAAGCAGCAGGTACCAGGCTTCCAGCACTGCTTCACAGCCCCAGAGTGATGGGGGTAGGAGGGGATCTCTAGAGCTCCCCCAGCCCCTGCTCAAGCAGGTTCCCCTGGCTCAGGGGGCACAGGAACGTGTCCAGGTGGGTTTGGGAAGCTCCTGAGAAGGAGCCTCCTGGGCAGCCTGGGCCAGGGCTCCCTCAGCTCAGCACCAAAGCACTTTCTCCTCCTGCGCCAGGGGCGTTTGCTGTGTTCCAGCAAAAAACAGAAGTGCATTGAGGCACAGTCATTAGGGCAACACAGAGGCTTCTCTTCAGCTGGGCTTGTTTCTTTGCATCAGCAGCAGCATCGTCACAACACTAACAAAAGCCATTTCCTTCCTCTTTTCTCTCTGTGCAGCAGATGTCAGCGCTGCTCCCAGCCTGGGATGGCAGGGAACTGAGCCCTGCTCACTCCTTCTGGCACGGGGGCTGCGGGATGGCCCGTGGGGACGCCAGGAGGGAGCATCTGTCCCTCCCCTAAGTGTCTTCTCCAGGGCTGGGCACTGCCCCGGCTCCCTGGGCAGCCTGGCACAGGGGCTGACACCCCTCTGAGGGAAACAGTCCTTTGCAGCCGTGGAGATGAGGGGTCGGTGCTGGGCTGGGCAGGGTGAGGGCAGAGCTGGGACTGCAGCAGCTTCAGGGGCTTCCACAACCAAACAAGTCCATGATTCTGAGGGGAAAAGTGGGGTTTGGTGGGGTTTTGAGGAGAAAAGTGGGGTTTGGTGGGGTTTTGAGGAGAAAAGTGGGGTTTTGAGGGGCAAAAGTGGGGTTTGGTGGGGGAAAAGTGGGGTTTGGTGGGGTTTTGAGGGGGAAAAGTGAGGTTTGGTGGGGTTTTGAGGAGAAAAGTGGGGTTTGGTGGGGTTTTGAAGGGGAAAAGTGGGGTTTTGAGGAGAAAACTGGGGTTTGGTGGGGTTTTCAGGAGAAAAGTGGGGTTTGGTGGGGTTTTGAGGGGGAAAAGTGGGGTTTGGTGGATTTTTAAGGAGAAAAGTGTTTTTTTGGTGGACTTCCGAGGGGTAAAAGTGGGTTTTGGTGGGGAAAGCATTTTTTTGGTGGCGTTTCAAGGGAAAAAATGACTGTTTGGTGGCCGAGTGAGGGAAAATGAAGCAATGAATGCCAGGACAAGGGAAAACAGCCTCCAGCTGCCCCAGGGGAGGTTTAAATTTGAGCTGGGGGAGAAACCTTACCCCTGAGAGGGGTGTGAGCCCTGTGCCAGGCTGCCCAGGGAGCCGGGGCAGTGCCCAGCCCTGGAGGGATCCCAAAGCCCTGGAGCTGAGCTGCTGAGGGCTGTGGGTCAGCGCTGGGCAGGGCAGGGTGAGGCCAGGGCTGGGACTGCAGCGGCTCCAAGCGCTGCCCCATCCCGGCTGTGGGCGCGTCGCTGGATCCGGGCCCAGGCGCCGCCATGGCCGCGGGGGGGGCGGGGCCGAGGCCGCAGCGCGGGAACGCGCCGGCGCCATGTTGCCCCCCAGCGGCCACCGAGGGACCCGGCTGGGGGAGGCGGCGCGGCAGGGATTGTCCCCTGTGCTGGGCCCTCACTCACTGCCACACGGACACTGAGGGGCTGCAGCGTGGCCAGAGCCCGGCACGGAGCTGGGGAAGGGGCTGGAGCACAAGGGGCTGGGGAGGGGCTGAGGGAATGGGGGTGTTGAGGCTGGAGAAGAGGAGCCTGAGGGCAGCCAGCAGCACTCTGTGACACTCCCTCACAGGAGCCTGTGGCTGGAGGGGAGTAAATCTCTGCTCCCAAGTGATGGGACAAGAGGAAAGGGGCTGGAGCTGCCCCAGGGGAGGTTGAGGCTGGAGCTGAGGCAGAGCTGTTTCCCTGAGAGGGGTGTCAGCCCTGTGCCAGGCTGCCCAGGGAGCTGGGGCAGTGCCCAGCCCTGGAGGGATCCCAGACCCGTGGGGCTGAGGTGCTGGGGGCTGTGGGTCAGTGCTGGGCTGGGATTTGATGGCCTTCAAGGTCTTTTCCAACCCAAATGAGTCTCTGATTTCAAGCTGCTTGTGCAAACTGCCACCCAGAGCTGGGAAGGTCTTGCTGTGCTGTAGCTGCAGAAGACAGGGATGGGACACGAGGAAACGGGCTCCAGTTGCCCCAGGGGAGGTTGAGGCTGGAGCTGAGGCAGAGCTGTTTCCCTGAGAGGGGTGTCAGCCCTGTGCCAGGCTGCCCAGGGAGCTGGGGCAGTGCCCACCCACGACCCCCACAGCTGCCCCACAGTCCTAAGTCCCAAAGGATGGGAGTGAGAGGAGCCAGGAGAGAAGGGAGGAACCACCCCCAGCATTTCCTCACTGCCTCAAACCTCTGCTGTCTAGGTGGGGTCTGCTTCCCTGCTTTCTTGCAGCTCCCAGATGCAGTGGCAGAACTTCCACCAGCAGCCTGTATTTTCCACAGGAGCTGAGCATGCAAAATGCACGGGATTGCTCCCTACAACCTCCCCACGCTGGATAATCCAGAGCAATGCCCCTCAAACCACCTGCATTTCCCTCCTGAATTTCCCCAAAGGGGTTGCTTTTTTGTTTTTTTTCAAAGCTGGGCTATTTTGCTCTTCCCAAAGAGACAGGAGAGATTCTGTGAGCTTGGAAGGGAACAAAGCCTGCTCAGGACACCCGAAAGGATGGAGAGACAATTCACGGCAAACGTGTGTCTTCTGAGTGAAAACACGACGAGTAAGTGCACAGACAAAGCATTTCTGGGTTGGAAATAGAAACCTACATTTATTTTGCCACACACTTAACAAAAAATGGCTGTGTTCACCCCAGGAAACATCAGCTGAAGGCTCTAAACCGCTGCCCAACCACCTGAAAGCACTGGAAAGCGCGGTACTTTACCCAGGAAGGCGTCAAAGTCGGGACCCACAGGCAGCACTGGGTAAGAAGCTCAGTTAAAAGCACCTTGTTCTTTGGGAGACCCCAAAGGGAATGAAGAAGATGATGGGAGAGAGATGCTTTATGACTTATGCACATCAGGCATGATGCTGTAAAAAGCCATTATCGGCCCATCTGAAGCCATCTGGGGCGTTAGGAACGGAAGGGATCAGGACCTGTAAGGGACCAGGCATGAAAAGAAAACAGACACCTGCCTGGAGATCATCTCTGCCGGGACTCGAACCCGGAACCTCTGGATTAGAAGTCCAGCGCGCTCGTCCATTGCGCCACAGAGACCTCACCGTGAGCTCAGTGTCGGCACCGGAACTGAAACCCCCGCAGCTCCCACATCACCGGAGGGGTCTGCGCACCCCACGCTCGCTGCACACGTCCCAGGCAGCGTGAAAGCCCAGCGCCCGGATCGATCTCCCTCACGAATCAGTATCCCCGAGCATCCCCTTCTTCCACGGGGAAGGGCTGTTCACTGTGGGTACGATGCACATCTCGCTCGGCAGCAGGGATGCAGCAAAAACGTGGCTGCAGGCTCTCATCTGTGTCTCTGGCAACCTCTCAGCGCTGTCTGAGGCTCGACCGAGGGCAGAGCTAAACCCTGGAGCAGAGCTGGTTGCTGCATCCCCCTCAGCATCATCGCAGCATCCTCGGTTCAGAAGCCGAGAGGGATGAAGAGGATTTAGCGTTCAGCGCTGTATGGCAACAATGAGGAGGAAAGCTCTGTAACAGAGGGGAAAAAGAGAGCAGCTATCGCATTTTCATCTTAAGCAAGCTGTCAGTCACGGGTTAACGTGTCTCTGGGTGCCTCTTGCATTGGAAAAGAATTAGGATGACATGAAAACAACAGGAAATATCCTTTTACATCTGCTGAGCGAAGGATTCGGCTCCGTGACGCGACTCCTTGCTGTGAACAGACACACTCGGTGCTTCTACACTGTGTGAATGGCAGGGTATCACTTGCTCCCAAGTGTGCTCTTAATTAGGGACGATTGTGAAAGGCAAGACACCAACTACAACATGACTGGCTTAGAACAAACGCTACCTGAAACCAGGAGCTGTTACGTTGACGTGGCCCAAGCTAAGCTAGCTCTTACCGGCTTGAGAACGCCCCATCACCGACTAGGCTGGCCCTGACTGGTCTACACAACTGTATTGTCACATATTAAATCCTCCATTCCCCACAGATCTGTGTCCTCCACACATTAGGCTGGGGCACTGCCGCGTGCCCAGATGAAATGTGAGGGAACAAATATCCCCAGTAACCGTACGCTGTGTCCTCACCTCCCTTCTCGGATGGTGTGGGACTGACTTTCACGACCCCAGGCCTGGAAAACTCCCACTAAATAAACCTCAAAGGATAAAATCCTGCCCCTTGCTATCCCACAAGGATGTTCTAAAACTCAGAATCATAGAATGGTGGGGTTGGAAGGGACCTTTAGAGCTCATCCAGTCCGACCCCCTGCAGAAGCAGGGTCACCTAGGTCAGGTCACACAGGAACATGTCCAGGTGGGTCTTGAAGAGCTCCAAGGAGGGAGACTCCACAACCCCTCTGGGCAGCCTGGGCCAGGGCTCCCTCACTGAAACACTGAAAGAGCTTTTTCTTATGTTTAAGTGGAACTGTTTGTGTTCCAGCTTCATCCCATGACCCCTTGTCCTGTTGCTGGCTACTATAGAAAAGAGGGATGTCCCAACCTCCTGACACCCACCCTTTAGATATTTATACATGTTAATAAGTCTCCTCTTCTCCAGACTAAACAGCCCCAGTTCCTGCAGCCTTTCCTTGTATGAAAGATGCTCCAGTCCCCTGATCATCTTGGTGACTCTGCACTGGCCTCTCTCCAGCAGTTCCCCGTCCCTCTTGAGCTGAGGAGCCCAGAGCTGGACACAGGACTCCAGATGAGCCCTCACCAGGGCAGAGTAGAGGGGGAGAAGAACCTCCCTCAACCTGCTGCCCACACTCTTCCTGATGCCTCCCAGGCTGCCATTGTCTTCTTGGCCACGAGGGCACGTTGCTGGCTCACATTTGGCACTATCAACCATACACCTCTCGGCACACACACAGGCGTGGAGAATGCAGTCAGTGACCCCTGATGTTCCCTCCCTCTGCAAAACAGAGGCATCGTGGGGAACCCAAACCAGCCAGAGATCCTGAAAATGCACCTTTAGAAACACTCAAAGGGTCCACCAGAAAGCAGGTTAGACGTTCCCCTGCTGCCACCCTCCAAGAAACAACACCTTCCCCACACACGTGTGCGACTGTAGCCACGGAATCGAACCTCACACGCAAACCCCGTCACCAAGACATCTCTGCTCTGGGGCCTGTCGCAACAAACGTTTCAGCTGAAGCATCCAGAAGGGAAAAACCCCGTCCCTCTGTTTCTATTCTTCACAGAAAAGTGGGGTTAATGATCCCTGTGCACCACGAGCCCCACAGAGCTGTGACGGAGCCATCGCGTACGTTCAGAGCGGATTTTACAGCCTGGAGGCTTTCCAAATCTCTTCTTCAGAGTTAAGCCAATCTGCCCGACTCTAACAAAGCAACACGTTGTTTTCTTTTAAAGAAAAAGTCGGTATCTAATCCCTACAATGGCTTTTTTAGCTGCAAACTGGCACCCTCCGCCGGTATGGCGGTGAAGGCGCCGTGCCCAGTTTCTCCAGGCGGAGACACCGTCCCGAGCACCAGAGCGGGCAGCTCTTAGCCCCTTACACCTCCAGGGTCTTTCTAATCCCAATGGTTCGTGTTTTCTCTTCTTTTTCCCCTCCCCGAACAGAATAAACACAAACGAACAACAAAACCCCACCAACCGCAACAAAGAGCCGCGCGAGTCGGCCGCTAACCCCAGCGCCATCGCTCCCGCTTGGCACTCACATACATTCCCCTCTGCAGTAATTACAAGCTCCCAGGCCTGGCTTGTCTCGGCTTTTCTTTCCCCCTTCCGACAAGTTTGTACTTTGTTGCCGCCTGTGCCCGCTCCGCACCCACCTGGGACACGGCGTCCGCCGGCTGATGGTGCCCGTGGACCAGCCCCCGGTGCCCCTGGACCAGCCCCCGGTGCCCCTGGACCAGCCCCCGCTGCCCTCGGACCAGCCCCCGGTGCCCGTGGACCAGCCCCGGGTGCCCCTGGACCAGCCCCCGCTGCCCTCGGACCAGCCCCGGGTGCCCCTGGACCAGCCCCCGCTGCCCTCGGACCAGCCCCCGCTGCCCTCGGACCAGACTCCGGTGCCCGTGGACCAGCCCCCGGTGCCCCTGGACCAGCCCCCGCTGCCCTCGGACCAGCCCCCGGTGCCCGTGGACCAGCCCCCGGTGCCCTTGGACCAGCCCCCCCTGCCCTCGGACCAGCCCCCCCTGCCCTCGGACCAGCCCCGGGTGCCCCTGGACCAGCCCCCGGCTCGCGGTGCCCCTGGACCAGCCCCCGGTGCCCCTGGACCAGCCCCCGGTGCCCTCGGACCAGCCCTCGGCTCGCGGTGCCCCTGGACCAGCCCCCGGTGCCCTCGGACCAGCCCCCGGCTCGCGGTGCCCCTGGACCAGCCCCCGCTGCCCTCGGACCAGCCCCCGGTGCCCCTGGACCAGCCCCCGGTGCCCTCGGACCAGACTCCGGTGCCCCTGGACCAGCCCCCGGTGCCCCTGGACCAGCCCCCGGTGCCCTCGGACCAGCCCCCGGTGCCCTCGGACCAGCCCCCGGTGCCCTCGGACCAGCCCCCGGTGCCCATGGACCAGCCCCCGGTGTCCCTGGACCAGCCCCCGGTGCCCTCGGACCAGCCCCCGGTGCCCCTGGACCAGCCCCCGGTGCCCTCGGACCAGCCCCCGCTGCCCTCGGACCAGCCCCCGCTGCCCTCGGACCAGCCCCCGGCCACGCTTCTCTCCGGGGACCGTTCCACGCACAAAGCCCCGCGCTGAGCCGCCGCGTCGGTTCCGGCCACGCACCTCCCGCACCTCCAGCTTCCGTCCTCTCCCTTCCCACTCTTTAACTTTCTGCACCTTCTCCTCCCGCCTGCGCTCGTCCGCTCCTCTGCGGCTCCCTCCGTGTCCGCCGGCGCTCCCGCAGCTCCCGGCGCTTCCCCCGCTGCCTTTGTCCCCTCTCGGACTGCCCTTTCCGCCCGGGCCGGCCGGAGGTTGCATGGGAAGGGGGGTGGCGGCCAGGGCTCTGCACAAAGGGGAGGGCAGAGGCCGCGGGGAGGGATGAACGAGCCGGGTGGAGGCGAGGGGGGAGCGGGGAGAGGAGCCGGGCTGGGCTTCCACCGCTCCCAGGTCATAGTGTGGGCTGCCCTGGCTAGAAAGAGTTTTATGGCAGGTCTTGGATTTACTAACGTGTCTGTAACGTCCCCGAATGGCGTGTTCAGTTCGGTTCCCAGCCATCACCACTTGGTGCCACTGTTACTCTGTGTTTCTCCTCAAAATCCCGTGCGAAATCCCGTGGTAGAGCAGCAAAAACTGTGGCGAGCCAAAGCTGCCGGGCGGAGGGAGGGCACAGAATCCTCCACGTGCAGCTTCTGCCCGACAGCCCCATCCCAGGGACGGTGTAGAATCCTTTCGGTCCACCTTTCCCTGCCGTTTCGATGCCAAGGTGCAGCTGATGTGGGTGCAGCGGTGTCTGCCGGTGCCTAGAAAAACCCATCTGTTTCTCCTAAAGACATTTTGGGGAGCAGCGGTCTCCCAGCCATTCACCACCCGGCGTTTCATACAAGCTGAATATCCTCCGGGTGCATCGTTGCAACGTCCCTTACTCATGGTAAGTCTCCTGAACGGAGGCTGCATGCGGCAGGTTTCAACTGATAAGCAATTGCTTTCTTCTCTTGAGGCTGGAAGACGTTGTCACCTAAGGAACTGTGATAACAAGGCAGGGCTGATAACAGTGCAAGCTGGTGGAGGATCCAGGCAAGGCAGCCCCTTAAGACCAGGGTGGGATGACCAGACAGAAATATGCTTCAATTTTTCTTCTCAGACTGAGACATCCCAGATAAAGCCCTTATCCAGCCTTGTCTCCAATCGATATGCTGCTTCAGCCTCACCCTCAGAGCACAAGGGCAGGCATCTAGGGAACAGCTTTATCACAGCCAGAGGATGCTGGGTTTTCCCACCCAAAGATGAGTTCAGTAGCTGAGGCCACGTCCCAGCTGTGTGCCCTCGCTGCTGGGGTTGAGCTTTGTGGTGTGCTGCTGCTCCAGCCACGCCGGGGATGAGGGTGCAGCCCAGCAGCCTGGGGATGCCTGAGAGGGGGATGCAGGGAGGCAAACAGAAAAGTGCCCTGGGGCATTCTCCTCGCTGCTAGGACTGTTCCCAAGAGGCTCCAGTTGGGGACATCCTATTCTGGAAAGAGTTGAATGGCATAGGTACAAAGCCCACCACTAAAGTTTAGCCTCCATACCTGAGGGTGGTCCCAGGCACGTTGAATTTAATGCTAATCCTGCTGCATCCCACAGAGCATTGTGGTTCCCAGTCAATTCAGAGCACAGATACCTATTGCCACCCCTCCTGTAGGGATGCAGAATCTCTGCTGAGCCCTCATCGCTGTCAAACCTGCTGGTGAGAGTCACCTATCCAAAGACAACTGCAAAGTAGATGTCTCCATCAGGTCTTGGTCCCTTCATAGCCGGCAGCAAGACAGGGGAATGACTCCCATAGCAGCAGACACTTGTCCCAGCATGAGCTGACTCACTTCCAGGAGGTGCCCCCTGCTCTGCACTGCTCATTCACAGAAGGGATCTCTAAAGGTCACCTGTATTCCAAGCCCCCTGCCAGAGCAGGACCACCTAAAGTAGGTCACACAGAAACTCATCCAGGTAGGCTTTGAATGTCCAAGGCTTGGATGCTGAAATTCAACCTGGAGCTCTCTTGCTGCTTCGTTTTGTAGATGTCAAAGCTGGAAGCCTCTTCTCAACGTTGGGTCTCGACTGCATCACGAGCCAGCAAACCAGTCTCATCCAGATCTTGTGTCATGTGAAGGCAGAAGGAGTGGGATGGTTCTTGTTGTCAACCTGGGCTTTAAAGATCCGACGGTGAAATAAACACTCCCCTCTCCTCTGCGGGAGCACGGCTCCTGCTTCCAGCACCCGATCTCCCCTTCAGCTTTCCAAACCTCCTTCCCTGGCAGTTTTGTCCACCTCCTAGGAACAAAACAAACACGAGCCACTGCCTCTCAGTGCTCTCAGCTCTTGCTTTTCAGATGCAGCTCCAAATTGCCTGAAGCACTAAGGCCAAAGTGGGTTCTTGTTCCCGTGGTGCTGCTCTTGGTGCCGTGCGTGCGGCAAGACCTCACCTCTGCCTGCCTTCTGCCAGCTCAGATACACACAGTTCCCAGAGAGCAAAATCCCTTGGAGACAGGGCACTAGGGACATTTGCACATGGCTGGAGAGTGCAGCTCAAGCAAGTGTTAATTCCACTTACGTGCTGAAATTGGCAGGAGAGCAACTGAGTTTTCCATCCAGCTCTAAAGTGCTCTCACAGTGATCTAATTCACCACTGCGGAAGCAGCAGCAGCCATTCAAAAGCTCTACCAGCTTTCTGGCTGTGCAATTGGTTGACAAGATGACTTCATGTTAGCAGATGTGTCCAAGTTCTTTGTCTTTCTCCAGTTCTTGGGTCCTCACCAGAGCCTGCAGTTGCACTTGGTCCTTTGGGCTCGCTGCCGTGCTGCTGCGTCGTGGCAGCTCTGACAGGCTGAGACTCCAGGCTCCACGGTTCAAATCACCACATCTGCTTAGAGGAGACTTTTGTCAGAAGAGACAAGAAGGAGAGCGTTGTGCTGCCTTCAGGAAACCAAGAAGTATCCTTTCACACTGACATGAGACATAAACTTGGTGTGCAGGCAGCTCTGCACCAAAGGCCAAGAGTGCCAATTAAAGTGCCTGAACGCAGGCCCCTTGCTCAGAGAGAAATGGCTTTGAGTGGTTTCTGACACATGTGTAACTCCCTCAAAACGTCATCTTGTGCCCTCTGGACACATGGGCCAAAATTCACTCTGCTCTGACAAGAAACAGACAAACAGGGAGGCGCTGCTGTGATAAATCACCCGTTCAGCGAGGTCTCTGCCACTGGCACACGTGATGTCCTCGTAAGCAAACCAAAGGAATGAGATCCAGCCAAAGGCAAAGGAGATCCAGCCAAAGGCAACACCAATTTATGAGCTCTTCTGGATGCTCATAACAGTCAACCTGTCAGGGTAACTTCAGTGGCATGAGCTCTGCTCTCCTGTTAAGATCCGTGACTTAAGGCTGCAAGACACTGGCAAAATACAGAGGAACGATGAGCAGAAGCTTCTGAGTATCCCAGTCTATGATAATTAGCTGAAACAAAGTAGTACATGAGCAATATGGGAATGGAGGCATGTATTGGGTGGGGGTTACCAAGGCATCTATATGTGGACAGAGAAAGTTTTCTCCAAGATGGTCATTTGTGGGAAAGGAGCAGAGAAGGAGCTCGGTCTCCAGCGGGAAGAGGGGCAGGGGTGGCCCAGGCTGGTGTTAATCACTTGTGATCCAGCCACACTCACAATATAAGAGAAAAAACCCAACAAAACACAACACAACCAACCAAAAAACCCAAATCTAAAAAAAAGCCCCACATGGTAAAAGCTGAGTCAAATCAAAAGGGGGAGTTGGGGGGGGCTTTGTTGGGAGAACCGTGGAGATGGTCCTCAGAGGATCAAAGATGAGACCCTTGAATCTGTTTAGAATCAGAGAATGGTGGGGGTTGGAAGGAATCTTTGGAGATCATCCAGTCCAATCCCCCTGCATTAAATGAATGAATTTAATTAAGTTAAAGAGGTGGGAAGGATGAGTGAAATAAACTGGCACAGAATGCACTTGGTGCTGCTTCTCCACACACTGGACAGGAACCACGATTGTCAGGTTTTGGTTGGGCATCTCAGGACCATTTGTAACTAAATCTGACCCTTGGAGAGGAATGAATTGGAGAGGGGTATGGGGGAGATGGCATTTGCCAGCAGGGAGATGGGGGCAGATGGCATTTGCAATGCCTCTCACCCCTCTACTTGGCTGCCCCAGGCTCATCTCTCCTAGGGTGAGGGAGCTTCCAGCTGCACTAGGTGCTCTCCTCTCCTGAGCCATTGCTACTGTGGCTTTATCTCCCTTTTGGATTTGAAATGTGGATAAAGCAAAGCTGGCAAGCTAATTATTCCTCACTGTCAAACACTGCTCTTGGTTTGCAGTCTGCAGACAGCTGGAGAGTGATGAATCCTTTTGTGTTTGCAGCAGCCCTGGATTTGCTCCAGCAAAAGGTGCAAACAGGCAAGGAAGTTGTGCATTAGCATGCTCCATTGGCATAGATTTCACTGTTACTGCATCTAAGCTGAAGAAAGGGGCTCATGTGAAGGGAGAGGGCAGACAGGGCCCAAAAGTGATAACAGCTTGATGGTGAGAATGCAAATCCTCAGGCTCAGAAGACATCACCAGGCACCCAAAGAATGCTGCACCCTATTGAAAGATTGGCCCTCTATGACAGGACCTGCTGGGCTGTGCTTGGAGTTGGATCCTGCTGCTTCCTCATCCAATTGGCATCAGCACTGTGGTGCCTCTGCCTAGAAGGTGTTCCCTGTTTGAGAGACCAGCAGTGAACTTGAGCATTGAGTTGAACTTGAGCATTTGAGCACTTGAGTGCTGAAACAGTGGCCCTGAAGGAGGCTGCGTGGCTGTTCTGCCAGGTCATGCCAAGCACCAAGAAGGCTGCTGCCCACACCAAGCATCTCCTTGGGTACCCAGCGCTTCTGGGAGCACCCAGCTCCTTCACATTGTTTGTGCAGCGCTGTGCTAGGCAGAGGCTGCTGGGGAATGGATCCAGTGCAAAGAGAGTCATAAGGATCCCTCCTTAATCGTCACAAGTCTCATGGGCACTTCCCAGGGAACGTGTTTCCACATCCACAGACAGGAATTGGCAGCAAGGAATGAGGTGAGATCTGGTGGCAGCAAGGATCTGAACCTTAAACCCTCCGTTCATCTCAGGATCTGAACCTATTCTGCCATCCAGAGGCAAAACTGCTCAGGCTGCTGGGGGGCTGAGAGCAGAGGAGAGGTGCCTGTGTCACTGTGGTGGCTGTAAACCAGAGCCATCTGCTGCTCCATGAAGGTGGGACTGGTGCTCTCAGCTCTCCAGCAGACGGAGTTTGAACACAGGCTGCCAAATTAGTTACAGAGATGTAATTACATTTATCCACCAGAGAGACGACTAAGGGCTGACGAGGAAGCTGAGGGCTGGAGGTGTGCAGGAATGCAGATGGACCAGGACAGATCTTTAAAGCACTTCAGTGTTAATTGTTGGGAGAACTCCCCAGCTGTTCCTGTTACTGATGCTGAGTTGGAGCTGTGTGTAATGCAAGGGGGTCAGTTACAGAAGTTCAACAGTTGCCACTTCACATCCTGGCTCCTCATTTGAGAAGGAGAAAGTGTCTCCTCATCTACTTTTGCAAGAAGCATCTTCCTGCTGCTTTTAAGATGCAGAACAGGAATGCCCATAACAATGCCTGGCTTTCCTCTGCTGAGATTGCTGGGTTAACTGCTTCCACGTGGGAGCAGCCATGCCCTGATGCTCCTATTCCTGTTATTCCCAGTAGATATGAAAATAGACCCTTAATTGCTCCAGAGGGTGACTGCTTCACAGGACTGTCAATCTCAGCAGAGGCTTCCAAAAGGGACAATGTCTAGAGGCTACATGAAGCCCATCAATGCATTTTTGAAGCCAAACAGCACTGTTTAGCCAGCTGGTCTGGGCTCCCAGGCCAGAGACATGGAAATCCTTTGTCCCTTCTACAGCCCTGCCCTTAAATGTGAGGCTAGAAGGAAATCTGTGCAGGGAGAAGGTTCACAGGGAGAACTGGACCCCACACAGACCATGCATTGACCTCTTTCCCTTGCCACCCTTGTGTGTACCTCCCATCCCCTTACTGCCACTGTCCTGTGACAACAGGAGCTTGTGGAGAGGGGCGGGTGAGCATGATGTGGGGAGGTGGATTGGTGCACTATACAACATCCCTTCGAGAAGCACTTGGCCTTAGCAAAAGAAAGAGTCACAACTAGTCAAACTGTGTGTCTCTGCAATAGGCTTTGCACCTTGGCATCTGCCTGCAATGCTCTTGGGGAGCCTGATGCAGAGCACCGTGGGGAGCAGCCAGCAGTGTCTGCTGACCCGAAGCTCCAGGCTATTAGGAAACAAGACAGTGTTTAACCCAAAGAAACTTCTTCCTGCAACAGTAACACATGGGCAGGGGGATGCACATTTCTCAGCTTTGATACTGTCACTGTACTGCTAAACAAAAAGACAGCAGCCAAAGCCCCAGGCCAGTGTCAAAGGCATCTGTGACCTCCTCACAGCAAAGGTTCAGGGATGAGCCTCCACAGCATCCTCAGCACTAGGACACCCCATGCTATGATCCTCTCCTGCCCCACAGCTGGCAATTATTTCTACAGAGACACCCTCTCTGCTGAAAACAGCTCTCAGCTATTTGGGATTTGCTCACTGATATCTTTATCAGGCTTTCAACACATTTTGAGGGCCTCAAGTGTCTCCCTTGAGTGTGTCACATCCATGCAGGAACGCTGTGTGTCATTTGGGGTGTAACAAGAGCTGCCTGTAGGTATTCACCCTTCAGCAAACAGAGACACGACACTGCAGCAGATGACACAACACAGTAAAAGCACAGAGGAAGAGCACAAGGAAGATAAACCACTCAATCCAACCTATCCTGTATTTGGTGATGTGCTTTAGTTTCCCAAGTTGCAGTGACTCAGTCTCTGCTGGCCAGACCTGGGCAGGTCTCTGAGGCTGCTCCGTGTGGCAGCACTGTGGGAATGCCTTTTCCAACGCTCTGTTTCATCTGCCTTTTAGTACATCGATGAGTTTTCATCCTTTTGTACAAAGCTGTTTGCTCTGCTGGCTGAATTCAACAGGAGGAGAGATGGAGGAGTTTGAACTACTGAGGTTATGCTCCACCTCAGCATCTCTGAGCCCAGGGAGGGACTTTGCACAGGATGCTATTGGCAGCGTTTCTCTTGGGTTTCAGTTCACTCAGTCTGGCTGCTGCTGAGGTTGTTCATCAGCTTTCAGTCACAAATAGGAGAAGGAGAGGAGATCTACCACTGAGAAGTTTTAGCAATAGTTTTACTGGGGTTTTTTTACCTATCCAGTGGTTTCTTTATTCATTTTCTCTGTCAGAATCTTTCTGTTCACTGGGAATCTCAGCAGGGTTCTTCACTTGTTAATAGTGCTGATTAAATTTCATAGTCTCAAATGTAAATATTCAAAGAGAGTTTCTCTCTTCCCACCATTTAAACAGCACAGACTGTGCATTTTCATACATCTTGTACAGGAATTAATTGGACATGACTAAAGCAGAGCTGCCTGCGCAGGGCACAGCTGAGGACAGACATGATCTGCAATATATGGTCCCAAGCATGCTGGCAAGAACCCCAGACAGCCCTTCCTGGCAATGCTGGGCTTCCCAGCCCCAGAGGCACTGCTTGGATGAGCCTCCCTGCTCCCTGAGGTTGATACCTGTAGGAAAGGATGCAGGAGGCTTTGCATCTGTCTCTGGGACATCTTGGCTGAACTCCAGTCCTCACAATCCTGCACAGAGAGGAAGGAAAGAAGGAAGAAGGTGAGAAGACTCTCCTGTAGATGTTGCATTTCACTACAAATAGCAAACCTCTGTGTTTCAAGTGATGACTTTGGGGCAGGTGAGGGCACAATGAATCAGGACTTGGCACTTCTCCAGCCATTAGCATCTATTTCCTTTTGCTGCCCCAGTCTTGGTAGGGGAGACCTGGGAAAGGACTGCACCCTCTGGCCCATTGAGCTCTTCTATGAGGTGGTAATTTCAGACTGAGGTCTCCTCCTCACCATCACCATCTGTTTATCTTTCTCCACATACTATTTCATTTCCCTCCTGTAGTTCCAGGCTCTGGCACATCTCCCCTGCCCTCAGCACCTCACGCCAGGCGTGGGAAAAGCCAGAGCTTCCTCAGGCAGGAGACAGACTGCAAGAGAGAGCCCTGTCCCAGCACTCACATTACAGGATTCATTTCCTTGCAGGCTCTGGCAATAATTCCTTTCCTGCTTACAGGAGAAAGCTCACACTCCTTGAAGGGCTTTATGTCTCATGCTAATACAAGTTGCTTAAGGAGAACGCTTCAAAAGAGGGACATAAATCTTTGATGAGTATTCGTGAATGCACAGAGCGATGCCCAGCCAGATGAGAGTTAAATGGGCAGTGAGGCTGGGGGAAGATTATTTCCTCAACCCTGTCCTACTTGGTTGTTCAAAGCAACGGGGGAACAGAGCCCAGAAAGGGTACCAAAGTGAGCCAGAGCCTGCATCTCTTCTTGTTCCATTCCAGCATCTCTTTGTGTTCCCTTCCAGCATCTCGTGGTCATCGGTGGTTTATCATCACTTGGTCTGGTGCTGTATTTTCTCTCCTCTCCTTTACCATCAAGTGTTTGCTTCTGGACAGGAGGAATGGCATTCTTTCTCCTGGCATAGGAAAGAACACACAGCCTGGTAACTATTGCTCTCAGCTTCAGCATCAGCAGCCAACTACTGGCATTGCTCAAACAAAGGGGAGCGCAGGCACGGTGCGTCCCTCCTGCTGCTGAAGATAGCCAGAGACAGGCATGGTGAGATGAAGAAAAGCTGTTGTTGGTTGCAAAGCCCTTCCCTTTCCTGCATTAAGGGCTAATTTGAGGCTGAGATGATTTGATAATGTGGTAACATTCACCACCCAAAGCCGTTTAATTTCCCACCCGAGGTGGATGGACACGGGGAGCAGCGCTGGATGCTGGGCAGCAGCAGGGTCAGCACTCCCGAGTGCCATCACAGCTTCATCTCATGTTGCTGATGTCTCTCCCTCTCCCATCCTGTCCCCACACACTCTGGCTTGTGGCAGGAGGTCTGGCATGAGACGATTCCAGAAGCACCCTCTCCAGCAGTGTTGCCCAGGGGCCATGCATCTTGGCAGGAGTAGCCCAGACCATGGGGTGAGATGAAGTGCACTGGGGCTCTCCACAACTTTGAGGCCTTCCATTTTCTCTGCACAGCAGCTTGGGCAGGATGCTAGTTGTTAATCCAAGGCTTGCCCTGAAACCAAGTTGTGGTTTGAACCCAGAACAAATTCTGTTCACTGACTCTGACGAGAGGAACGGGCAGCGCTCAGTGTGTCCCTCCCGCTGCCACGAGCACCGCAGATCAAAGGGCTGTGAGGGATGTTGAATGGAGAGGAGCTGCACAGAGGAGAGAAGATGCAATGCTTTATCAGTGCAGGACAAATCACAGCCCTTTCCACAGGCTCCTGGGAACAGCAGGGGAGGGCAACGCTCCCGTTCCACCCCAGCATTACAGCCAGTGGAACTGCAGCCACCCTTGTCTGCACAGCTTTGCCTGATGCTGCAGCTCTGATGCCAACTGAGTCAGACTCTCATCAGACTCTGACTTAAATGACAGTGCAGAGCCTTGATGCTGTCTGGTCTGAGCTGGGTGAGGCTGCTGGCACAAGCCCAGCCACTGGGCTCACACTCATCCAGTAGAAATACTGCAGATTGCCTGCAGCCAGGCAGGGGAATTAGAGATGATGGAGGAGCAGGAGCCAGGGGGAAGGGCTGTGGCGAGCTCACAGCTACCTTGTGTGGCATCCTACTTCTCAAAGGGAAGCACCAGAGATGTGAGTGGGGGAAGCATGTCTCTCCCTCACCCTGCTGTGCTCATCTCAGCCCTGCTTCTCTCCTCACCACTGTCCTGGTCGCTTCCAGCCCACCACCCCTTAAGGAATGCTCCTAAGCCCAGGCTTATCCTTGCCCCAGAGGATGTGCTGTGGCAAAGGTAGGGGAAAACGACTCACACAACACACAACAAGTCATTGTGAGCTCATCTGATGCTTTGCACACCCAGAGGTACACAGCAGAGCTGCACAGTCCCTCCCCTTGCCTCGGGTGCACAGACCCCCAGCTCAGAGACATCTGCCAGATGACACTGTCCTGTTGTGCTCTCACTGAGCTGCAACAAGCTTTGTCCTGACACAGTTTCCCACACAGCTCCAGCTCGTTGCACGTGCAGACAGAGCTCAGCCAGGCCTGGTGTGGTTTTCAACCTGAACCAGATTACACTGATGATTTGTCTTTCAGGAAATGGTCCCAAATGCTTCAAGTGCATTTGCTCTTTAATCCATTTGCTCTTTAATCTTTAAGCCACGAACTTGAAGGGTGCTCTGCAATCCCTTCTCCTACCAGTAGTTCTGTGGAGCAGGTAGTTTGATAGGAGAACACTTAATTATCATTACTGACAGAGCATCATATGCTCCTAATTCGTGGAAATAACTTCAGAAACAAGCACCTGCAGGGACAAAACTCATCTGCTCTTCCAGCTCTTTAACATGGCAAAGAGGAACACGCCAGAGTGCCTTGCTTGAGTCACACTTGAATGATGTTACCATTTTCAAATGGGGGTCAATAATTATGCCAGACTGCAGGGATGGCTGGAGGGGGACAGAGAAATGAAAGGTGCAGCTGGAGAAGAGCAGGGCCCTCAGCTGCACAAAGAGTTTGATGGGTGAGGACCCCCCCAGGCACATGCAATCGGATGCAGGCTGACTGCAGGTCATCTGGCATCCCTTTGAAGGCACCTTTCAACTGAGAAGGGTTTGCTGGAAGCAGACCCATGAATAGTGCCAGAGAAGAAGGTATTGAACTCCTGAGTCACTCCCTGTGATGGCACACTGTGGTGAGGAGTTCCACAGGTTTCCTGTGAGAAGAGACATTTCAGCCTCTTCCTTCTGAACTCGCTCATTTAAACTCGCTCTTAAGGCACGTTGTTTCTCCATCATGGCAGGAGCTCACACCTTCCCTGTGTTTTTAATCCTTCAGTACTCCCCCTGTCTCTGACCAGTAATTCCAGTTTCCCAGACTTCCCAGCACAGCTTTGGGGACTCCCAAGTGAAGAGGTGTCTCTGTCACTGTCCTTTACAGCGCTCCCATTCTGCCCCCTCACTCCGAATCACCCCCACATGCAGCTCCCCAAAGAGCTCTGCTCTGTCTGAAAGGTTTGCAGGCTCTGAGAGGGGTTCATCCATCAAGCAGAGATTTGGCAGCTTTCCTGGGACTGTCAGTTCCCAAGAACAAACAGCTGCAAAGGCATCATCCTCTTCCTGGAACCAGAGAGGAGCACACACGGCTCCACACAGCCAAGCGCCCTCGAGCCGCCAAAGCTGAGCCCAAGGGCTGTCTCTGGACCCAACTGTCCTCTGAGCACAGCTCTGCTCAGCTCAGAGGCAGCAGCACTCTCCAGGCAGCATCTTTGCCACACGTCCAGAGCTGGAGCTGAGCCAAGTATGAGACTGTGTGCCCCCATCAGGCATCATCAAGGACACAGGACTCGTGTCCTTGGGGACACAAACGCTTGTGGCTGCAGACAGATGAGCCCATCCCTTTGTGCATCCCTGTGCACAAACCATGGCTGTGAATCTGTCAGCTGCCCACCTCCACATGGAGGAGCCTACGGTCTAAGGAGCCTGTGCCATCCACACACTTCTCCCATGAGTCCTGAGGCTGGGAACACACCTTGCTCCACGCAGCAGACACCGTTCCCACACCTGGCACCAAGCCCTTCACCAGCCCAGCCCTACAGCTTGTCCAGCCAGGATGTCTGTACTAGAAGATTGAATGCATCTAGGGTTGTTCTCCAGCATTAATGTTGGCTGGTATCCCCAAGACCATATCCAGGCTATCAAACTCCCTTCAGTCTCACGTTGTTACAAGTGAGCTCAACAAACACATCACTCCTGAGCACAGTTCCAAACCCTGCCCAGCTCCCAGAGGAACAGTTTGGGAGAGCATCATTTGGCATGAACTAAACCCATCTAGAGCTGACAGTCACCCAGTGGCAATCCCTTCATGCCATTTAACTCACCAGAGGGGGCATTTGGCCTCCACATCTGCAGGGAGACAGCAGAGTCTTCCCATAGAGTGGAAGGAGAAGTTTGGTGGTAACAGTTTGCAAGTCCCTAAAGCCCAGCAGCCAGGAGGCAGACCACAGGCTCAACACGAGCTCTGGCCTTTGGGGAAGGTTGTAGCTCACAGATCCTCAACATGGCTTTGCCTCTGATGACTGGTGGGGAGACAAGAGCTTGAGTCACCAACATCCTTCACAGTACTTTGCTTCCCTCCAGCTCCTGCTGTTGATCTGGGAAAGCAGCATCTGTCTGGGACCTTTAAAGCTCATCCAGTCCAACCCCCCTGCAGAAGCAGGGTCACCTAGCTCAGGTTGCACAGGAACATGTCCAGGTGGGTCTTGAAGAGCTCCAAGGAAGGAGCCTCCACAACCCCTCTGGGCAGCCTGTGCCAGGGCTCCCTCAGCTCACACTGAAGGAGCTTTTTCTTATGTTTAAGTGGAACTTTTTGTGTTCCAGCTTCATCCCATCACCCCTTGTCCTGTTGCTGGCTACTATAGAAAAGAGGGATGTCCCAACCTCCTGACACCCACCCTTTAGATAGTTATAAATGTTAATAAGATCACCCCTCACCCTCCTCTTCTCCAGACCAAACAGCCCCAGTTCCCTCAGCCTTTCCTCACATGAAGGATGCTCCATTCACCACGCTGCACGTGTACACTTGCTTGTGAGACAAGGATGAACAACCACGTGTGAGGAATGATCTTCTCCAGGCCCCTGACTGCTCCCCTGAACAGGAGTCGTCTTCTCTCATTTGTAGTACAAATGCAGCTGGTGCCCATCACCTCCTGAGCATCATCTTTTAAACCACTGCTCGTGCTTTTCCTCTGAACAATCATTTGAATGCATTCACCTATTTTTAATGGCTTAAGGACGGGCTGAGCAAAGCTGTGTGGCATTACCCTGTAAATATTAAGCACCAAGGTGGATGTGAGGCATTTCAGAAGGACTCTTTCTCCCACAGGGATGACAAAGTGTGTTTGTTTCTCTATAATTACAAGCGGGAGTACACCCCCACACTTCACACTTCAGCTCTGCCTGTCTATTTATTGCAGCTTTGGCAAATCCATGTGTCACTGAACAGGACCCTCTTGTTTGGTTGCTTGACTCCTTTTGGGTTTTTTTGGCTCAAATGTGTTTTGCTGCTTTGAGAACTTCTTCTTTCTAAACTTGCTCAACTTTTGATCAAGCATTTTGTGCCACACTCCAGTGTTTCTCTATCAAGGATACCTTAGGGAGTCCAAGTTAAGCACTGCTCCTAAGCAATAAACCTGCCACCCATTTCAGAGTCTTGTGAGTCTTGCAGTATCATGAAGAGGAAGCCTTCATCTTTAAAATCCAGTGAATTAACTCCCTAAAGCATGTTTCCTAACCTGGAGCTCGTTCCCAGTGCAGAGGCTGAAGGGAGCAGTAGATTCAGTGAGAATATAATGGGCTTGAAAGGTATTTGTCAGTGCCCCTTCCTCAGGCTGGCCAAAGTGTCTGTGTCCCAAATGCTCTCAGAGCTCCAGGCTTCTCTATAACTGCACTTTTTGCACCAATCACAGCTTTACCCCTGCTCTGTATGTCTGGACCAAGCATCCCTCTCACCCACCACCTCCCCTGAAGCTTCAGGAGAAGGGAGAAGCCACCTCTGGAAGCACAAAGTGGTGGGATAAGCTGCTGTTAGCTGAGCAGGGTGAGCTCCCCTACTGACCCCAAGCAAACCACTCACTTTGAAGGGATAAACAGCCTGATTAAACTAACAGCTCTTCCTTCCTCACAGTGATTCTCTTTGAAGGATCTAGGCAAAGCCAGAGTGCAATCTCTAGCAGCAAATCCACTGCTGACTCCTCCAGAGGAGAGCCAGAGCAGGAAAGCTGGCTGAGCTTTGCCTTGTACCAAGCACTCTCATTCTTGCAATTGCAGAGCTAAATGGTAAATAGGCAGGATTGTTGCACAGTGCAGCAGGAAGCAGGGCTGGGACACTGGATGATTTAGCTGATAGCAACAATAACCTGTGCCTGGACAGATGATGTCTGCTGCTGGTACAAACCTCCAGCACCACTCAGAGTACCAGTGGAGCTGTGCAATGCAGGCAGACAGTCCTGTTGTCTCAGGCCATTTCTGTAAGTCCTGGGAGGGCTGATACAGGAGAACTAGGAAAGATTAACAGCTAATTAATGTCAATCAGCAGAGGTATACTATCAGGCCTTATTGAATTAATAAGGAAACCCAGTTCTTGGGCTAGAGCTCTGTGTTCATCTCTGATGGCAACTCACATGGGGGCCTGTTGAAACATCTTTATACAGCCCAATGAGATGTAGAAACCATGGGGGTGATCTGCATTTCCCAGGGAGAGTCAGTGCTCTCAAGTCAGCTCTGGGACACAGCAGAGTCTCACATGAAGGAAGAGCCCCAGGTAGAACCTCAAACGCAGCATCCCAACTGGGTCTGTATGTATTGGTGGTTGCTCCTTTGTTTTCCTAGGTCTGAACACAGTATGTAGGGGATGAACACCCATCCCTTACACAAAACACCTCTGCTGCACTCCTAGGCACAACAGATTCCTTCAATAATGCATCAAAACTCCTTGATGCTTGCAGCTCAGACTGGAGGAACCACTCCTGCCTGCTCTCTCAGTTTCCAGCACTTGAGTACCCTCCTACCAACGAAGCACTCAGCAGTTGCAGCATCCAGGGTGGACCTACCTCAGTGACCTCACTCCTTCCCAGCTCCCAAACCTATCTCCCAGGCCAAGACTTTGCAAGCAGTTTGCTCTGAGCAGTCTCTATCTGTTCTGCCCTGCAAACCTCTCATTCATCTGCTCTGGCTCCTTTGTGGACCTCAGCAGCTGCAGCAACCACCAGCTTCACACTGGCATAGTGCACTACCTGTACTACACATCTTTATTTGCAGACAGATTAACCAGTCTTTTCTGGACAGCTACACATTTCATTGTTTTGTGCTTTGCTCCTGCACTGTTCAGTGCAGTTTGTATCTTCATCATTCAGTGTACACCCTCAGGGCTTGTTTACTACACATCAAACCCTGCTCTGAATAAGGAATATTTTGCATCCTCTTTTTACTTCTCATCACCCAGAGAAGTAAGCCTCAGAAACAGAGAAAAAGCTCTGTTCACAGAGCTCAAGCTACAAGCTCAGCAACAGCTACTGACCAACAGGCAACTGTAAAATGCAGCTAAAATCAGCTGAAGCCCCAAACAAGACCCAAGGTCTCACCCTATCTGGCCAACACAAACCCTATGGCCCTTCTGCAAGAAAGACAACAGGATTATTACCAGGAAACATAAAATCCAATGGTCCCACTTTGTTCCCTGGCTGTGGAAGTGATGTAGCTGCTTACAGAGACTGAAAGTCCTGCTCACCCACAAGACCAAACGATATATTTGCTTTGCAGGCTTACAGCTGCTTCCCAAGTGCTCCATGTGCCAGCACAGAGATGTCCCTAGATGTGCATCATGCTCCTTCACCACTCATTTGTCTGTGGTTTCAAGCAGCTCAGCAGGCTCAGCTCAGTGTGGACTTTTTACTGCAGGGTTTCCTACCCTGAAACTGGGGAGGAGAAAACCAAAAAGGTTCTACAACTAACAAGAGCTGCTGTGAAGGGTTAAAACGTCCCAGGAGCAGAAGCAGCTTTGATTTGTTTCTCCACACAAAAAGTTTCTAATTATACCCAGTCTTATCTGTGCTAGAGCAGGTTCATAACTCTGCCTTCATCCCTGATGTGTTCAGCAGCAGTGGCCAGATTTTGGATGGTACAGGGATGACAGTTTAGGAAAGAAAAGCACTTACTGGACATTGTTTGGCGAGGAGGGGCACTCAGCCAAAGCCTCAGGAGCTCCAGATATAGGTATTGAGTAAAACCACAGCCTCTGATGAACATATCCTAGCATGATTAGCTATAGCCATGGACCAGCTGCCATCCCCTCAGGTCTCTGCCCACCTGGATTATTCCAAGAACCTTTGATGTTGAGCAGAAGGGTCCATCTCCAGGAGCTCCAGGTGCTGGGTGCTTGCATAGCACGGCTTACTGTGCAAATGGGAACCCTGTCTTTTCATTGTCATCACAGCCAGTAGCAGGCCTCCACACTCCAGCTCAACACTGCATCCCAAACTGCTGGGCATCTCCTGAGAGCTCAGGCAGTGGGAGAATGCACAGGCACTTCTCTTAGGACAAAGCAGTCAGGCAGCCACTTAAGCAGCACTCGAAACTGCCTTACGTAACTTTGGAAACAAAGGCTGCTGGTGCAGCCTTTCTACTCAGGCAATCAAACCCTCTCCCTTTTGCTCCCTCCCACATAGAGGGCATGTTGTCACACTGGGGTGCTGCATCAGATTCCCACCCTGGGTGTCTGTACAACGCACAGGCACACACCTGCACACCTGCACCTATGCTCTCGCCCTTGTTCTTGCACAATGCAACACAGAGCACAGCACAAATGAGATGGTTTAAATGCAGCTTACACATAGCTCAGGTAGGGACAAGATCAACCTTAACAATGACCAACCCTGTTGCTGTAGAGCTGTGAGGACTGTGACATGAAAGAAAAGCTCCTGTGCTCAAAGAATGAGCCAACAGAGTCCCAGCCTCTCCCCATGCCTGCACTCAGTGCTGGGTGGTAGCAGGCTGGAAAGGCTGATTCATACCATGTGCTTTAGAGAGCATCTCCCCAGGAAGAATACAGTGAGCAGTGGCAATATGGACAAAGATGGAGAGTGATCAAATGCTGTGGGTGCCAGTGCTCGAGGTGAGCAAATACGTGGGGCCAGGAAAGCCAGGGTGGTGAAGGAAAGAGTAAACAATGGTGGCCACAAAGACATTCCCCTGTAGTGAATGGGCAAGATGAAAAATAACTGGCCAAAAACCCCAGTGATTTTGCAGTAGGAGCCATTTCTCAGACCATGGCACCTTATGACCACAAACCCATTTGTGCCAGCAGGTCTAAGGGGGAAGAGAGGCTGGGAGAGGCTGAGGCTCCTGCTTGCAGGTACATGTCAAAAAGCAGTGAAACCTACAAAGTAAATGCCATTCCTCCTGCACCTTCTCCTCTCTGTCTCTTCTCTCTTCACCTTCAGCCTCTCTCCATACCAATGGTCACAGAGGAGCAGCAGGTCATTCCAGCAAAGTCCCAGACAGGGCTGTGGCACTGGCAGCACTGAGGTTGTGCTCAGCTGCTAGCAGAGTGGAGGAGACACCTAAAACACCATGAGCCAGCTCTCCAACTGTGGCTGTTTCTATGAGAAAACAATGTTTGTCCTTGCCTTGTGGTCAGGGTGTATCAGTACTCCAAACAAATCTTGTTTTTCTTCTGTGAGAGTGGCTGAGCAGCTCCATGACAGAAATACTTGTGAATTCTTTGGCATGAAAGGAGAAATGGCTTTCCAGGGCAGTGCAGGAGCAGCCCCAGAGACCCCCTTTCTCAGGCTGTCAGCTGCAACTCTCCAAGGAGCACGAGCTCTGCCTGGTCCCCTGGCTGAGACTTGTGCAACCCTCCAAGCAAACTGAGCAGCTGTGCCAGCCCTCATGGCTCTTACAGCTCGAACCTTGGGAGCTCCCCAGCCTAGATGTTCACCTACCTGAGGGCTTTGTCTGTGTCAGAAGCAAAAGGAGCTGCTCTTTAGGATGTGCATGAGCCTGGCTGCTCTGCTTCCAAGGCATCCTTGCTCTTCCCCAGCATCCACAGTTGTCATCAGGGATGGTAGAGATGTCCCTGCCTGCTCTCTCTCCAGATGGACCTGCTGCCTCTGAAGCTTTCCCATCCTTTCTTGACTCTTTCCCTCCTCCAGCAGCAAGTTCCTCACTTTCACTTCATGAAGTGGAAAGATGAACTTTATCTGCTTTAAACTGCTCTTCTTCTAGATCCATCAAGGGCATATAGTTCTAACACTACAGGATCTGGTGAAGAACAGCTCTGCCTTCATCTTACCACCTCCACGATGTTACAAACATCAGCCACATTCCCCCTCTTGCCACCTTCTTCTCTGTAAACACCTTGATCATTTTAGGTGCTTCTCTGCACCTCTCTCTAACTTGAGATGCAGTGACCAGAGCCTCACAAGCTACAAGAGATGATGCCTGGTATCTGTGAGGATGCTCAGCACGCTGTTGCCTTTCTGCTGCTGCCACTGTACCCAGGGCTGATGATTTCAGTGAACCACTGATTGCTCTGGGGGCTCTTTCCTGAGCTCTACATGCTGGTTTCAAATTCACCACCATGCACCAGAGTTTGGAAGGACTTGAACAGAGGAGAGGTTGGTGCAAGCCACTGTGACTGCCTCCTGGAGCAGAGACCTCACAAAGTTGTACACTGGACCAGAGAACCATGAAACCACTTGAAACCATGTTCCTAATGCAGCCCCCTGCCCTGCAGGTCTCCAGCCTCCTGAGATGGGTCTAGTGAGCATAGGGAGCAAAAGAATCTTGTTGCCTCAGCTAAACTCCACCACCTTAGATCCAGGTCTGGTTCCAAGTGAGCCCAGATGTTTCCAGAAAGCTCTGGAGTGGTCAAGGATAATAGATAAGACACTTTAGGCAGACACAAGAGTAACTCATTACAGGAGAAGCAAATTACTTCTGTGCTACGTGGAAGCACAAAACCCAGCTGGAATGGTAACAGTCCAAGACTCCTTGGGCCATTTACCTCTATGGCAGATGGGGATTAGCAGCCTCCTAATGCCTGGCTAAGGACTCCACAGTTAAGGGTGTAGCTTGTGCTCATTTCTAAGCCTGATTTCACAGCCTATATTTCTCAAAAAATAAATCCCCACGTCTGAATTTCACACGTTATCTGTGGCCAGAGCAGAATGCTGGCAAAATGTGAGCTGGAAGAAGGAGAGAAGAGGGATGAGAGAGGAGAGAGCAGAGAGAGGGGAGAAGGGGGGAGAGGAGAAGGGGGGGAGAAGAGAGGGTGTTTCTATTTCAAAAGAGGTCTTCTCTCCAAGCATCTTGGCATTTATCACTGTTGGAGAACAATTCCTGACAGCCAAGGATGAGATTAACCTAAAGCTAAGGGATGGAGAGCCATCCTAATCCCACCAGATCTGGGACAGCTGGGTATCTGCTAAGGAAAGCCTGCATTCATGGCAGGAG
The DNA here is from genome assembly GCF_028858725.1 of Colius striatus. Taxonomy (NCBI): domain Eukaryota; kingdom Metazoa; phylum Chordata; class Aves; order Coliiformes; family Coliidae; genus Colius; species Colius striatus. The sequence continues at coordinate 360,325 of NC_084787.1, forward strand.
AGTAAAACTGGCATCACCAGCATGGGTTATTCTTGCACTCCTGGATACTACAGCTTCCAGAGGACCAAGTTCATCACTTACCTTCAAGCTCAGGCCTTCATGGACTTCAGCCAAGCATTCCCCAAGCACAGGCCACCCCTCCCAGCTGGAAGCCTGACACACTGTTTAGGAATGAAGACTCTCACTGGCAGAGAAGCCTTTGCAGCATCCTTGCTGCTGCCACTCCAGAATCACCCTCAACACACCACTCACCCTCTGAGACCGTGTGGAGCATCTGTGACGGCAGGGAATGAGGACAACTGGCTCAGGACCTTCACATGGTGGCTTTAAATATGGCAGAGACAAGGATTTGACTCATTGAGCTGCTCACTTTCATTTCATTTGAAGTGGCTTCCTCTTTTTATGGCATTTAAATGCTTTTGCAAATTGATGCTGCTGTAATCAACGTTTTTGGCTGTTTCCCCTCACAAGGACGTTGACTCTGAGCACATTGCAGTTAGCTGGATCTTTAAAAACAGCCTATCTTAGATAGTGACATATTGATCCAGGTTCTGTGCATTGCTCTGTAATAAATCAGGAATTACTTCTCCTCTTGTAAGGTCTTTCAACAGTCGCTTCATAGATGGTCATTTACAGTGGCTAAAACTCATTTTCTCCCTCAAACAGAAGCAGCTTCTCCAGCCTCAAATTCTGTTCAGCTGCTTGTTTAAGACATTTCCCCACAATAACAAAAATTCCATGACTGCAAAGCTGGGCCAATGTCAATGTTTCATGGACTAAACCACTTTAACCAACGATTTCTTTCACTTGTTACATGCTCAGCTGACTGACTAGTTCCCACTAAGGCAGGAGTTTGCTGGAGCTGGTGTAAAGGTATAAAAACAATCTGGGCTGGGCATGACAAAAAGCCACCAGCAAAACATGAGGCCATCAGAGGTTAAAGGGAGCAATTATGGTAGATGAGGATATCACAGGGATGCTAAATGCCTCTTCTCCCATCTTCTGCTCCTTCCCCAGAGACTTCTTCGCCTTTGCAGAGCCTCCAGGGAGATACTCTCCATGGCTGAGGCAACAGCAAGCATGGGCTAGGAAACATGAGTGTTGAAAGGGAAATACATCTGATGATTTAGAAAGCTTCCTGTGACAGAGGTTTTGAATTCAGCTCTGAAGTTTGAGAGGTACCAAGGAGAAAGTCCCGTTGTGCTTGTCCTTTGCTGATCCTTTTCATGCCAGCTTCTTCCCAACTGGCATTTTCTATTGCTTTGCTTGTAGCTGTTTAAATGCATTGTTTTGACATCATGGGCATTTGTAGTCAATTAATTGGGGCAAGTTCCATTCCTTTTCAAAAGTAAAACCACCCAGGATAACTTTCTACACAATCTGTAACGTTTTCTACACCAAAGCTGCACAAACACACCGCTCAAAGCACAGGAGAGACTACAGGTCCTGGAGAGGACTCAAAGCTGTGTTTCACCTGTCCTACCACTGGCTTAGAAAAGCAGTCTGCACAACCCATGATGAGCCATGAGTTGCCAGCCAAGATCTGGAGTCAGATCAGAGCTGTGCTGCAAGTCAGGCGCTAATAAATGTCACTGAGCCCACACAGAGTAGATTAGAAGCAGCCTTTTGGATTTTGGCCATCAGCCTGTGCAGTGCAGCCATGGCACCTCTGAATTCCTGCTGAATGGGACTGAACTGTGGGGGAAATTCCTGTGCAATTTAGAAATGACCTGCACAGGACCTTATTCCAAATCCCAGCTGCCTTCTGTCAGCCTCCAACCAGAGGATTCTGCTCCAGTTGCTGCTGTCCTGCAGACTGGGAGACCTGTTCACAGGGCAGGACTTTTTTTCCTGACACACTTCCATATCATGGCTAAGTAAGCTCTTAATGCTCTTAGAAATTCAATAGTTAAAGTAGATCAAGGTTATCTGATCCTCCAGTGACCTCCAAGTTTCCTCTGGTCACTGTGTCTCAGAACAGCACCATCCATCATTTGCTCCTCAACAGCTAATGCTGCATTCAGCCTCATCAAAGAATCTATTTAGCTCTAGCTTAGCAAATCACCAGCCCCACCCTCTCACCACCTTGTCATCTGCATGGTGCACCAGAGACACTTCTGCTTTTTCCCTGCCAGGCTTTTGGTCACAATGTTGAATGTAGCCAGACCACAATACAGGACATAGTAAGACTTTGCAGGTTGAGTAAAGTGTGAGGCCTAGAATTTACAGGAACAAGGGACAGTGCTGGAAAATCTGAGAGTTGGTGGGATAAAGATGTTGGAGGCTTTGCTGCAACACAAGGGACTATGCAGCTGGTGAGAGGCAGGTTGAATCCTCCACTGAATCCTGCAGCATTTGGGGGTTTGTACTCACTCCCTGTGTCTTTGCTGCTCTCAGCTCGCTGCAGTCAGCCATGAATAATCCATGCTTCGGTGAAAACTCACTCGAATGAGATCACCCCTAAGCACATGAAACCCAAGCTCAAGGAGGAATTCCCCAGCATGGCCATCAGGTCACAAGGCAGAGCTATCATCTGACTCATGCTAACGTGACTCAGAAGTAACCACCAAAGTCTTAACAGAGGCAAGGACACGATATTTCTGTCCAGAACACATCTGTAAAGTCATCTTGGTTGCAGGTTAACAAGTTCAATAAAAGCCTGTGCTGGTCTGGACCAAGCATTACAAACATCTGGCCAGTAGGCAAACATAGGTGAACTATTCACACCTTGTTCTTTATGTGAAGGAGTTACAGAAGTCAAACAAATAGCAAAGCATCTGTCAGGACAAGCCTGGCAGGACAGCTCAAGCAGCTGCAGAGAGAGGCAAACACCAAGATGCAATCACATCCCTGCAAGACTCTATCTCCCCACCCAGATGGCTTCAGAGAAGTAGCAGGCTTTGGTGAGAGGAATCAGAATGGCATGAGACCCCAGCAAAGGCACAATGGCAGCAGCAGATAGGGACTTGAAGCACCCCCATACAAACACGTGGCACGGGGGGGACACGGCTCAGAGACAGGGTGTCTCCACATTCAACACGCTGCTCTGTGCAACACTTGGAGCAAGGAGAGGAGTGGGAAGGGATGGAGAGACCATCCTTGAGATGGTTTTAAGTGGCACACAGGAGCAAATTCAGCAAGTGACAGGAGCTGAGATGCTGTGTAATAGCAACCCCAGTGCTATTCAGCATTGCACATGGAAGCTGGGACCAAATAACAGCAAGGCTGAACAGAAGCAAACATGGGAAATCAGTGTGAGGCTAATTGAGGAAAGCTGAAAGGGGTTTAGAAGAGCAAACTGGGAAAGGTATAAAACCAAACTGGGCTGAGCATGACAAAAAGCCACCAGCAAAACATGAGGCCATTAGAGGTTACAGGGAGCAATTATGGTAGATGAGGATATCACAGGGATGCCAAATGTCTCTTCTCCTCCCATCTTCTGCTCCTTCCCCAGAGATTTCTAAGCCTTTGCAGAGCCTCCAGGGAGATACTATCCATGGCTGGGACAACAGTAAACATGGGCTAGGAAACATGACTGTTTAAAGGGAAATATGTTACTGAGCCCATTTGATGACTTAGAAAGCTTCATTCCCACTCCATCCTCCAACCCCACTTCCAGAGGAACATCCCTTGGAGGGACTACAAAAGAGGGGCAGGAGCTTCTGGTCTGATCCTAAAAGTCAAGACACATTGTGGAAAGACAACACAAAAAGGCCAAATTCAGATCACTGGATTGGTCAGATCTGAGGGTGCAGAAATTGTAACTGTCTTTGTTAAGGTATTTTGGAAAGTGTTTTAGCTCGAAGTTCCAGCTGGTCCCAGGTGGAAAGTTCACATCAGTGTGCTAACTCTTCCTCTGTAGCATTAATATTACTTGCAGCCAGGACATGAGGCTGGAAGGTTCTCACAGATTATGGGATGGCAGCTCTTACACTGATGTCAGTGGGAGGTGAGTGAGATCTGGTTGCTCAAGGGTGAAATAAACAGTCCTGCACACACAGCCTGTCCCCCTCCCCATGGGCCTTTACTCTTGGCTGAAGGATGCTGCCAGAGGGAGGGTCTGGAGGACTTGAACATCCCAGTCCAAGAGGCATGTGTTCCCAGAGAGCAATGAGACACCAACACTGCTTTGAAAGTAACACCCACCTTTGCAGCCCCACGTTGTCATCGGCAACAGAGATCCAGAAAGATTTAGGCCTGCAGGGGCTTCTGATGATGCTTCAGAGGAAGCTGAGCTTAGGAGCACCACTCTTCCTGGGCATGGCAGAGTGAATCCATGGTTCCTGGGGGCTATGGGACTCCTCAGCAGAGGTGGCTGTGTGACATCAACCCCCTGGTTTGTTGCCATTAGTGTTCAGTCCTCGGTGGTGGCAGATGCTCTGGGGCTGAATCACGGGGATTTGTTGCGGCGAGCATCGCCTTGGCACCCGCTGCACACTAAATGAACACCTCCTCTTCCTCTGCTTCCAGTCAGCCTGCCCTTCACTGGCCATCACCTCTCAGGAGCTGCCCTCATGATGGAGAGGCAAGGGATGGGCAGAGGACTGATGGCAGCAAGGCTCTCTACAAGGCACTTGCTTTGCAGGAGACAAGGAGAGGGTTAAAAGCATCTCCTGCAGCTCGGAAGCCTCCAGCCTTCCACATCATTGTGGAGGGGAGAGGAGATAGGCTAGAGGGTCAGGCTGGGGAGGCAGGAGGAGGCACTCAGGGAGGGGGCAAAGGGCTCAGTGCACTGCAGTTATCTCCTGGGAGGAAGCCTCTCCATGCTGTAGACAGTGCTGCACCAGGCAGGCAGCGTGCTTTCCCAGCCTTCCTCCCCCATCTAGGGAACCTTGGCACAGCCCCAAGGGACAGGACACTCCTGCACATCCTCCTCCAGCAAAGACATCTGAGGACAGGCTGGGGGATCATGAAGGGCCCTAAGAGACCCAGTTTCTCACGAGATTTTCCCCTCTGGAGGAAACTGCCCCCCCTGACACTGTCATGTGCAGTGACAGGAGCCACCCACACCCTCCCAGGGCCTGACCCAGCACAGTCCCCTTCCATGAGCCATCCCCTAAACCCCTCTCAAGCTTCCCCATTCCATCTCACCCTCCCACCAGAGCCTCCCTCATGCAGAAAGCCACACTCATCCCTGGAAGAGTCGCCGTGCTTGCATTCACTCTGCTCCTAGTGGAAGATCTTGTATGAGCTGCTCCTCATGCTTCAGCTTGCCAGTGCCATTTTCCAAAGGCAGTCTGTTCTCCAGCTAAAGACTGGCAGAGAACCTCACACGGCCTCACTTGGCCCATACTGTCCCCAAATTTACCTCATGGGCCGTGGCTCTGCTCCCCAGGCACTGAAGTCACAGTAGGGGCCAGCTGCAGCTCCTCTAAGGTCAGCTGGATGGGGTCGTAACACAAGCAGCATCACCTTTGGGGCCACGTCCTGCTATAGGATGAAAATTGAGGTAGAGCAGCAATTTAATCTGACCACCAAAAGCTGTTCCTCCCACAGCCCCTTCCCACAGAGATTGTGACTAATGGAGGCATCTCTCTAGCATAGCATTTGTGCAGGAGAGCATCAGAGCACAAAAAAGCACAGCAAGAAAGCACATGAGGAGTTTACACGTGAAACAAACGTACGTGTTGGTTTCAGACCCAGTAATGCCAAAGGGGCTAACTTCTCCTCTAGGGTTGAGGGAGAGAGTCCAAGCTAGAAATGGCCTGAGAAAGCACTCACATACTGGATCTTCACATGGTTGGATAACAGCACATCAAAGAGTTGCCTGGGAGATGCCGTGGGATAGCAAGGGCTGGACACTGAGTCTTAGGGACTGGCAGTCAAGGATTGGAATGAAGGCTGACTTCAGGCCAGATGTGACTTGGCTGCAAATCTCTACAAGGACCAGTTGTGAGAGAAAGTCCTCAACCCTGAAGACCAGAGACAGGCTGAGCCACCCTGATGAGCATGGGACACACCGCAGCATTTCAGCTGTAGTCCTTCTGACCCCACTAAGCGTGGAGGGGACCGTCCTGCATCCATCAAACTGCTCCACCATGCTCAACAGCCTGGCCACGGGAGTGAGGATAGCTAAAGCCACGGGAACTGCTTTGCAAACTGACAGATGAGGTATAAAGGACTCAACCCCTGACTGAGCAGGGACAGTCACCCTAGATTGCAGCAACCCATGGCAGCGGGCAAACCTGCCTCCATCCCGCAGCCGACGCCAGCTGCCCTTGCTTAGCCCGGGCTCTGCCATGTGCCTCCCAAACCACAGACCGCAGAGAGTCACCGCGCAGCGCCCGGCCTGGCATCGCCCTCGCCTTCCCCGGGAACCCCGTCCCGAGCGGCTTGTGCCCGCCGCGCGTGGGGCAGAGCCACGGCGGCACACTGAGCCTCGCTGCGTGCCCACGCTGCGCTGCGGGCTCCGGCGGGCGCGGCGCTGAGCCCTCGGAAGTGTCCGGGCGAACCCTTCTCGGGGCCGGGCGAGCCCGCGGTGCGCTCCGCGGCGGGGCCGGGACCTCCCGCACATCATCAACCTGGAGTGGGGCCGGTGACAACACCGAAAAATCGCTCCACGCGAACCCCTCAGCCCGGGGCCGGGACACCGGGACACCGGGACGCACCGGGACACCCCCGGACACCGGGACACCGGGACGCCGGGACACCCCCGGACACCGGGACACCCCCGTCCGCGTGTCCGCCGCCGCCGCCCCGCGCCCACCTGCCTCCCGCCGGGGGCCGCGCATCTGGAGCGCACCACTGCGGGTCGGGCCGCGGGGGGGGGGCCGGCGGCCGGAGCGGGTATGTTTACATGGGGGCTAAGGGGGGTGGCATCGGTACGGCCCCCCCGCCTTCCCCCCGTCGCCGCGGCACGAATGGTCTCTTCCTCGCGCTCTATTTAATCCCCGCCGCTGCCGCACCGCCGGCTCCAGAGCGGAGAGGAGCGGCGCGTCCGGTGCTGCCGCCTCCGCGCTGCGGCTCCGCTCGCCCCGGTCCCGCGGGCACCTGCCGCCGCCGCTGCCGCCACCACCATGCAGCCCCCCGCCCTCGGGTTCCTGCTGCTCCTCGCCTGCTTCGGCGCCGCACAAGGAAACCTCTCCCGCGACGGTGAGTGGCGGCACCGGGGCCGCGCGGGTCCTGCCGCCATCCCCGGGTCCCTCGCGGCGGGGGCCGGCGGGGCGCGCCCGTTCCTCCTGCCCCGCGGAGGGGAAGGGCCGGGGGGGCGGCGGCGCCGGGCAGCCGCCGCTATGTGGGTCAGGGCGCGGCGGGACCCCGGCAGGTGCCGCCCGCCCCACCCCGGCCCTGCCCTCGGGGCCCGCCCGCGCCGCCGTCACCGGCACCGGGCGGGCGCGGCTGGCGCGGCCCCGGGCGGCCGGCGGGGCTCAAGGTCACGGCGGCGCCGGTGCTGGCCGCCGTGTCCCCCCATCGCCGCGCACCGCCCGGGGCGGGGCCGGGCGGCGGAAGGTTCCAGACAGGCCCCGGCGGGCGGCGGCGGAGCCCGGCCCCTCCCGGCGCTGCCCGCGGCGGAGCGGGTGGAGCCGCGGGAGGTGTGTGCGGGGGGGCGCTGGCGGATGGAGCCTCGCCGGTAGGATCCAGCGGCGTCGCCCCCACCCGGTCCCGGGGGGATGGCGGGCGGCGGCGCTGACCCCCCGGAGGGAGACAAACGGCTCCGTGAGCGGAGGATGGCGCTTCTGGGGAGCCGGCGGCGCGCTCCCTGCGGCGGGGGGCCCGTTCCCCGGCGTGGGGCGGGTCCCTGTTTGTTTGCTGGCCCTGGATGGAAGCTGCCTGGTCGGAGCCCTCACCTTGCTGGGCTACGGGCTTGGGAAAGCACAGGCGCTCCCCATCCCACCGGGATTCCGACGCTGCAGGGTGTCTAATGGCATCCAGCGTCTGGCGGGTGCTTTGGTGCCCGTAGGTGGGGGCACGGGGCTCAGCTGGAGCGTTAGCCCTGACACAAAAGGTGTTTGCCTGCCATCTCTCACAGCAGGAGCCATCGTAGGGTGAGGCTGCCAGTGATGAAGAGCTGCAAAACAAATGTGGTTTTGGTAAGGGCTTCTCAATCGTGGCGCCTTGGACTGCAGAGTCCTTGCTGGATTGCCACTGCTTGCCACTTAGGGCACGTAATTCCCACTGGGCTGATGGCAGCAGTGTTTGCCACGTCAGGAGTCGCTGGTCGTGACAAAACTGCTGCTGTGTGTATTTGGGAGCAGGTTGTAGGGGGATGCAGCAGCTGTCTTGGGGCCTGGCCTTTATGCTTGGTCTTTGTGTGGTGTTTTGAGAGGAGCTGCAGAGGCTGGCAGCGGGAGAGAGTTCCATTGCCACCCACGTCCCTGCCTGTGGTTCATCAGAAGCAGGGAGTCAGTTCTGGTGTGAGTGCATGGCCCTGGGATAATGGCTCCCGAGGGCTGTTGGAGTAGAGGGAATGTGGTATGATGCATAAGAAATACAAACCCAGCAGCCTTCTGCCTGTGGCTTGGGCTGCCTGTTATGGAATGAGGAGCACATCTCCCACTCCTTCCCCAGAAGCACGTCCCCCGTGATCTGTCCCTTTGGTGGAGGAGGTAGCTATGACAGGCAGAGCCCCTCTGGGGGCTGGTGTGGGTTGGTGGCTGTGTTCCCATCCACGAATCCAAGGGTTTATTCTAGTTATGGGCACAATCCTCCCACAGGTGCCTGAAAAGAGTCACTTGGGTGTGGGTGATGCTCAATCCTACAGCACAGGTATGTCCTGGCATCCCGTGTGTGGTGATGCTCAGCACGTGGGTCGGAGCCAGGCAGGTCGATGGGCTGAGGAGCATGGCAAGTGCTCACATGAGGAGGGCTGGCAGTGACCTGAAGTTATGTGCAGTCCTAGGGCAGGATGCAGCCTGGATGATGACACTGCAAGATTTCTTCTAGGGCTAGCCTGCTGCTGTGGCCCAGCCCTGACCATGAGCTGCCATGTTTTCTGATGTTCAACAATGTAAGACAAATGAACCCCCAAAAAGCCTTTGAGAGCAGAGATGGCTCGAAGATGTTTCAACAGAAGCTTTTGGCATCTCTTGGCAGTCAGAGCCTTGCTGTCATGCCCCTCAGCTGTCAGCTCTTGTATGGCTCTCCAGCTGGGAAAGCTCCTCCACAGCACCCTTCTGGGGCTGAGATGGAATACCTGTCTTCTCTCCTTGAAGAAATGCCCCCTAGTACTCTGGAGTTCTAAGCTACAACCACAGCATGGCCTGGCAGAGCCCTGTGAAGCCGCTGGGGTGTCACACCGGGGCCGTGTTTGTGCACTTGGCTGCGATTGTGCTGCTCTCGGCAGATTTCTGTGTGTTTGGGCTGGATGCGTGGTTGTCCTTGCTGTGAGAACTGTTCCCCCCACGGAGTTACTTCATTCTGGAGTTGTGTAATCCTTTTGTTTGAACAGTGCCCTACTGTTGTCCCATGGGAAGCCATATCGTGCCAAAACCAGACTTCTTGGGGCTGTTTGTGCTCAGTAGCAACCTCGTCTTGCTGTGGCACTGGTGGTGTGGGCTCTGAGCAGCCCCCAGTGCACAGCATGAGCCTGAAGTAGTGAGGGAGGCTGGGCAGCTTCAGAGGCACATCAGGAAGGTGAACTCAGGTCTCACACCCAGTTACCTCCCATTGTACCAGAGCTGCTCCACTCATCCTGTGTGTTTCTTTTGGCTGGGAGAAAACTCAGCATTGAGGGTCTTGGAGCTGAGTCTGCCTAACTGGGAATAGATGCCATTGCAGCAGGGCCAGGGCTTTGCTGTCTTGTGCCCACGCCTCCCTGTTGGCTGAGGAGAGCCTGGAGATCATCTTGAGATGTCTGAAGGCAAGGGAGATGAGCTTGCTGCCTGGTGTTTGTGGAGAAGCAGATTCAGGAGACTCTCCCTGTCCTGGAGAATGGCTTTAACCTTCTGAAGCTGCTGGAGATGTCTGCTCAGGAGGATCTTTCGGTGTCTTGGGGAAATACCCCGTGCTTCCAGGTGACGTCATCCAGCCTGACCTGCCTGTGTGGGAACAGTGTGTAGTGATAGGAGAATAGAGCTGGGAGAGAGGTTTGGGCTACCACAGGGATCTCACTGTTTCCAGCCTAAAACAGATCATGGATGCAGGTCCTGTAGTCCTGCTTCTCCAGGAGAAGCTTTGTGGGGAGACATCAGCACTGGTCCTGAGCTAGGTTGTGGGAGGCTGTGCACAGCCTCCAGCCTGTACCATGAGTCTTGGACCCACAGCAGGGGGGTCCTGGGGAAGGAGCCCTGCCATGCAGAAGCAGGATGGTCGAAGGCTGGTAGTTGTATGAAGCTGTCATAATCCTTTGATTGCTGCTTATGGCAATGCTTTTACCCAACTAATGTGTGCATATGCCCCAGTACCACACGTCATTAGGGTTCACCATATGCTACCAGTCTCTTTCTGTGCCAGCACAAGCCCTTGGCACTGGAGCAGAGGAAGCAGTGACATTCCTGATGAGGTGCTGGTGTGCAGGCATGAGGCGACCTATCTGCATCCCTCAGTACCTGGATGGCCTGATTTTGGATGACTCTGATCAGCTGCCTGGCGGGACCGAGCTGTTCTCACGGCGGCAATGCAGCTGGGATTAGCATGTCAGCCAGAGGAGAACATCCTTCTGTGAGCAGCCAGGCAGAGGCAGGGAGCTGGACAGGGAGTGTGAAAGCCACCACTCAGCTGTCTGGTACGATGCATTAAGCTCAACAGGCAATGCTGGATTTTAAGACAATACACGGGATCAAGTGCTGCAGAGCTGCCCAAACACATACCCAGACAGTGAGGGGATGTGCTGGCACTGCTGCTGTGGGACAGGAATTTTGCTGCTGTCCTACCCTAATGCAGGTTTTGGCATGGTCTGCAATGCTGCAATGTTTGCTTGGAGTGTGGCAGCTTGGCCATCTGGCCAGAGGAGAAATCCCCAACCAGAGAGCTGCTGGTGAAGCACGAGTCGAGTGCCTCTCGGGCATGGATACCTTTCCTTCTCTAGGAGATGGAGGGGGAAGCACTCTACGTATCCAGAATTCCCTGCTTCTGAGGGCTCCTGCATGCTAGACACTGCCTCTCCTCTCCCTGCTTGGCATTCTCCCAGCCAGGGGTATTGGAAGTGCCGGAGTAAGTGGAGGCGGCTACATCTGGGTAGCCACCCTGGTGCTGGCACAGCCAGGCGCTTGGCCAGATGGAGGAATCTGCAGCAAAGCTAACATTCGTGTTTGTTTTCACTAGTTTGGTTTTAACCTAGTTTTACCCCAATCCAAGGTGGCATGTGACCATTCAGGTCCTAACAGGAGAGGAGCAGCATGATGGAGAAGGTGGTGCAGGATGTGAACACGTGCCCAAGGTGCTTTTGCTGGTGGCAGTGCCGGTGTGGTGGTCTCAGAGCTCAGTGGGCTCTGCTTGTGTGCTTCTGGGCTTGTTTTCCTGGGTCCCACGTGCTTGCTGCTGCAGAGCATGGTCTGCTTGTGCAGATGCCTTCTGGGAGGTGCTCTGCTCCCTGTGCTGTCCCTTGGCATCATACTCCCAGTGCCCAGCAGGTTATCCAACACTGTGTCTGCACAGATTGATTTGCCTCCTCATTGCTTGGCTCTTCGGTGACTCCATGGCACCTTGAAGGTGATGCTAGCACCATAACACCTACATAGTCAGATGTATCTGATCTTTCTCCTCTGAATTACTGGGTCAGCTCAGCTTGAACCATATGGTCCAGTTCTCTCTCCTCCATTCTTGGCCAGGCACCTGCAGCCATGAAGTGATGCAGCAGCAGAGCTTTCATCATGCAGTGATGGTGTGGTGTAAGTGATCTCTCTGGTGCCCTGGTTGCTCTGTCGGACTGTGAGGGCAGGTGGAGGATAAGGCTCTCTCCTGCCTGAAAGAGCTCCTGCTTTCTCCCAGAGCTGTCTCAGCCCCTCTGCCACAGCCAGTGCTGGGTGGTCAGTGGGGCAGAAGGAGGGCTGTGCTGGCTGCGGGGAGAGGAGAGAACACAGTAATGCTGTGTTGTGTTTGGCCAGCTCTGATGTCAGAAGCACTAATCCAGACAAGGCTACCTAAAATGAGCAGTCAATAACAGCAGAGGGAGGTGGAGAAGCTGAGATGCACGATGAGGCCTGGGCAGGAATGTGCTTAACCATTCCAGTCACCTGCCTGGCGTCACGCTTTGCCTCCGCTGTAATGCAGGCTGAGGCCACGAGGACCGGTGTGTGCGTGGGCAGGCGTCGGACGCTGCAGCTCCCACCGCTCGGGGCTTGCAGAGGCTCCCCAGAGTCACAGGGACATGCTGGAGGGCAGCAGTGCTTGCAGCTGAGGCAGCCAGGAAGCATCTTTCCAGGTGACCTGGAGTTTTCCTGTGGCTGTGAAGCAGCAGAGCTCTGAGCTTCCCCTTGTTGCAGCAGGGTCGTGCTCACGGGGACCTGCCTCTTCCTCAGATGATGCTCCGGGCAGTGTTCCATCTAGAAGCTCTGTTGCTCACCTTACAACATTTCAGATGGCATATTTACTGGCAAGCCCTGTGTGGAGCATTAGCTTTTCCAGACCACTGCTTTTGCTGCTACTTTCAGGCCATCATTTCCAGGGAAGGTGCATTCTGACGCCGCTGGTCTGAGTGGCCGGCAGCACAGGGAGCAGCAGGCTTTCTGGGCTGCCTGCTGTGCAGATGCTGCAGAGGAGCTGGGTTTGCTTTCTCACTCTGGGGAAAAGCACAGGGCTGACCATGTCAGAGGACACAGCTTGTTGGCACCTCACTGGGCAACACACCTTGGGGACCTGTTTTCCAGAGGTAGCGTGTGTTTGGTGGTGTCAGTGCCGGTGCTGTGCCCAAGGTGCCAACTCCTCATGCATTTTTCTGCTGCCCTCAGGCTTCTGCTCTGCTCTCCTCCCAGTCTAATATGTGGGAGAAGCAGTGGGGAGACAGGCCTGGTGGTGCTGTGGCCTTGGCTGTGTGCTGCAAGGCTCTGCCCTGAGCTTTAAACACCTTCACCCCAAGCAGATGAACACAGTGACGTGTCAGCGTTGTGGCACTTAACAGGGAGGGCTCCATTTTGCCTTTCTGCATCTCAGCAGCTTGGCTCCTGTGTTTCTTTCTCTCAGTCATGCTGGGCACTTCATCTCCAAAAGGAACAGACCAAGCAGTAACAGGGATGACCTGATGGGCCACAGCCAAAGCTGGGAGCACTCTGTTGTCCCTGGGCACTGTGGAGACTCCTTGCTGCAGCTGGGCACAGCAGAGCATCCACTGGAGTCACCTGAAAGACCAGAAGGATTGAACCTATACTTTAATGGTTTTAAATTAGCCTTCCCTCCTGTGTCTCTGGGAAGTCAGGAGGAGGCTTTAGTGCGTGGTGCCTGGGCAGGGAGCAGAGCTGGCAAGGTTTCCCCCATCTCTTACTTCTGTTATAAATATCCTCTTACACAACCTTGTGTCCTCTTACACAATCCTCGGACAGTTGCAAGTGACAGTTTCTCTTGCCAGCTTGGGCAGAGCTCTGCTCCAAGTGTTTAGATGCCTGCAAAGCAACAAGCAATGTACCAGGGTGTCTGAAGCAACCATTCCTGAGACACCTCACTGGGCAGGCGGGAGATCCTTAAAACAGAACTGTCAAAGCAAAGAGCTTGTTCCCTTGGCAACAGTCATGTTGGAGATTGGCCTTAGGGTAGGAGCTAAAAAACATGCTCAAAAAAAAAAGTAGTTATCAACTGTTTGCTGTCAAACTGGAGGAGGGCTCTGGGAGAGGAGTCACCCTGCCTGGCTCTGCTCACCGCTGCCCTGTGCCAGAGGGAGGCTGAGATGGGAGGATCTGGGTGAGCTTGCTGCTCATTTACAAAGGAATTGGGCTTCTTTTGGAGGATCCTACAAGAGCTGACACTGGAGATGGCTGGTTGTGGTGCTTGGATGGCTTGTGGTGGCCCAGAATGGGGCTTTTCCCCCTTATGTGTGCCTCCTTATGTCTGCTTGGCACAGTCTGGCTTGCTCGTGGCTCGTGCCTGAGCTGTGGTTTCTGCTGTTACTGGGTGGGCTGCAGCTCTGGGCTTTGGCTGGTGGGTTGGGGTAACAGCTCCTCTGAGCCATGGGATTGCTGGTGGCCTCGGAAGGAGACGATCACTGTGCCTGGTGTCGGGATTCCCTGATGATGCTGCTGCCTTTTGCTGAGATAATTGGCCACCAGACTGGTGTGAATGTGCAAACAGGACTGAGCTGAGCTGCCAGCGGCAGACAGTGTTTGTGCAGCTGCCAAAGCTGCAGGCAGGAGCTGCTGCTGCCACTAGAGGGGTTCCCCAACTCCCTCATCCCCTGACCAGCCTGTCCCAGCTCTCTGCAAGGGCACCTCCAGCCCTGGAGCAACTGGAGGAGCAGTCAGTGTCTGGGACAGGACCAGGCTGTGTGCTTTGGCAGAAGAAAAAGCAGAGTCCTGCTGGTCCCAGAGAAGAAGCTGCTCTGCAGCTCCATTGTGATGTGGCAGCAGAGGAAGGCATGCAGCAAGGCCATACCCAAAGGCATGTGGGAGGGACTCTCTTCTGGCTCTAAAAGCAGCCAGCCAGGACTGGAAGAGAAGGGCATCCTGTGATCTGAGAGCTTGGGTAGCACTTGCAACCAGCCTGTCTTCAAGCTGTTTCTCTTTCTTGGCTGCTGACTGATTGCTAATTGCTCACAGTGTTTCAGTTGCTTCACTCTGGTCAGGTATCACAGGCAGTTGTCAGCTTTCACTGTGCTCTTGGGCAGGGTCTGTCAGCGAGGTAACTGCATTTCTGCATCCTGGGAGAGGGATGCAGTTCTGCCCAGGTGCTCGAGGCCAAGTGTCAGTGCCCCTTGGACCAGGATCATGCTGCCATTGCTTGGAGTGGTCTTGGGGGGGATGCTGGAGAGCATCAACGGGGTCCTGGAAGCTAGGAATAGTGTCTAGTGTGGTCTTGGGAGAATCCCAGCAAATGCCCAGGGTTTAGAGCAAGCTGTGCTGAGGATCTGGGTACTTCTTCCCCTTCCTACCCAGGGTGTGATACTCCTGCTTGCTGGGTGATGGCACATGGCAACGTTCACACTTCCAGTCCTCTCCCAGATCAGCCTTTCTTCTTACATCCCTCCCACCACCACCTTTTGATCTCAGCCTGCTTCAGCCTGGAGCCTGGCCCTCCATCTGCTCCCTTCACCCCCTGCTGCTCATATCCTTCTCTGCCTTGCCCTTGCTTGTCTGTTATGGAGCTCTCACATCTTTCTAACTGCCTTTTGGTGTCAGCACTTGTGAAGCCTTGCAGCGAGGAGAAATGTCTAAAAGGAGCTGGTGGAGGTGTGGCAGGAGGGCCCCTTGCCCTGTGACTCCTGGAGGGATGCATCCTCTGAGGGCTTGGAGCATGCCAGCAAGGCTGGCTTCCACAGGCAGGCATGCAGGGAAGAGAAGCATGGGGTGGCATTGAGCAGATGCACTGCAATAAGGACACGTTTCCCTCTCTTAACAAAATCTGGAGCATGTCAGCTGCTGGTGAGGAGGAGCCTGGAAGTTGGGCTCTAGGTATCCCAGACTGTGCATTCACAAGCTGCTAAAATCATCTTGCAAGCAAGCTTGCACAGCAGATGTCTGAACCCACTTGGTTTGCAATCCACAGAGTTCAAAGCTCCCACCTTGGCTGGGCTGCTCTGGTGTCACTGGACAGGGAGGATGCCTGTGGCTGGAAACGGAGCTCTGCAGCTCATGGCTGTTGGGTGATTATTAATACACAGTCCTCTGAGAGGAGATAACTTGCCTTACACAGTGTCTGAGTCAACAGAGATAAATTGGATCTTTGTGATGATGAAACCAGATTAAAGGGAGAGAATGAGGAAGGTGACAAGTAGTTTTTTGGGCTGTAGCTTTGGATTGGAGGCATTTCGGGGGGTTGAGCAGTGGGTGGCTTTGTCTGGGGCTGCTTCAGCCCCAACAGCAATGCTTTCACAGCCTTGGATGCAGGGTGGACATGCCTGACAGGCTGGCAGAGGGCTCTGATGGTTCCAGCTCCTGCCTACCTCTGGAAGGGCCACAGCAAAGGCTCTGCCCTGCCCATGTTGGTTGTGGGCAGCAGAAGCAGAGTGAAGGCTGACAGGCTTCAGTGCCCATCCCAGGCATCACTTGCTGCTTCCCTGAGGATGCTCCAGGTGAAAGGGCTCCTGGAAGGCAGAAGATGTGCCATGGTGGGGTTTGTGTCAGTGCACGGGAGTGTCCCAGGGCTGGAAGGAGATCTTGCTGGCAGGTCTTGCTGCTGGGCTCAGGGAGAGACATCATTTTTGCTCACCAATATGAGTGCAGCTCCTGTGCAGAAGTGCCCAGGTTTAATTAATGAAGTATTGATTCTCCTAGAGTGTGGTGCTTCTCTGATTTCACTGCACCGACTGGGCTCTGAAACAAACACAGATGGCAGCTCATGGCCAAAGGCAAGTGGCCTAGTGAAGCCTTTGCTGGGGTGTTTTGTTGGGTACCTGAGGCTGCTCTGCCTGCCCATGGCTCTGAGGCATTCTGTGCCCTTTGCCTGCAGAGGGTCTGAGCGCTTCCAGGAGGGTCCTGTGGAGGGAGAGATAGGTCCTCTGCCTGCCTGGAGACCTCACTGCTGGCTTGCCATCTGCAAACCATAACTTGTCACCCTCTTGCCCAGCACGGTGTGGGGGAGGCTGGATTCCAGCACTGCATGCTTACCCTGCCTGGCTTCAGCCCTGTGGAGCAGCACTGGCGTCCCTCAGCTCGGTGCAAGAGCTCCAGCACAGCCTGAGGCTGAGCCCTGCCAGCATGCAGGAGCTCAGGCTTCACAGCTCCTTGGACTGTGGTGGTGGGGCAGCCCCAGGGTCTACTCTGGCTATTGCATTGTGCCAGGGAGGGTGAGGGGGTTGTGCCAGCCTGGGCTGGCAGGTGCCAGCAGCTCTGTGCTGGCAGCAGTCACTGGCGTGGCAGAGGCGGATGCTTCCCTGAGTGTCCAGCACCTGTCCCCAGGCTCACAGAGGCTATTTGAAGTGTTGTGCCAGGAAGATCTGAAAGCTCTCACTGCAACCAGCATTCCAGAGCATCCTCATGCCTCAGAGCCCCTGGGATGCTGCTTTGGGACCCCTGTGTGGCAAGTGCCTGCTTTTTCATAGCAGCCCCCTTACAGAGCTGTTGAAGCACTGTTGCAATGTGAGCAGGGTGGTCTAAGCTGCCCTCCATCTTCCTTGAGAACACTTAGGATCTGACTGGGAGGGTGCACTGGGCCATGCCAGGGCTGGAGCTGCTGGATTGGGAAGCACTCACAACATGAGGCATCTTCCTTAGGGTGCTGCTTTCCACCGCCATGGGATGGCAGCTTTACCCCCTGTACCCCTCTGCCTGCCTTGCCAGAGGATCTTACCTGTGAGGGACAGGACCCTGCAGGCTCAGCCTTGTTCTTTGCAGGCTGTGGGAGTGGTTGAAACTCCCCATGGTGAGGGGTGACATCCCCTCCCCTCCTGGCAGCTCCCACACCAGCTCTGCCCCTGTTCCTTCCCGAGCCTGGCAGGTTACAGCCACGGCACTCTTTAATGAGATGGAGCCGTGCTGGTGCAGTGGCCCAGCCATGCCCATCTGTTCCTCCAGGCTGCTGAGGGCAGGGCATGGAGATGAGCAGAATATCTGGGTTGTGCTGGAGGGGCTCTGCTGCAGAGCCCAGCGTGGGGCTGCGTTGGCACAAGCTGCTGGCACGTGCCCACGACTGATGGAGCCAGATGGGGCTCAGGAGCTTTGGGGACCCCTCTTGGTGGTCCTGTCTGTACAACTGCAAGCTGGAAGGGGAGAAGAGAGGTCAACAAGGCCAAGCTGGAGCTTTAGTGGGTCTGTGTGTCAGCACAGGGGAGGGAAGAGCCTGGCTTGGCCCTTGCCCTGCAGGAATGCTCTGTTTAACCTCTCTTCACACTAATACCTTGATGAGGTCGGTGCTGTGGCAGCTGATAGAATGGTGTTAAGAGATCAGGTCTGTGTTCTAGACCCTGTCCTCTGCTGTATTCAGGTTGGAGTGGTTTGGGTTTGGACAACAGTGGCTTGCAGCAGCCTAATCCCCTAATTGCAGTAGTAGCATCACAAAGGCATCCTTAAGCAAATTAAAACAAGCCAACAGACAGATCTCCCCAGTGGGGAGGAAGGGACAGGGCTGTGGCCTCTGTCCCTGGCTGAGCTGCAGACCCCAGTGAGTGATGTGGCAGAAGATGTGTCCCCTACAGCAGAGGGTGGGTCTCACTCACCTGGTGCTTTCCCCAGTGTCAAGAGTTCTGCTGGTCCTCACCAGAGCTCCCCTCGTGTCCAGGCCTTAAGTGAACTAGGGACATGGAAGGGAAGCCTGGGTTGTGATCAGCATCTGGGAGCTGGCTGCAGAGAGGCTCAGGTGCTCCAAAGGCTTCATCACAGCCTGCAAATGTCTGCTGGGAGGACATAAACCAGAGGCTCTTCATCTGACTGGGCAGGAGTGTTGCTCAGTGGTGCTGGTGCACACCTGGGGAGAGGGGAGGGCCAAGGCCACTGCTGACCTCTCCTGTCTGTGTCTAGAGAGCCAGCCCACGACGTCAGATGAGACTGTGGTGGCCGGTGGTACAGTGGTGCTCAAGTGCCAAGTGGAGGATCCTGATGACTCCTCGCTGCAGTGGTCCAACCCTGCCCAGCAGACCCTCTACTTTGGGGAGAAACGAGGTACATGTGGAGGAACTGGGGATGGGAGAGGGCTGCTTCTGGGAGTGGAACCAGCTCCAGGACCAGAGCAAATTGTGAGGCAGAGGGGAAAGTGGACCATGGCCCAGTGGTGTTCCAGAGGGTGACATTCCCTCCTGCTCCCCACCTGCAGTGATGCCACCGGGCCAAACATGAGCTAGCAGAGAGGTTTAGTGGTACTGAGCCTGTCACTCACCTCACTCTGCTGTCCCTTTTCCCCCAGCCCTGCGAGACAACAGGATCCAGCTGGAGAGATCCACACCCAACGAGCTGACCATCAGCATCAGCGATGTGGTGCTGTCGGACGAGGGCGAATACACCTGCTCCATCTTCACCATGCCTGTGCGGACTGCAAAGGCCCTGGTCACCGTGCTGGGTAAGCCCCCAGCAGCAGCCCCCTGACCTGTTCCAGAGCTCCTGTCTGCAACTGCCCTACCTGCAGGATGCTCTTGATACAGACCTGCATCTCTGCTGCTCTCACATCCCTACCCGCTGACTCATCCTTGCCGTGTTTACCGGCGTGTCTCTGCGTGTGCATCTGTCTCTGGGTGGCAGCACATGTGCCATTAATGGGTTGTTGTATTTCTCTGCCTTCTGTACCAGGAATCCCCCAAAAACCTCAAATCTTTGGCCACGAGCAGCCTATTGATGAGGAGAAGACAGCCCGCCTGACTTGCCGGTCGTCTGGCAGCAAGCCTGCAGCCCAGCTCCGGTGGAAGAAGGGCAACAAAGAGCTCAAGGGTGGGTTGTCTGAGCAGTGAGGCTCTGCCTTGAAGGACTGGGGATGGCTGGGGGACACCATGGAGGCAGATGGGGCATGCAGCTGTGCCCAGTGTCAGACCACAGTGGCTGCTGCCAAGAAAGGGCTGGGGACAGGGACACGCGAGCTTCGTGCCTCTGCTGGGTTACCGTGTTCACTGGCTCTAACAGTCCCCCTGCTCCCACAGATGAGGGCACCGAGGTTGTGGAGGACCCCAATGGTAAAACCTTCACTGTGAGCAGTCGGGTAGAGTTTCGTGTCACCAAGGAGGACAACGAAGCTGAGGTGACCTGCACCGTGGACCACGAGTCCCTGCAGAACTCTGAGAGATCAACCACGCAGAAGCTGCAGGTCCACTGTACGTGGCATGTGAGGACCATGGCATGTGGCTGCCTGGGGAAGGGGATGGGGCTGTGGAGGGGTGGGAGAGATGGAGAAGGTCTCAGCATCACCACACACACACACGACCTGGCATTTGCATGTACATAGAGCCATCGTGCTCACGTGCATGTGAGCTCATAGCATGCTGCACAGGAGTCCTGTCACACACAGGGGCACTGCACAGGGATGCTTCCTCTGTGCATGCATGCCTCTGGTTTCCCTGGCCTGTTCCTAGCTCCCTGAGACTTGTCTGTGCCATCCCCTGCTACCTGCCTGCAGCACCTCCCATATCCTGCCTGTCCCCGTTCCCCTTGTCTTGTATGTCCCCTGTAACGACAGGCTGAGGGTCGTGGGAGCTGTGCTGAGCACTCTGGGTGCTGCATCCCGCCCTGGTGCTTCAGGTTATGCTGCACATTGCACATGTGGAAGGGGGCCAAGGCAGGGGGGAGGAGTTTGGTGTGCCAGCAGGCCTCTGCACAGTGTGGGACAGGGACAGGCAGTCACCTAACCGTGCCTCTCCTTTTTCAGACAAGCCAACAGCGAAAATTGAGCCACATCCCCAGTACCCACGGGAAGGCGAGAAGCTCCAGCTGCAGTGTGACGGGCAGGGCAACCCCATGTAAGCCCCTTCCTCACCTTCCTGCTGCTCAGCCCTGCCATGCCCTGGCCAACTTGTCCTTCCACTACCAGGCTCCCAAAACTACCACTTAGCTCTTCCCAGACCTCGGGCAGGGCGTCACAGGTAGCACTGTGTGGGCTTAGGGCTGGGCACTGACCTTGCAGCAATGCCAGGCAGGGCCAGGTACCCCCCAGAGAACAGGCAAAGCCCTTGTCTTCTGCCTGGAGCAGCAGATCCATCGTGGCTTATCTCTGAATGGAGTATTTCCCTCCTGCTTAAATACTCTCACAGCTTTGTTGTTCCCTCTGCTGCCTGGCCAGGGAACCTGCTCTGCCCCAGCTTGCCCAGGGTGCTGAGCAGGGCAGCTGTGCCTCACCACCATCCCACTCCACAGCCCCCAGGAGTTCCTGTGGGAGAAGGAGGGCAGCGATGCACCGCTGCAGCTGAGCTCTGACAGCGTCCTCATCTTCCCGTTCCTCAACAAGAGCGACAGCGGGACGTACGTCTGCACAGCCACCAGCTCCATGGGCAGCGTCGTGGCCAAGTACAACCTGGATGTCAGTGGTAAGTGGGGCCAGGGGGTGCCTGGCATCACCTGGCAGCTGATGGGCAGCACAACTGTCTCCACCTGACTGCATCTCAGGGAGTGCACTGCATGCAGCTGGTGGTGTGTGCTGGCAGAGCACTGCAACCCCGGCTCCTCCAGCCCTCTTCAGCTCCCCTGTTGCTCACTGCGCTGTGCAGGGCTGCTGCTGGGGCACACAGGGCAGAGAGCAGTTTGGGGGGGTTGGGGAAGGGACACAGCATGGCCAGAGCTGAGCTCAATCCATGTTGCCTCTGATGTGGAATGGGAGAGAGCGTGGTGAGGAGCTGCAGGGCTCGGAGGGAGTCTGTGGGACAGAAGGAAAGGCCAGTGCTCCCAAGCCTGTCACAGGCAGGAAGCCTCTGTGTGTCACCACTGTGACACCAACCTCTCCAAACCACGAGGTGCCCTGCCAGCCCTGTCCCAGGCTTCTGGAGATGGACCCCGTGGCCTGCCCTGAGCCACTGGCACTGCAGGCTGGCATCATGTCACCGCTCGATGCCCATCCTTGCATGGGAAGCGGCAGCAGCCACAGCCTCAACCACATGGTGCCTTTCCCTTGCTGTCTCTCCCAGCCCCCAGCTGTGCTCTGCTGCTGTGTTTGGTGGTGATGTGCCCTGGTACTTTGAGTGCTATGTGTAGAGCGGTGCTGTGTTATGGAGGGCTGTGAGTGCTTCTCCAGCCCAGCCCTGGATGGAGCCAGTGCCACCTCAGCTCCTGTGCTCAGTACCCAGCCTCCTGCCTGGCAGCTTTCCTGTGTTGGTAGGAGCCTGTTTCCCTGTGGTTTTGGTCTTGGATTTGGGGTTACCCTTCTGCTGAATCTCTTGCCTTGTCTCACCTTTCTACCTTGGGCTCTCCATCTTCCAGCACTCCTACTTGCTCCAGCTCTTCCTTTTCCCATCTCCTTTCCCTCCTCTTTTGTTTTGGCCACTCTCAGCATCCTTTCCCTCCAGTGTGGCTATGGGTAGAGGGAGTGCATGACAGCAATGGCACCTCAAGCACCCTGTTCCCCTGAATTCCTCTCTTCTGCCTGCCCTTCATCACCTCTTGTGTCCCTTCTGTCTCCCTGAGTCTAGGGTCTGCCCAGGGAGCTGGTTCCTGAGCCTGGCTGTGGGGACACAGCAGCACACAGAGCCCTCTGCACCTATCTGGTAGCACATCAGCCCCCCAGGCACTCAACATCTGTCCCCCAGGCAGTACTTGGAGTGCTCCATGAGCACACAGCACCCAGAACACCGATAACCCTCACCTGCCTAGTGCCACAGCCCCTGGCAGAGGAGCTCCACACCTAGGCTTGGTTCCCCTTGTCAAACCCCCTCTCTTTTTTTTCCCCAGAGCTACTTGAGTCTCAGGCCACATCACTGGAGTAGCCACCTTGCCCAGCTGAGCCCTCAAGACTGCCTGCTGCAGTGGCCAGTTTGCTTGGCAGCAAGGAAGAGTGAGGCCAGAGCAGTTGCTGAGGCTGTGCATAGGAAAGTGGAGGTGCCACCACCCAGGTGATGATGCCTCCTGGCTGCTGCAGGGCTCCCAGGCAGGGAGGAGGGTCCTCGTGGGATCTTTCACGAAGGAAGAGGTGGCCAGGGGTGTTGGCAGGGTAGCAGATGGGGGAAGATCATCCCAGCAGCGTGTTCTAGAGGATGGCAGCAGGAGACAAGGAGCAGGACCCGTGGCCAAGAAATGAGTCACGACAGGAGCTGCTGAGACCGGTCCCGTCAGGCTGGGGGAGCCAGAGTCCCCTCCGATGGGCTCTCTCGTGCCTCTCTGGCACCTCCCAGCGTTGATTCGTGTCCCTGTGTTTTTGTTGTCCTCCCCAGATCTTTCCCAGCTCCCCACCCCACATGTTCACTCCACTCCAGGCCCTTCCCAGCCCATCTCTCATGCTTCCATGGCCACCGCTTCATCCTTCACACCAGCTCCCATCCAAGGTACCGTAAGCTCCTTTTCTCTCTCTTTACGGACCCGCTGCTCCCCAGCCCAGCAGGAGAAGCTCCACAGGAGGAGAGTGACCCAACCCTGTGCTGGGGACACCTTTGCCATGCCCCAGGGGTGTCCCTGCCGGGCTCCAGTCCCTGTGCAGCTGCTTGTTGCGTTGTGTGGACTCTACAGCTGCCATCACAGCACTTTGGGGTGATGGTACACAACAGAAAGAGCCAAGGCTTGGAGCCTGGGCTGCACGATGGTCCTTCCAGCTCTTCCTGGCAGGTTGTGACAGCAGGTGTCTGTGAGCTGCAAGCTGTGTCTGTGTGTGATACCAGCCATCACCCTGTCCTGTCACCAACCCTGTTGTCTTTCCCACCCTGACCTGTCTGAACACATCATCTGAGTGTTTCTGTGGCTCTGTCCTCTCTAAGCTGATGGGACACGATGAGAGTGGAGTGGAAGGGGGTTTTGGCCCCGTGTACTGGGACTAACAGAGGATCCTGGCACCAACTGTGCTACTTGGGACTGCCTTGGGGTCCCATCACCTCCTGGGTGCAGTGTGTGGCCATGCCAGCCTGCATTTCACCTTCCTGCTGGCACAGCACAGGGAGTGAGCCAAGCCTGGCTCTGCCACGTGCTCAGCCTCCCTGTTTGGGGCAAATACCTCACCATGAGGGATGGGGTGGTGTGATTATGGCTGTGCCTGAACACAGAGGTGTCACGGGCTGCACCGAGCATGTTGCCAGTGCTTCTTTCTGAGGCAGCCACCTGTGATGGGTTTCCTCTCGTGGCTCTTCTCAGCAGCCTTCTCACTCAGGCAGGGCTCCTAGCACAGCTCTTGGGGCTCCTCTTGGCTCACTCCCCACAGCACTGATGGCCATTGCTTTCCCCCTCGTTGCTTCCACCACTGCCTTCCCTTTTCTTGCTTCCACTTCCACAGCTCTTATCTGCAGCAGGATGAAGCTGATGGCACTGAGTGGGATTGGACCCTCCAAGGTGCCCACCTGCAGCCCTGACTGGCCCACAGGACGAGCAGAAGCCTCTGCCACACAACAGAATCCCCAGCATCTACTTCTCTCTGTTTTCTCTCCCTTTGTTGTCTGGGCAGATGCCAGCCCGGTGCCCTCGACCTCCAGCACGTACCACGCGGTGATCGGCGGGGTGGTCGCTGTCATAGTCTTCCTGCTGCTCAGTCTTCTCATTGTGTTGGGACACTACCTGATCAGGCACAAAGGTATGGGGCAGGGGAGCTGCACAAGGTGGGCACGGAGCTGGGATGCCCGTGCTGCGTCGGAGCAGGGCGCGCTCCCCCTCGGTGGGTCTCTGGGAGTAGGGCTGTGTCCGTGGAGCAAGCAGGTCAGCGTGGGGCAGGGGTGAAGGGAGGCAGCTCCCCATCCTGCTGACCTGCCCCCCGTGGCTGGAAACACCCAGGGCAGCCCACAGAGCCCTCCTGAGTTTGGGGGCTGCAGCACCGACTCCAGCGTGGAGGTGTCCCGGTGAGTCCTTGGAGCTGGGCAGCATCAGGTGGAGGCAGCTCCTACCCCATCTCTCCATCTCTTCTTCATGGCTTGGTACCCACTGCTCCCTCCCTGGCTGTGCCTTCTCCCTGCACTCTTTGCCATCCCTTGAGCTCTCCACCTTCTTCTTCCTCCTTCCCCTCCACCATTCCCATCTCCCCATCCCTGGACTTTTCATCCACCCAGCAGGTATGTGCATAAGACACGGGGAGACGGTCCCATCCAGACATCGACCAAACCCAGCAGAGGTGATGTGTGAGTAAGAGCCCCTGTCCCTGCCCTCTGAGCCCAGCAGAGCCGCTGCCTCTGCCCCACGTCGTGCTGACTCCGGGGGCAGCCCGGATCCGCAGCCTCCTTGCAGGTGGCAGTTCTGCAGAGCCCTTTTGTGAGGGGATGCAGGGAGGGACAGATGTGGGAGGGACACACGTGTCTGGAGGCGCAGGCAAGAGCTGCTGCCTGCAAGGGGGGAGGCAGTTTCACCCTCTGGCTAGAGATGACTGCAAAAGCCTTGGGGAGGCGCAGTCCCCAGGCAGGGCTTGTCCCAGGGAACCCGGTGACTTTTCCATTTCAGGCCAAACTCGAAGGACTTTCCTCTTGCCTCTGCTTTCCAGCCGACCCTCAGGCTCTGCCACTGGGGCCCCTCCAGGCAGCCCAGCCTCCCTGAGCTTGCTTGGGAGTGAGGTGCCAGCAGGGCACCCCCCTGAGACACTGACCCCTCTCCCCACTCAGGCACCTACCTGACCCACGAGGCCAAGGGCTCCGACGACGCCCCAGACGCCGACACGGCCATCATCAACGCAGAGGGCGGCCAGGCCAGCGGCGATGACAAGAAGGAGTATTTCATCTAGGGGGCATCGGAGAGAGTGAGAAATGGAGCCAGCAGATCCCAATGGAAATGGAAACCAGACCACAAACCCCACTCAACCCCAACAGATTTTTCTCTCTCGTGCCTGGCACGGGCATACAGACGGACAGAGGGATGGCAGGACAGAGAGCAGGGAGCTACCAGCCTGAGACATGATGATGCTTCTTGAACTTGTACAAAACGTTACCACTATGAAGAGCCAGAGCCCCAGCCCTGTTTGCTTGCTTTTGCACCTCCATCCCTGCCACCGGCGTCCACGCAAAACACAGACCAAGCAGTGAGTGAGCGACTTTCCTTCTTCCTTTGGACCTTTGCTTTGGTTTCATGGCTGCTCTTTGCTTTGAGCCCTCGGTTGGGATGTTGGGCTGGGGTTGATGTAGCTCTTTCCTTTGTTTCTCTCCGTTTTTGGTTTCTTTGACATCCAAGGATAAAATCAGCTCCAGACTCTGGTGCAAGCTCGAGGCGGCTGGGTTGGATCTCTGGCACAAACGCTTGTCCCACGCCTCCCGCTGAGAGCCAGGACCCACGTTCCCATTGTTTCCCCTCAGCCTCAGCTGCTGTGTGGTGGCCCTGGCCCCAGCTGGGTTCAGGAGCAGGGTACCAACGGGCAGCATCTCTGCCTCCAAGGTCTTGGCACGTGGCTGGGGTCAAGCGGGGAAGGACCCCGGGCCCCTGCCCTGATTTTATCCTTGGTGGTTCTCGTCAAACAGTGTCCATTCGGGAGGAGAGCTGTCCTCGTGCAGTAGATGTGTGAAAGGGGGGGTGAGCTTCCAGGGTGGGAACTGATGAGGCCCCCAGAGAGATTGGGAGCTGCCGAGCTTTGCAGCTCCCTGGTCCCACCCCAGTGGGAGGGGGGAGGGCAGAGGTTTTGGGGGCAAATCCAGAGAAAAAGCCCCAACTTTCCAAATTCTAAGACTGGAAACATCGATTTAAACCATCTATTGAGATGTTCAGTGCAGGAGGCTGCAGCGCTGGGAGCACCAGGCAGAACCATGAGAAACAGCAGGCCTGCAGCCATCACCACGGCATTCTTTCGCTGGGCTGGCACTGGGGTCCCCCAGAGCCCCCTTGGAAAGGTGGTTTAGATCCTGAGGGTGGCTTCAACCAGAGCTGGCACAGCTGGTGGCACCACAGGAGCTGCACTGACCTGGAGGTGACCCTGGTGCAGCACGAGGCCTGGGCTTCCTCTGGATGAGGAAACAGGAGTCTGCTTTTTGGAGTTGTCTGTGGCCCTTCCCTCCCTGATCCATTCCCAGGGCAGGTGTGAGCTTGGAAAAGGCCATTTCCCTCTTGGCTCTTAAGGGCTGTGGCTGATGACAGCTAAGGTTAAGTGTCTCAGTAGTTTGGGGGTCTCTAAGGAGGCTTGGGGCTTGCCCTGCCTCCTTACCTCTTTCACTATCTCTTTCAAGACAAAACCAAGAAGCTTTCCCAACCTCTACAGCATGTCTCCAGGCTCCACCTGGTCCCCTCAGCTGCACACCTGTAGGATGGGACTGCAGTGAGTTGCATGTTCCAGCATCTGCAGGACCCCACACGCTCCCTGGGAGCCAGACCCCGACTCTCATCCTTGGGATGAGGTTTCCCAGCTCTGCAGGATCCCAGCAACTCTTGGTCTGGACCCAAGGGGTTTGCAGAAGCCAGCCTTTGGCTAGGCACCCCTTTGATTTTGGGTTGTGTAGAGGAGAGCCCTTCAGGAAGGAGCAAAAGCCCTTACTTTAGAGGCAGAGGATGAGCTTGTGTCCTCTGCTGTGGGCTACCAGGTGCCCATGGGATGGGTCATGTCGTTCCCATCCAGCCCCTGCGAGCGTGTGGCACAAGGAGGGTGCTCTCAGTGAAGCTGTCACCGTGAGCAGGGCTGGAGCCAAGCAGAGGAGGAAGGTGAGGCAGAGCTCAGTGCAAGCCACAGAGTGGGAATGAGCAATGCACTTGTGGCACAGGTGTGAGTGGGCTCACCAGGGCGAAGCTGTGGGTCAGGAGCGTGCAGGAGGCAGCCTTCACTGTACATGGTGGAGAAAAGCTGTGGGTTTCTCAATATTAGTCCTTCCTTCCCATCTCCTTGGAGGAGAATGTTGGCCTGGAGTCTCAACAGTAACTCCAAGCTTATTTTGAGGGATGCAGCCATTGCTGCCAGCTACCCACTGCACACTGAGCATGTGTGAATGTGCAACCTGATGCTTTGCTGAAGATCTTTCATGTCCACTACCAAACTGACGTTAATTCCTTCAAATAAAAGCGCAAGGATGTGTTTCCAAGTATTAATTTAATCTCAGTGTAAGTCTACATGCTGTAGATGGTTACAAAGAAAGCCCCAAGCCTGGGGTCTGGGAGGGACAGGGGTTAAGTGGTGTCTAGGGAAGGGGAGGTGGAAGCTGAGGTCAGACAGGTTTGTGCCCCTTTCAGGCACTATGGGCAAGGCCGTGGCCGCTTTCTCTGCAGCGCTGCTGCTCCAGAGCTGCTTCAAGGGCTGATGCTGGTTGTCACCGTGTTGCCCTGGGTGAGAGAAGTCAAGATTTGGCTTTTTTTGAGGTGCCATGTGGTCTGGGACGTGGCAGGATGCAGCACAGGGGCAGACAGGGCCCAGACAAGGCATTGGGCTGGAGTCTGCTGCCTGCAGCAGCTGTCAGCAAAGGACTGGACAGCTCTTGTACCAGGCAGACACCTTGTCCTCCCAGGGCCCTGGCATCACAGGTCCTGGGAGTGGTGGGGGCACAAACAGCAGCCTGCATCTGCAAGAGCCAAAGGGCTGTGGTAGGTGCATGGGGGCAGTAGCCCCCTTGCCATAGACACGAGGGTGATGGAGACCCCGTGTCACGGGCGAGTGGTGACAGATGCACCAGGTCACACGTGAAGATGTGAGATGAGCACAAGGGATGATGGGGACACTGGCAAGAGGCTGTGATGGGCAGGTCACGATGTGGGAGGCTGCAGTGCCAGCACACACATCATGCTGCTGGTGGAAGGTGGGATGGGACCCGCCACAGCACGAGGGTGGTGGAGAAATCACTTTGTGAGTTTGGGACCCTGGTTGTGTAACAGGGGTGAGATGGGGTGGGAGAAGCTGGTTTGGGAGCCCAAAGGGCAGGGTGGGGTACACCATGAATACACAGTGTGTGCAGAGGAACAAGTACACAGCCATGAGCAGGGGCATGATGAGCTGCACCACACCATTAGTGTGTTTAGGCTGGTGGGTCTGGGGCAAGTCCTGTTGTACCTCTACAGTGTGCTGCATCAGGTCAGGGCTGTCAAGGAGGGGTAGGTGCACTGTATCCTAAGTACCAGGGGTGATGTGGGTCATGTGAAGAGGTTTGAAGTGACACCTTGATGCTACCATGGGAGTGACACCACACACACCATCAGCAGCCCGGAGAGGGGGTGGGTTTGTGGTGGCACTGACGTGGCAGAGGATGGATGTGCCACACAGAGGGAGCCCTTGTTGGTCGTGCAGACAGGGCACCTTCAGCCTCACGGCCACCCTGTGCCACCACAGTCACCCATGCTGGGCCTGGAGCATCCAAACCAGGACATGGCTAGTGCTAGAGGAGCGAGGAGGGTTTGGGACCCTGTGGCCCTTGTTTGCAGCCCAGTGTGCTCACTCCTGCCCACAGGCCCTAGCAAGGCTCCAGCCACTTCCCAGCTGGCACTGAACTCTCAATAGACATGAAAGCCATATTTGTAGGGAGCTCTGGAGATGCTGTGGGGCAGCAGCAGGGCAGGGCAGAGGACGGTCTGTGTTGTTGTGCTGTGTTCTTGTATGTACATAAAAGGGAGACAACAAACATTGATGTGACTTTATAACCTTTCTAATATTCTGTGCTAATCTTGGAAAAATAATCCTATAAATATATCTGGATTACACACTTTACCTGCCTGTGTGTCTCTGCTTCTGCCTGCACGTGCCACACACAGACAGGGCCTGGGAGGTGTCCTGGCTGTGAACCCCACTGGAGGCAAAAGGGAGCTGGGGGGCACCAAGGCCAAGGGAGAGGACAGGGCTCACTCTGGTGCACGGGGCAGGAGGGGCCTGTTGAGGTATAGGTCGGCCCCTTCAAGCCCTTGACACCAGATCCACTGTGCAGACCTCCAGCCCTTTCACCTCCCCATCCCCCAAGACCCCTCCTGCAGCCACCCAGTCCCTGACTCTCATCTCCTCCCAGATTACCAGCTCCCTAAATGACAGTGACCCCCAGTCCCAACCCCCTGAGCCACCCTCCAGAGTTGCTCCCAGCAGACGTCAGGGCCACTGGCTGCTGCTGGTCCCCTGCCAAGCTGGGCTCGCCGCCTGCTGCAGCCCAGGGAGCCCCATGACTCAGCCCTGGTGCCTCAGGGTGACCCCACATCCCGAGGAAGAGCTGCTGATTTCCTTGCTGAACATGAGCTGAAAAACATCCCGTGCCTGGGCTGTGCTGCCATGGGATCCCCTCTGCAAGTGACCCCATCCTGCAGCCACAACACCCTCCCTGCGCCCCAGAGCCAGGCGTGCACACGGCCAGCCCGAAACTCGGCACACTCCTGAGCCCAGGCCAACGCTTGGAGCATCCATGCAGCCTGTGAGTACAATTCCTAATCAACCTGAGGTGTTCTGCCAAGAAGTGATTGTTTCCTGCTCGAGAAATTGCAGCCTTGTGCCGCTGGCTCAGCCACGTTACCGGCAGCAGGGGCCCACCCGTTTCCTTCAGGTGCCAGGAAAGGAGGTTGCCAGGCCAAGGAGGGCTGCTGTTAACGGGGCAGCTCTTATCTTGTTGCTGCAGTCCTTCACCTCTTTGGAGCTGTGGAGGAGCAGAGCTCCAGAGCGTGGCTGAGCGTTGGCTTTCACACACAGCACCCGCTGGAGACCCCAGACACGGAGGGACGGCTGCAGGCTTGGGACACGCATCATGGGCAACTGCATCCCAGTGGTGAGTGCCAATCCCCCCTCCTGTCAGCTCTCCCAGTGATTTTCTGTCCCTCTGAGCCCATGCAGGTGCAGGATGGTGAGCAGGGCCACAGCTCTCACTGAGGACCGATGGCAAATGCTCACTTGGAGAGGGCTCAGGGGGGTTTGCACTGACCGGCTGCAGGGTTTGCAATCCTTGGAAGCTGTAAGGAAATTTGTGTTTTTCACACAGAGCAGGGCCAGGCCAGGATAACCCCACACCTCCAGTGTATCAGCTGCAAGCAGCCTCCCCTCTTCCCACAGTGTGTGTTCCTCCCTGATAAGTCGCCCCACCTGACCTGCACCAGGGCTGTGTGTGAATCCTCCAGCACCAGGAAGGCAGCAGCTCCATGCTGGGAGCAGCAGCCCATCTCAGGGCATGTCTGAAGCAATGTCATGGGATGTGGGCATCTGCAGTCAGCAGCACCCTGCTTGCTGCCCACTGGTCTCCTTTGCAGAGCCCCAGTGTCTTGGAGAGCGAAAACTCCCTGGACCTGCAGGACATCATGGGCAACCTCTCCTACGATTACAGCAATATAACCATCCTGGAGTACGACGCTGCGCCCTGCCACAACCAGTACTGTGCCTTCTTTCAGCACGTGGCCCCCACCTTCCTGGCCCTCACCTGTGCTGCAGCCACCCTGGGCTCTGGGGCACTGCTGGTGGCACTGGCCAGGCTGCCCCATGCCTGGGGCTGGCCCCAGAGCCGAGCACTGGTGTCCCAGCTGGCAGTGGCGATGAGCCTCTTTGCTGCCCTGCTGCCGCCGGTGGCCATGGGCATCGCGCGGGGCTGGCGGCTGGGCACGGGGCTGTGCAGGCTCACCCACCTGCTGTGGCATTGGAGCCTCTTTGCACAGGGGCTGCTGGTGGCCAGTGGCTCCTGCAGCACCATCTGGTGCCGCTGGGACCCACGGAGCCGGCGGCTGGCTGTGGCTGTGTGGGCTGCGGCACTGCTGCTGGCAACACCCGCGGCTCTGGCCGGCGGCACAGCGGCAGCCCCGGAGATGAGCTGCATCCGCCGGAGCGTGCCCATCGTCTCCCCAGCCTACCTGCTGCACCTCGCCCTCTGCCTCTGCCTCTTCCTGCTGCTGCCAGCTGTGCTGCTGGTGGCCGTGCTGGCCTTGCCACGGCTCAGGGCAGGCTCGAAGCCAGGCATCGGCGTGAGCTGGCTCTTCTTTGTGCTCTGGGTGCCGTACGGTGTGGGGCTGGCCGTGGATTTTCTCCTGCACACCCAGCTGCTCCAGCCCACCTGCAGCACCTTCGAGCATTTTGACTACATGCTGGGGCTGAGTGAGGGGCTGGGGCTGCTGCACTGCTGCCTGGGGCCCGCAGCGTTGCTCACTGCCCAGCTCTGCCGCCGCAGGGCTGGTCCCAGTAGTAGCTCCTGAGGTCCTGATGCTGCAACTCGGGGCTTCACACCGCTCCCCAGTACCATTGTAAAGTGATCAGAGGTTTTTCACACCCTCTGGACAGCGGGAATTACATGCAACATGCACATCTGTCAGCTTGGTTAATGGCAGGGGCTGGGAGGTGAAGCGGTTTGCAGGGGAGGGGGGGAACATCCATCGCCTCTGACCAGGCTCCTGCAGGCTGAGAGATGGGCAGTGGGAGGCACATGCTCCTTTTGCCTCCAGATTAGCAGGAAAAGTTAACAATGAAGCTCAGCAGTCCGTTAGCAGGAAGTGGGGTGATTTTGTATGTGGTGCTGGAGGCATCTGAGCCATAGTCCACGAGGGATGGCTGCGTGTGGTCACACGGCA
Source organism: Colius striatus (assembly GCF_028858725.1). NCBI lineage: Eukaryota > Metazoa > Chordata > Aves > Coliiformes > Coliidae > Colius > Colius striatus. The sequence goes on from NC_084787.1 coordinate 392,277, forward strand.
CACAGAATGCAAAATGGGTGTGGATGGAGAGCTGGGGGAGGGCTGTGTGCCAGCCCTGTCTGCTCACAGGACAGGGACACCCTCAGAGGACATCAAACCTTTGCCCACTCAGCTTTGATTCGGTTTCTTCTGCCCCCTGGTGCCCACGGCTCCAGCTTCGGGCTCTGTCCCTTTGGGCAGGATGGGGCGAGCAGAGCCCAAGGACGTGCCCAAGAGCCACAGGTTAGGGTGAAGGGGCCAGCAATCGCTTCTCCTATACCTCTGGGACAAACTGAGTGGCTACCACAGCGAATTTGCCTGGAGGGGAAATGAGAGAACTGAGGTGAAGCTATATAGGGTGCCCTGGCCACCCGGGTGGGCACATGCCTGGGGCACAGCTCCAAAGGGAGCACCATGCCAAGGGTCTTGTGGCACAGCCGCGTGATAGCATGAAATCGCTCCTCTCAGGCATGCCAGGGACAGGATTGGGGGGATGCAGCTCCTCTCCCACCCTCTGGCCCATAAAACCGCAGGCACAGCCCTGCACCAAGGTAGCTCCTCTCCCGGCACGAACCACAGCACCGGGACCATGGGCCAGCTGCAGCTCTGGCTTGCCATCCTGGCTGGGCTCTCGGGGATCGTGGCCCAGGAAGGTAGGGATAATGCCAGGGGACAGGAGCTGCCACGGGGCAGGGCAGGTTCGGGGTCATGTGGCAGCAGTTCTCAGAGCCCTCTGCTTCTTGCCAGAGCCCAGACAGACAGGCTGGAGCACGCTGGAACAAGGCTTGGGTCAGCAGAGGGGACGTGAGGGATGCAGTTGCCTGGGGGAAGGGGACAGAGCTGAAGGCTCAGAGGCAGTCAGAGGAGGCTGCAGGACACCCCAACCTCCCACCACGTCCCTCCTCTCACTCCCCAGACCTGTACCGAAAGGTGTTCGTCTTCAGAAAGGACCCCAGCGATGCCTACGTGGTGCTGAGGGCCAAGCTTGAGCAGCCACTGCAGAACCTCACCGTGTGCCTGCGCTCCTACACTGACCTGACCCGGCCCTACAGCCTCTTCTCCTATGCCACCAAGGTGCAGGACAACGAGATCCTCCTCTTCAAGCCCAAACCCGGCGAGTACAGGTTCTATGTGGGGGGCAAGTTCGCCACTTTCCGTGTCCCTGAGGGCCGCGGGGACTGGGAGCACGTCTGCGCCAGCTGGGAGTCGGCCACCGGCATCGCCGAGTTCTGGCTCAACGGGAAGCCCTGGCCCCGCAAGGGGCTGCAGAGGGGCTACACCGTGGGGGCAGCAGCAGCCATCATGCTGGGGCAGGAGCAGGATGCTTTTGGGGGCGGCTTCGACGTCTACAACTCCTTCTCAGGTGAGCTGGCTGATGTTTATCTGTGGGACACGGGGCTGTCCCCAGACAAGATGCGAGCTGCCTACCAGTCCCTGCGCCTGCCACCAGCCATCCTGGCCTGGAAGAGCCTGAGCTACGAAGTGAAGGGTGATGTGGTGGTGAAACCCCGGCTCCGGGAGGCGCTGGGGCTGTGAGAACCAGCTGGGGCAGCCTCAGTCCCCACTCTTCCCCTTCCCCATCCCCATCGTCCCTTTTCTACAGCCTGCCAAGAAGGTGCCATTTGTGTGCCCCAGACAGAGCGTGCTGCCGGGGACAGGGCTGGGGCAGAGCTGGGGAGGGTTAAGGGGCACCATGCAGCCCGGCAGCGTCCCCTCAAGTGCCACCAACCTGCCACCAACCTATCCCCAGTTCCCAGGGCACACTTTCTCTGCCTCACATCCTCCAAGCTGCCCCACAGCCAGCTTATGCAGATGTACCAGCTCCAGCACCACGCAGCCACGTGTGAAATCACCCAGAATCCCGGAATGATGGGGGTTGGAAGGGAGCCTGGCGAGTCCCAGCTCCACACGGGGAGCGGGTTTGTGTCCCTCAGCATCCTCCAGAGCGTTGCAGAGAGCGAGCACGTCTGCACCGGCTGGGAGTCCACCGCAAGCAGGCTTTTGGTTCAATGAGAAGCCCCGTGAGGGGCTGCAGAGTGGGGCAGGGAGGTGACCATGGTGCTGTGGCAGGACACCTTTAGGGGTTGCTTTAATGCCCAGCAGCCCTTTGTGGTCAGCAGAGCCGACACCGGGTACTGGGCACAGGGCTGGTGCACTGCTGCTCTCTCTCAGGGTTGCCACAAGCGCTGGGCGAGCCGTGGCTGCCACAGAAGCTGTGCAATCCCTCCTTCCCTGCTGTGTAACCCCCACAAAGTATCACATAATCGAAGAAACCGGCTTGAAAAGCAGCAATAATGGTCTTTGCCAGGCAAACTGCAGCCCGCCAAAGCTCTCGCGTGGCTCAGGTAATGAACCCGGGCTCAGACAGACTCCTCAGGGCGAGGGGCAGTGGGGGAGGAGGGAGCGGCCGCCAGCCTGGGCCCCGCTGCTGCCCTGGGGACGGCGGGGCCGCGGGCAGAGCCCGGGCACCGGGCCGCCGAGCGCTGTGCCCGCGGGTGCTGCCCCGGGGGCCTCAGCCCCGTGTCCCGGAGCCCCCTCCCCCGTCCCTGTGGGACGGACGGCCCCCGCCCGCCCCCCGCAGACGCTCCGGGCTCCGCTCCGCCGCCGCGCGGCCTCTCCGGTACGGCAGGGCGGGACGGGCCCGGCGGCGGCCTGCGGGGAGCGGCCGGGCCGGGCCGCGGCAGCGCGGGGCCGCGCTCGGGACAGGCCGCGGCCGGGGGGCGGCGGCGGGGACGGGCCTGGGCGGGGGACACGGGCCCCGGGACCTCAGCGGGGCCTGAACTGGGGGTGCGCGGGGCCTGGCCGCGTCCTCCGGGTGGAAGAGCGGGTGTGGGCGGCCCGGGGAGCCGGCCAGGAGGTGCGGGGCGGTCGGGAGGGGTCCCCGGGCGGCCTGGAGCGGCGGCTCCGGCAGCGGTGTCTCCGGGGTCTGGCCCAGCGGGGTCCCCATCCGCAGGCCAGTGGCGCCGGTCCCCGCAGGCGATGGCGGCAGCCGAGCCCCCCAACTTCTCGTGGGTAGCGGCGGGGCGGCTGGCGGGGCTGGCCATGCCGCGGGAGCCGGGCCACTACCGCTTCTTGCTGGGCCTGGGCGTGCGGCACCTGGTGTCGCTGTCGGAGCGGCCGCCCCCGCACCACGGCTGCTGCCCGGCCATCCGGCTCCACCGGCTCCGTGTGCCCGACTTCACTCCCCCGACGCCGGAGCAGATCCAGAGCTTCGTGCAGCTGGTGGAGGAGGCCAACGGCCGAGGCGAGGTACGGCAGGGGCAGGTCACGCCGAGAGGCAGCGCAGGGAGCGGTGACGGGCTGATGGCTGCGGCTGAACGTGAGCCAGCAGCGTGCCCAGGTGGCCAAGAAGACCGAGGGCATCCTGGCTTGTACCAGCACCAGTGTGGCAGCAGGAGAAGGGCAGGGATTGTCCCGCTGTGCTGGGCCCTGAGGAGGCTGCTGCTCGAGTGCTGTGTTCAGTGTTGGGACACTGAGGGGCCACAGTGTGTCTTGTGCCCAGTAGTGAATGACAGGACAAGAGGAAACGGGCTCAGGTTGCTCCAGGGGAGGTTGAGGCTGGAGCTGAGGCAGAACTGTTTCCCTCAGAGGGGTGTCAGCCCTGTGCCAGGCTGCCCAGGGAGCTGGGGCAGTGCCCAGCCCTGGAGGGACCCCAAAGCCCTGGGGCTGAGGTGCTGAGGGCTGTGGGTCAGTGCTGGGCTGGGCAGGGTGAGGCCAGGGGTTGGATTTAATGACCTTCAAGGTCTTTTCCAGCCCAAATGAGTCTCTGAATCTAAGATGCTTGTGCAAACTGCCACCCAGAGCTGGGAAGGTCTTGCTGTGCTGTAGCTGCAGAAGACAGGGATGGGACACGAGGGAATGGGCTCAAGTGTGAACAGCTGAGGGAATGGGGATGTTGAGGCTGGAGAAGAGGCTGAGGGCAGCCAGGAGCACTCTGTGACACTCCCTGACAGGCTGCAGGGAGCTGGGGGTCAGGCTCTGCTCCCAAGTGATGGGACAAGAGGAAAGGGGCTGGAGTTGCCCCAGGGGAGGTTGAGGCTGGAGCTGAGGCAGAACTGTTTCCCTGAGAGGGGTGTGAGCCCTGTGCCAGGCTGCCCAGGGAGCTGGGGCAGTGCCCAGCCCTGGAGGGATCCCAAAGCCCTGGGGCTGAGCTGCTGAGGGCTGTGGGTCAGTGCTGGGCTGGGCAGGGTGAGGAGTGGGGTTGGACTCAATGAAAGCTCAAAGCTCTTTCCCAACCCAACAATTCTTTGACCCCCTCAGTGGGGAGGAGGCAGCTCCTGGGAAGAGCTCACACCAAGGGGTTAGTGCCGAAGGAGGCGATGGGCTGCAGCAGGGACACCCACATCTCTCCCGGGCAGGCTGTGGCTGTGCACTGCATGCTGGGGCACGGCCGGACGGGCACCATGCTGGCCTGCTACCTGGCGAAGGCGCAGAAGATGGATGGTGCTGATGCCATCCGGGAGATCCGGCGGCTGCGGCCCGGCTCCATCGAGACGCAGGAGCAGGAGCAAGCCGTGATCCAGTTCTGCCAGCGCCTCCGGTAGGTGCACAGGTCCTGTCCGTGTCACTGGTGTGCTGGGTGCATGGGGCAGCAGAGGAGCTCAGGGAGCCCAGCTCACCGGTGGGATCTGCCCCACCGCAGTGCTGGAGGGGACGGCAAGGAGCTGTGAGCACAACCATCTCCCACGGACGGCCTGTGCCGGGTGAAACCGGTGGAGACGGTCCCTCCAAAACATTGGAGAGGCTTTTCCCAGCCCCAAGCTTCTGCCCCCTGCCACATTAAAGGACTTTCCCGTGGCCTCTCAGCAGGTCTGTCTGTGGGGAACCAGCAGGCAGCACTTGTGGCTGTGGTGGGCTCCCTGGCACCGCACCGTGCCACCCAACGCCCTGGGCTGCGCTGCCTCTGGCTCTTGGGCTCTGCCTGCTTCAGCCCTTGGGCTGCGCTGCTCCTGGCTCTTGGGCCTCTGCCTGCTTCAGCCCTTGGGCTGCGCTGCTCCTGGCTCTTGGGCCTCTGCCTGCTTCAGCCCTTGGGGAGGGCGAGTGGCCCCACACCCCAGCCCCGGATCCTGTCAGCGGTGATGCCACGTGGAGTGTGGCAGCCGCATCAGCACACAGGGGCTGCCCCAGGACGTTGGTGCTTAAAGTGTAGCTTAGACGGAATTTAGGCATCTCTGTCCAAAAGTCCAATCCTGGAAATCTCTTCTCAGCTGCTCCTAACCTTGGTGGCATTTAAATCCCAAGTGCAAGAAGTGTCACCGTCCCCGGTCCGGGGTGTGCGGCACGTGGCCAGGAGCGCCTGGCGCTCGTTGGGCACAGGCACCGTGTCCATGCCCCAGCGTGGCTGGGCCATCACCTCTGCCAGGCAGCTCCATGGCCCCCAAATGTTGCTCTGAAGCACCAAAATGTCATCATCTTCCCTCAGGAATGAAACATCAGGGTGGTGGCACTGGGCACTGCTGATGAAGTGACCGTACCCCTGCTTAGAGCCATGGCCAGGGGCAACTCACTGTCCTGGGGCAACTGTAGCACCCCGTGTGTCTCTCCTGGATCCAGCTCCTTCTGAAGGTCCTAGGGTGGAACTGGTGGGGATGGAGGAGGTGACCAAGGCCACCTTTACCACAGGGTGCAAAGCAGCCCAGAAAGAAGTGGGTAAAAGTCAGTGTGCAGCTCTGCCCAGTACCCCACAGCCCTTCCCCAGTGAGGATTTGGGAAGCACTGGTGTCCCATGGGTGATGCCACGCCTCCGGGGGGCTGTGATGCCGCACCAGGGATGTGGGGCCAGCTGCAGGCCTTCAGTCTGCCTGCACCCCTTGCCTGGGGCACGGGGGGCTACAGGGAGGCCCAGCCCCGGGCAGGGGGACGGGGACAACAGGGATGGGGCAGTGCCATCCAGCCATAGTGCCTAAGCCTGTGGGAGCCGCAGGACTCACATGGGCCCGTGAGATACAGGAAAGCAGCTTAACCACAGAATTATTTACTTTAACTCCTCTTACTTTAGCTCTGTCCTTAATAGTCTCCCAGGCTCAGAGGCCGGGCCAGGCCGGGCTGACGGGGGGGACTGAAGACCCTTCTGCCCAGGGAAGGGGAGCCAGGACGGGGGGGGCTTTGCCTCAGCATCCCCAGCCTGGTGCTCAGGACTTGGCAGCGCTGCCAAGCAGGACCCAGCGCGGTCACTGTGGCCCAGTATGGCCACGCTTGACCCTCAGTGCAGGGCTCCATCGTGGCCACGGCATGCGGGGGATGTCCCCTCCCAGGTCTGCCCCTGTCCCAGGAGGCCTTCCAGAGCCCCCAGCCTGGCGGGCAGCCCAGCTCCGGCTCAGGATGGGGACACCGCACCAGAGACACATTTAGGATGGGATTAGAGAGGAGACAGCTGGGGTAGGGAAGGGCAGGAAGGGAGCCCTGCCATGATGGTGGTCACGGGGATGCGCTGTGCCCACACGTGTGCTGCCTCTCTGGCACGGGGCAGTGGGCAGTGTGGTATGGCAGGAAAGGGCTCGCCATGCTATGCCACGGCGAGGCCAACCCAGGGTGTGTGCCATGAGCTGCCGCCGCTGCAGGCCAGGCTGCGCACGGACATGCTGCTGTCACCCGTGTGTCCCCTGGGTGTCCCGCAGCCGCGCCATGCGGCGCCCAACTCGTCCTGCACGAACTACAGCTCCCAGCAGCCTTCGCGGCTCCCACCGCCCCGCTCCGCTATTGGCTGCCTCGGAGGCGCCCGGTTCCGGGCTCCCGATTGGCTGGGTCGGTGGGGGCGTGGCCCGGTGTGGGGGCGTGGCCTGGGGCAGCCCCTCCCCGCGCCGCGGGTTTGTTTGTGGCCGCCCGGGAGCAGCGCGGAGCCGCGGGACTGGCGTGAGCAGCGGCGGGACGGGGAGCCGAGCCGAGCCGAGCCGAGCCGAGCCGAGCCGAGCCGCGGGGCGGGCGTGAGCAGCGGCGGGACGGGGAGCCGAGCCGAGCCGAGCCGAGCCGAGCCGAGCCGAGCCGAGCCGAGCCGAGCCGCGGGGCGGGCGTGAGCAGCGGCGGGACGGGGAGCCGAGCCGAGCCGAGCCGAGCCGCGGGGCGGGCGTGAGCAGCGGCGGGACGGGGAGCCGAGCCGAGCCGAGCCGAGCCGCGGGGCGGGCGTGAGCAGCGGCGGAGCGGGGAGCGGAGCCGGGCGGAGCGGAGCCGAGCCGAACCGAACCGAACCGAGCCGCGGGACGGGCGTGAGCAGCGGCGGGACGGGGAGCGGAGCCGAGCCGAACCGAACCGAGCCGAGCCACGGGACGGCCGTGAGCAGCGGCGGGACGCGGAGCCCCGCGGCGGGACGGGCATGAGCAGCGGCGGGACGCGGAGCCGCCGACGCCCCCCGCCTGGGGCCGGTGCGCCGCGGGCAGCACGGCGGAGCCCGCCGGTCGCTGGGCCCTGAGGTGCCGGCGACCAACTGCTGGCCCCACGGCGAGCCGCCGGCGCTCGGTCCCCGCGGCCGCGGGAGCCGCCTGAGGAGGGGTCTGGGCTATGCGGTGGTGGCTGCGCGCCGCCGTCTTCAGCCTGCTCGCCGGCGCTGAGGGTAAGGGGCCGGGGCAGAGCGGGGGCGGCGGCGCGGCCGGTCTGGCCGGTGCCGGGGCCCCGGGAGGCGGCTGCCGGCGGGGACCGCGCACGTGGCGCCGTTCCAGACGTGCGGGGGGCTCGGGCAGGGTCCCGTCCCACCGGCGGGACTCACCCTGCTGCCTTCGTCCCGGCAGGCAGCGGCCAGAGCGAGTCCCGGGCCGTGGTGGGAAGAGTCGGGGAGAGCGCGGTGCTGGGCTGCGACCTCCTGAACGCCCACGAGGCGCGTCCCCCTCTCTACGTGATCGAGTGGGTCCGCTTTGGCTTTGTCCTCCCCATCTTCATCAAGTTTGGGCTCTACTCGCCGCGGGTGGATCCGGAGTACGTCGGTAAGTCCCGCGGCAAAGGTGGTGGATGCTTATGAGGTCCTGGGGGCCCCTTCTGGCCTCAGCCTCTGGGCTGTGACTGGCCCGGGGCAACACGCAAGGCTGCCCATGCTGGCTCTGGTGTCCCACATCACCACAGTCCTTTGCTGGGCCCCAGCTGAGGGCTGCTGCTGTCAGACCACATTAATCACGCTCCCCAGGCTGCTGGGGAAGCACAGGGTTCTCCCTCCAGCCCCGGGTGGCAAGAGGGGGGTGTTGTGGGGCTGGGGAGGTCCCCACAGCAGGGCAGAGTCCCCCTCCTAGTGCAGCAGCTCCAGGGATGGCTGGAGTAGGAGGCTGAAGGGATGTAGCTGCCCAGCTTGCAGGGGAGACAAAGCCTCCAGCTCATAGGCAGAGACAGGGATCCCCAGCAGGGTGGAAGGTGGGAGAAGCTTCCCATGCAGGATGCTTCTGGCACACCAGCCGTGGTCTCTGGCTTCCAAAGCCTCCCCCAGCATCACCCATTTGGGTGTGAGGGGGTGACTGAGTGCCCACCAGCCTGCACCCGGGCTGTGGTGTCACGATGCTGCCTGCTGTGCCCAAGCTGTCCTGTCCTGCCTGCTGTGTGACAGCAGCGTGTCCCGTGCCACAGGCTGCGAGCGCCTGGGTGCTGCAGCCTCGGCCCATGAGCCACGCGGGTCGCTTGAAGGTTGAGGCTGGGGAGGGGATTTTGGTGAAGCTGCTGATTGTCAGTGCTAGGCTGGCTGGGATTTGGAGCAAAGCTGTGCTGGGGAAGGGCTGTGGCGTGGGAGGGGGATATTCTCCTCTTTACAGGGTATTTAAAGTGAAGCAGTGGCAGACCTTGAGGGATCTCTGGCAAGCTTGGAGGTGAAGACAACAGGAGTGTCCCTTGAGGAGCTGGGGAGGAGGGGAAGGGCTGGAGCTGGCTGGTATTTTGGACTGAGCCCAGCCCAAAAGCCTGTGTCAGTGACACACTGAAGTTCTCCCACGGGACAGGATAGGGGAGGGCTGGAATGCTGGATCATGCACTGCTGCCAAAACCAGCCCTTGCCTAGGAAATGGGTGGCAGCTTGAGGTTTGAGCCACTCTCTCTCCTGCCTGGCCACAGGCAGAGAGGTGCTGCCTCTTTCCAGGCTGTGCAGGAGGAGATTGTCGTTGAGGGCATGCCTGGATCTCATCCTGCTGCCAGCCTGTGCCCAGGAACACCTTTGCTCTGCAGCCAGCCCTGAGCTGATAAGTCACCTGCTTTCCCAGGGGCCCTGGGCTGAGCTCCTGTTACCTGAGCCTGAATGAGCATCAGAGGGCCCCTTGGCTGCCAGAGCTCAGGTTACTCAGAAAGGGCTTGGCAGCATCCCACCTGCTCCTGCCTTCTGCTGCCCTGAACCTCCTTGTTGTCAGCACGGCCCCTGGGAGCGGGTTGGGCTGCTCAGGATCAGCACGGGGGGATCAGTGTTAAGGGGAATGTACTGGGGGAAGGGGTCTGGTGACTGTAATGAGGGCGAGGTGGAGGAGCAGGGGGGGGTGCTGGCTGTCACCATGGCAGCAGGCAGCTTGTTTTCAATCCTCTGGGGGACTGGGAAAGGATGGAGGGAAGGGCAGGGGGGGATGGGTGCAGGGGAAGGGCAAGGGCAGCGACAGCCCCTCCTTCCAGCTCTTCCCAGGCAGAGCAGACCAGGGGTCAGCCAGGGGGACTAAGGAGCCCCTGCTGTCACCCATGCTCCTTGTGGGGCAATTTGAGGCATCTTCAGGAAGGAGCAGGCTACAGCTGCCTCCACGAGAGCAGTTGGCTCACTTGGGGAAACGGAGTCAGCTCTCCCCCAAGTGTCACTGTCCCCACTCAATGTCATGAGCCATTGTCTCCTGCTGTCTGCTGGCCTGGAGCAGGGCTGGTGGTCCTTGGCCTGGCTGCCTGTTGGGGCACCCCATCCCCTGCATCAAGCGTGGTGGCTGGAGCTGCAGCCCTCTTTTGTGTCCCTCTGAATGACGGTTGCCAGGCACTGGGGGATGCTGGTCTGGAGGGCAGCGGCGGTTTTGTTATCAGCAGGGTGATGGAAGTGGAGGAGGGGGCTGGGGCCAGCACAGGGGATTAGGGGGAGGCTGGGGGAGCGTCCCCAGGACACTCTGATCCCTTCCAAAGGGACTTTTGTTCAGGAGCCTGCTGTTCCCGCCTGGCTCCTGGGCTGTGAGCTGGCAGCTGCAGGCAGGGATAGGGTTTTCTGAAGCTGCCTTGCTTCCCAGAGCTCGATGTGGGAGCCAGCTCTGGGATGGGGGGTGGGAAGACTCATTGTCCCATGTGTGTTGTGCACATCCTTCCATCCTCTCGCTGCTCCTGACACACCCTGCTTGTGTTTGAGGTTTGCCTAGGGTTTGCTTCCTGCTCCGAGCGTAGGATGGTGCCAGAGGCACCCACATATGTGTGTCTGGGATACCTGCCACAGGAGATGCCATGGGTCTGTTGGAGCTGGCCCTGGGGAGATGCAGGAAGGGTGGGGGATGTGGTGGGTGGCTGAAGCAGCTCCAGGAACTATTGAGAAGGGTTTGCATAGGGCTGCACAGCCCCAGCACCCAATATATGGTCTTGCCCTTCAACTTCCCAGCCTCTGAGCCCAAACCAGCCTGCCTGAGTTCCACCTCTCCCTCTCTTCCTTGCCAGGCTCGTCTGGCAGGGTGCAGCCTCCTGCTGCTGGTAACACCTGTGTGGTGCTTGACTGGGGCTCCAGTGGTTCAGGCAGTGCACCAGGACTGCCTGTGACTTCGAGTCCCTGGGCAGAGCTGCTGTCAGGGCTCAGCAAAACCTGCTTTGTTGGAAACATTTCAGGAAGCTGCCGGTCCTGGGGAGCTCCCGGCTGTCAATGAGAGTGTGCCAGTCTGCCCCATGCCACGAGCGGTGCTGCCTGTGCCACGGCCCTGCTGTGGTGTGCTGGGTGCCGAGCCAGCCTGGGCAATGGCACACCTGGAGCTAATCCCCCACCTGGAGCAGCTCCCCGAGCCTTAGATGATAGAGAGCTTGGGGGCACGTAGCCCTGGGGCTGCTGGGGCAGTGGGTGTCACTGGCTGTGCACCCCATCCAGGGCTGAGCCAATTGCCTGCTGCACGCCTGAGCCGATTATGGCTCTGATAATAGCCGTGGGGATTAAAGGGCTGTGCTCGCTGTCGCTTTTGCGCCCTTATCCTCCTCCTCATCAAAGAGGCCGTGGGGCACAGGGCTGCTGCCTGCTCAGGGTGAAGGCCCCACTGCTCAGGAGATTCCCCCACCGCCCTGCCCCTCAAGGGGTCTGCAGTGCTCGTCCCTGCAAGGCGGGCAAGGGATGTGACATGAACCCTGCCACAGGAAAAGGGGACGGTGCGGGGGTGCCCGGGGCTTAGCAGGGCTCCTAAGGGTGAGACTACCAGGGGGGGCTCTGGGGGAAAGGGCGGCCGAGGCTGCGGGGGAAGGGTCCCTGGGAGGCAAAGGAGAAGGATGTAGTGAGGGATTTTGCAGGCGAGCTGGCAGCTTGACCGGGAGGCAGAGTAGTGGTGGGACCAGCCTGGCTGCTGGGAGCGACACTCATGGCACACAGACTTGCTTGGCCAGGGAGTCCCTGCCAAGGCCACCTTACATGGGGGTGGGTGGCAGACCCCACCACTGTGTCCTCTCCCCATTTCCCCAACAGCAGCAGGAGATATAGTGCTAAACATCAGCGTGACCAACCTCTGCTGCAGCATGGCCACCTTGGCTTTTGTCCCACGGCCGTTGCCGGCTCCTGTGGTGCCAGCAGAGGTGGCTGCATGGCCAGACCCTGCTGCTGGCAACGGGGGCAGCTGCTGAGCCCACGGAGCAGGGGGCACAGTGGGGACACGGCTGTCCCTGAGCCGGCAGCACGGTCCCCACGGCCGCTCCCGTGTGCGCAGGTCGCGTGCGGATCGAGGAAGGCGCCTCGCTGCGCATCGACCTCCTGCGTGCCGAGGACCAAGGCTGGTACGAGTGCCGTGTGCTCTTCCTGGACCGGCACAGCACCGACGCCGACTTCCAGAACGGCACCTGGATCCATCTCACCGTCAACGGTACCGGTCGTTCCCACCCTCGGTCACTGCTTCGCCTGCCACCAGCCAAGATCTCTCAGGGCTGGGACTGGATCCACTACTGCTCCCAGACCAGTTGAGCTGGATCTGGGGATGAGGGTCTGGACTTGTCTTTACAGCACCCCCCACCTTCCTGGAGACACCTCCTGCGTTTGTGGAGGTGCGGGAGCAGGACACGCTGAGCCTTACCTGCACGGCTGTTGGCAACCCCCAGCCTGTTGTCATCTGGAAGAGGAGCGACCTGGCTGTCCAGAGCGGGGACACAGTGCAGGTGAGGACGGCAAACCACAAACTACCCCGCTGTGGTGTGTCCCCTGCCTTGGCCAGGGTGCAGCCAGGTGTGCAGAGCAATGGGGCACTGCGGTGGCTCCCACCTCCTGCCACTGGCCCTGCCCACAGCACTGTGTTCCTGAGAGTGTCCTGTCCCTCAGTGGCCATGCCATGTGCCTGGTGCCGTTGCAGGTGAGGAACGGGACGCTGAGCATCGCCGTGGTGGAGCGCTCCAGTGCAGGCACCTACACCTGCCATGCTTCCAGCAAGGAGGGCACCATCACCCACACCACCCGTGTGCTTGTGCAGGGTAAGGGCAGGAGCTTGCCCAGCCCCAGTTATTACCATAGGACAGAGCAAGAGAGACTTGGGTTTGGGTCAGGATGGGCTCTGGGAGCAGCTGGAGCTGTGCCCTGTCCCCAGCCCTCACTGTCCTCTCTGCTCCCTGCTGTAGGGCCACCCATCATTGTGGTGCCACCCCAGAACATCACCGTCAATATCTCCCAAGATGCCTTTCTGGCGTGCCAGGCTGAGGCCTACCCAGGAAACCTCACCTACACCTGGTTCCAAGGCAGCAGCAATGTCTTCCACCTCAGGTACAGCAGGGACGGGATGACACCGAGGAAGCTGCTGGGGGTGACAGGGACTGCTGCAGGGACCCCACAAAGCCTGGGTCTGAGCACGATGGGCTGCCTGGGTGTATGGTGGGGGCTTTGCTTAACCTGGGCAGTGGAGACAGTCCCAAACCATGATGCTTACTGCCCTCCTCTTCCCTTGCAGCCACCTCCAGGCTCGGGTCCGTGTGCTGGTGGATGGAAGTCTCTTCCTCCAGCGAACGACCCCAGATGACGCCGGCAAGTACACCTGCATCCCCAGCAACGGGCTGTGGAAGCCGCCTTCTGCCTCAGCCTTCGTCACGGTGCTGTGTAAGAGCCCTGCAGCCCCTCTCGAGTCCAGCCACGTGCTCGTGGAAGGGTCCTGCAGGGCCAGACCGAGGCGGGTTCCCACAGACTGTGGTGGGAAAGGGGTGCCCATCTGCACTGTGGTGGCTCCCACCTCCTGCCACTGGCCCTGCCCACAGCACTGCCACAGAGACCCCAGCTCCCTGCCACCCCCACGCAAGCCCCAGCACTCTGTCTGTCCTCACAGATCCAGCACAAGTGACCACCATGCTCCCAGAGACCCACCTGCCCAAGGGGATGCAGGGTGTGATCCGCTGCCCCACCAGGGCCAACCCCCCTCTGCTCTCTGTCAGCTGGACGAGGGACGGGCGCCCGCTGGAGCTGGAGAAGGTATCGCTGCTTTACATCCTCCCCAGCCTCCCCGTGCTCCTCAGCCTGTTGTCCTGACCCCACACCCTGCTCTCCCAGCTCCCTGGCTGGTCCATGAGACCAGATGGTTCCATCATCGTTGCGACGGGGAACGACGATGCGCTGGGAGTGTACACGTGCACCCCCTACAACAGCTACGGCACCGCCGGCGAGTCCCAGCCCACGCGTGTCCTGCTGAAGGTGAGGCTGGGCGTGTGGGCATGCTGCCCAGGCCCTGGGCACAACCTGCTCCCACCCTGCTCTGAATGCACCTTGTGCCCACTGGCCAGCCTTGCCACAGCTCTGCACCCCGTCCCACCGCAGCCAAGCCCCACGCTATGTGTTGCTGTCTTCCAGGACCCCCCTGCCTTCACGGTGCGCCCCAAGGAGGAATACTTCCAGGAGGTGGGCAGGGAGCTGGTGATCCCTTGCACAGCTCATGGAGATCCCCCTCCAACTGTCACCTGGCTGAAGGTAGGAGTGGCCACTCTGGGCAAGCAGCTGAGCCCTCCTGGCAGGCAGACAATTCTTTTGGCCTCTGTGGCATCGCTTCTAGGGCAGTCCCCTTGTCCGTGTCCCTGCAGGTGCTACAGGGTCACATCTCTGCTGATTCCTGTGGGAGAAGGGGCTCAGGGCACCTCTAAGGGCAAAATCCTGGCTCCTCAATTCCTAAACCAGCCCCAGGGTGGTGGATCATGTTGTCTGTCCCAGCCCTGGGTGGGGTGGCCATTGCCCGCTGTCAGCGTGTCCGTGCCATGCAGGTGGGCAGTGCAGGGAAGAGCGGTGCCCAGGTGGATGGGAACAGCAGCCTTGTCTTCCGCCCGCTTGTCAAGGAGCAGCACGGGCTCTGGGAGTGCACAGCCACCAATCAGGTGGCCAGTGTCAGCACTGCCACCTCTGTCCACGTGCTGGGTGAGTCTCTGGTCCCTGATGAGGTGGACACCATCATGCTCCCTGCGCTGGAAGGGATGGAAATGCCCCTGCACAGCAGCTGTCTGAGATGCCCAGCCTGATAGGGCTTCTCTCTGCCTCCCCCACCAGGTACCAGTCCTCATGCTGTTACCAATGTCTCTGTGCTCCCACTCCTGCTGGCAGCCAACATCTCCTGGGAGCCAGGGTTTGACGGGGGCTATTTCCAGAGGTTCAGTGTCTGGTACACACCACTGTGAGTCCCTATGGGCAGGATCTGGTGTCCTACCCCTCTCTGCCACCCCCTAAGGGCCCTCAGCTCTGGACTCACAGGTTCCACATTTTCTCAGGGTGAAGCATCTGCCTCGGGCCCATCACGACTGGGTGTCGCTCTCGGTGCCAGTCGGGGCTCAGCATCTCTTGGTGGAGAATCTACAGCCAGACATGAGCTACCAGTTCAGCGTCCTGGCCCAGAACAAGCTGGGCAGTGGCCCCTTCAGCCAGATCGTCACCTCTGTGCCCAGGGGTAAGAGCAGGGGGGGAAACTGTGCTCCCAGCCCATGTCCCCTCTACAGCCTTCAGGCACGCAGGAGGCTCCCATTCTGCCCTGCCGTCCTCCTGCATCGAACTCCCACGCCAGCATCTCCTTTCTTCTCAGGCTTCCCAGTGACCACAGTGCCTCCAGAGCCGCCTGCCATGACCATGCGCGTGTTCCTGTCCCCGCCGCAGGCTCTGACTGCCAACGAGACTGTGCGTGGGGTGCTGCTGCAGTGGGAGCCCCCGGCGCAGCTCTCCGTGGCGCTGAGCGGCTACGGGCTGGAGCTGCGGCAGGACAAGGGTGGCTGGGAGGTGCTGGACCGCTCCATTCCCAGCACAAAGACCCAAGTCCTGGTGCCAGGACTCATTAAGGTGAGACACTCACCAGGGTGCTGCTCCCTGCTGGCGGGGCAGCTCTGGAGGGAGCACAGCAGGGGAAAAGGGAGCTGATCTCCAGCGTCTCTGCTACCCAGAGCTGGGGTTTCTGGCAATGCTGTGGAGTCACTTGGCTCTGCAGCCGTGTGGGCTGAGGTTTGGCTCGCTACTGTGCCGAGAAGGCTAATGGCCATCTGCTCTCCCAGGACGCCTTCTACGAGTTCCGACTGGTGGCCTTTGCTGGCAGCTACATCAGCGATCCCAGCAACACAGTGAACGTCTCCACGGCAGGTAAGGCCTCAGCTGCCACCCAGTTCCTGCCCTGGGGACACAAACCAGAGGTGTAAAGTGCCCACTGTGGTCTAGGATATTCCCAAACAGAACCCCCTGTGCTCTGCTCCCACCTCAAGTATCCTTGCTGTTAGACCAGGGTATACAGCACACAGAGCAGGACCCTCCAAGTTAACACGTGTGGAGCTGCTGTGACTTCAGGCTCATGGACTAGGCAGCAGGAGAGCTCTGCACAGAGCTTTTGGGCTCCCAGCACGGTGGAGGACACAAAGGCAGAGCAGCCCAAGGGGCGAGAGAGCCGAGGCTTTGCTGTTTATCCCTGTGGTGCTGGTGACACGGAGCTGTGCTCTTAGTGCTGGTGTGCCCCGTGGGTAACAGCCTCTGATGGGGTCTCCTGTCTGGTCCAGGCATGGAGGTGTATCCGTCTCGCACCCAGCTGCCTGAGCTTCTGCCACAGCCGGTGCTGGCTGGGGTGATCGGAGGCATCTGCTTCCTCAGCGTGGCTGTCATCTTCAGCACCATGGCCGCCTGCATCATGAACCGCCGGCGTGCTGCCCGCATGCAGAAGCGAAGGCAAGGTAGGAGCCAGCAGGCTGGGTGCAGGGGCCTGGATCCCAGGGCTCCTGGAGAGCTCAAGGCACTGCATGCAGGGAGGCAGGGACCCAGTGCTCAGGAGGGGACAGGCCCATCTGGGGCTGGGGGGCGGTAGTAGGGCTGAGCGGGTGCCACTGTCCTCATCATCATCGCTTTGAGTTGCTTGCTATGTGAACCCCTTGTGTTCTCATGACCTTCCAGATCCACCACTCGTCTTCTCCCCCAGCAAGAAGCTTCCACCTCCACAGTAAGTCATGTCATGCCACATTTCCTCCCTGTCTCGCTGCGCTCCTCATCATTCGCTTGCTGCTGGCTGTGGGCAGGGGCACAGCCTGTGGGGCAGCCAGACCCTCCCCTCTCCCCGCCACCACAGGCTGAGGTCTGGCTGCAGAGGAGGCGTTAGGAGTGGGGTACTGAGGTCAGAGTGTCCCAGGGAGTTTTGGCTGAAGAAAGGATCAGAAAGTGCAGGAGCAGATGTGTTTAGCCCTCAGCAGTGCTGCAGGGTCACACTACCTTGCTGCCAGATGCCTAGCACAAGCTCTCCCAACAAGGGGACAGCTGGATGAGCCTGGCACAGGAACAGGAGCGCTGCAGCAGCTCTCTTCTTCCTTACAGCAATTCTCATGGCTCTGGTAGCCCAGACAGCACCGTGAAGCTGAAGCTGCAGCCCTCTCCGTGCCGGAGCCTGCGCCGGACGCTGCTGTGGGGCGAGAAGGCTGGCACCAGCCTGGGTCTGAGCATCGCCGGGGCCAGCTCCCAGTACGCCGTGTACGAGAGCCACATCGGGGAGCACGTGCCCCTGGAGCGGATCTGCCGCGGCCCCGATGGCCGCTTTGTGGTGGAGACCAACACGGAGCCCCAGGACAGCGGCTTCGAGGTGCTGCCCTATGCCGAGCCCGAGCCGTACCCCCAGCGGGACCCCCCAGGGCCACGGCGTGAGCCCTTCCTCCAACTGCCCACGGAGAAGGAGGAGGAAGAGGAGGAGCCCATCTGGCGCAAGGGGGTCTCGCTGCGCCCCCGGCCCGCGGGGCAAGCCCGGCGGGGAGCCCGGGCCACCGGCCACCGGCAGGGCCGCTACTTCGGCTACGGCAGCAGCAGCCCTGTGGATGAGGCCACAGCGTTGTGCATCATCAACATCAGCCCCGTGGCCTCCGCCGCCACTCTGCCTTACAGCACCGTGGAGGAACTGCGCGACAGCCCTGGCAGCGCTGAGCCCTGCCCAAGCGCTGCCAGCGCCCTGTGGGACTCGCTGCCCCTCGAGGGCTCTTCCCAGCCTCCCCTTGCCCCCCTGGCCTCCCCTGGCCCCAGCCTTGGGTGCAGCCGGCCCCCGGCCAGCCCTCCAGCCCAGAGCGGGATCCTGCAGTACCTGAGCCTGCCCTTCTTCAAAGAGATGTGCGTCGATGGTGACTGGCCACCTCCGGAGGAGCCAGCAGCCCCTTGCCTTGCTGGTGGCCAGCCTGAGTCCGCCCCCAGCCCCCCGCCCACCCCAGCAGGGGCTGGGGGCTCCCCGCAGCCCGTGGGGCGAATGCTGTGCCCAGACTGCATTGACACATGTGCCAACGCCACTTCCCCCTCAGCCGCTGCTTTTCTCAAGCCCCCCAGGGTGCCGGTGGGTCCTGCCAAGGCCTCTCGGCCCGGCACTGCTGCCTGGACCAGCTCCCCCAGCACTGGGGCCAGTTTGTGGCCCCCCACCCCACCGGCTCACTGCCTCCCCGCCAGCTGCAGCAGGACTCAGGCCATGCTCTTGGCTGGCAACACGGAGTCAGGCTCTGTGCTGGGCAGACCCCTGGATCCTGTTCCTCTGGAGAAGCTGCTGCGGGGCAGTTTGACCAGCCAGAGCAGTGGCCGGGGCAGTGCCTCCTTCCTGCGACCCTCCTCGCTGGCACCATCCCTGGGGGGCAACTGCCTCGGCACCCCTCTTGGGGACGCGGGCAGCTGGCACAGCGGAGGCTCCGTGGCAGAGGAGGGCAGGGCGAGGATGGATCTAGCCCTTGGTGGCACTGGAAAGAGGTGAGTTGCTGGCAGGAGGCCAGGGATGAGCTGGCTTATGCCAGAGCAGCTGTTAGCCTGTCCCACAGGACTTGGCCACTGGGGTGTCCCAGGGTAGAGCTGCCCTCCTGCCCCCCAGCCCCTGTGACACCCCCAGCCACTGCTCTCAGGGGCCACCCTGCTATGGGGTCTCCACCATCCCTGCCCCTGGGGCCCACCTCAGCTCTCCCTTGCAGCATCCCTGCCAGCTTTCCCCCGCTTCCCCACATCCTTGGGGTGCCTATGGGGACTGTCCTGATGTCCATCCCTGCAGGAGGAACACCTCAGTGGATGAGAACTATGAGTGGGATGCAGAGTTTGCCCTGGAGTCTGACATCCTCGAGGCGCTGCAGCTGTACCGCGGCGGGGACCCGGCACGGCCCGTCTCCACCATCGCCCTCCGCGACCTGGAGCGCCACAGTGAGTGCAGCACCCCCCGACCTCCTGCCCCTCACGGCCCTGGGGCGCTCTCCTCTCCCCTTCCCAGGGCTCAGTCCTTGGGAAAAGAGGGTGGCAGGGTGCTCTGGCACCCAGCTCCTCAGGGGTGGCCCCTGGGGTGCGTGATGCAACCTGGCCAGACGCCTGTCTCCTCGCAGAGCCTGGCCCCGGCTCCTCCCCAGTGAGCTCGGCGTCGGCGGAGGCGTTGGCGGCGACCAGCGGCCCCCCGGAGCCCAGCAGGGCCCTGCGCCAGGAGCTGGGAGCAGCGCAGCACCTCAGGGAGGGGGCTGAGCAGCGGCGGCTGGGACCCCGCGGGTGCAGCGCTGAGCGCTTTGAGCTGGCCACGCTGCTCTAGGGACCCCCGCGACCCCTTGGGCGGGGGGAGGAGGAGCGTGGGCTGGAATAAAGAGGCGTGAGAACAGCACCGGCTCATCTGTGGCAGGGGCACGGATGCCCACCACCCCCTCCCCACCTCCAGCACCCTGACCAGCCCCTTCCCCTCCAGCCTCCTGCTGCTTTGCCCCCCCCCCCCGTGCTCTTTGCAGCGTCTCTCGCCCCTGCTGCCTCCTGTCCATCTTTAATCCCGTGCCATCTTCCCCGTTGTCCCCCCCCTTCCCCGTCGCTCCGCTTTCCGCAGGCTCCCCCCGTGCTCCCCGGGGGCTGTTTTCCGCCGCCGCCGCCCCCTCCCCGCCGCCTCCCCCCGCCGCGGGCCGGGGGCGGGTCCGCGCGCCTCGTTCCCTTATTTGGGCAGCGCGGCGGCGGCGCGTCACGGGGCGGGACCGGGGCGCACACGTCATCTGCGGGGGGTCGCCGGGGGGCCGTACCGCGGGTCAGCCCGGGTCGCGCCAGGCCGCTCCCGTCTGCCCCTCGCTGTGCCCCCCGCATCCCTCCCTTCTGCTTCTCGGGGTCTCCCCTGGCCCAGACCTGCCCCACGTTCCGTCCTGTCGCTCGGTCTTGTGGTCCCCTCACTGTGCTCTGTGTACTCCCAGGGTCCTGCCATGTCCCCTGCATCAGCCCCACCTCAGTCCTTTATCACCCCACGTTGCCTCCAGGCATCCTGTCTCCAAATCACCTTCAGTCACCCCCCTGCCCGAGTCCTTGCAGATCCTGATCCTGTGTCACCCCTGTGGGATTTGCCCCCTGTGTCATCCCACTCCGGTGCTCTGTCAGCCTGCTTCTGTGTCACCCTTAAAGCTGTTGCCCTGTGCCCCTGTCACCTCTAACCCTGTTCCCATCTGTGCACCTCTCTGTCACCTCCCAAACTTGTCCCCTTTACATCATCCCTGACCCCTGGATCACTCCTGTTCTCTGGACCCTGTGCTGCCCCCCAGCCCTGCTCCTTTCATATGTGTGTCCCCAGCGGTGCACTTAGGTCACCAGAGCCATGGGAAACTCCCCTGCAAGTCTCTGGGGGACACCTGCAACCCAGAGGTAGGGGTGCAGGAGACAACACACCAACCCAGCATGTGTCACCCGTGAGGGCAGGGGAGGCACTGGCCCTGGGGGCCAATGGGGGAACGACAGTGGAAGGCTGGTCCCTGCCATCGCGGTGTCCTCACAACTGGTCTCCAGAAGATAGTGGCACTTTGGACTGGCAGAGGAGAGTGGGTGCTGAGCCCAGGATGGACTTTGGGTGCTGAGGGGTGGGTGGGGTGCAGGGAGGCCGGGGCTGTGGCCCTGGCACCCGTTCCAGAGGCGGCCAGTGGCTTCGGGCCGAGGTTTTGTTTGTTGTTTTGGTCGCGTTTCCCATGGAGATGGGACTTGTGCAAGCGCCATTGTCCCTCCCTGTGCTGCTGGGGACACAGCAAGCACTGGGGCTGCGAGGTCTGTGTGGAGCCTGCAGCAGCTGAGCTGGCACCATGGTCATGCCCTGGTAGCCCCCCACAGCACCCTGCCACGACCCTGGCACTCACCGTGTCCCCTTCCACCGGACTGTGGCTCGTACTACCCCAGCTGGGCTCATCTCAGCCTTGTCACCCACTGCCACCACGCCAGGCTCTGCCTCCACCGTGCACACCGCAGCCCCCACCTTCCCCTGCCACAACAGCCACTCTGTCCCCACCAAACCCTTGATGTTCCTCGAATACGAGGGCTGGCCCGTCCCTCCCTCTGCCACCGCAGTCACCACCTCTTCACCTTGCCTGTCACAGCCACCGTGTCCTCGCCACAGCCACCCCTGGTGTGCCCCTACTTGTCCTGCCGCCAACCCACCCCCCCGGCGGCCGTGTCCCCCCCCTGCCGTCACGACCCCACGATGCCCCCCGTGCCCGGGCCGCCGCGGTGTCCCCCCGGGCGGGGCGGGGCGGGGCTGCCCGGGGCGCGGTGGCGACGCGGCCCCGGCCCCGGCCCGACGGACCCGCCCCGGGAGCGGGCGGTACCGGGCCGCCCCCGGCCGCGCTGACATCAGCCGTGAAAAGGGCGCGGGCGGCGGCATCTGCCACTGCCGCACGGGGACCGCGGGATCAGCGCCGCAGGTACGGAGCGGGGCGCGGGCAGCGGGTACCGGGCACCGGGCGGCAGGTGGGGACGGGGACCCGGGTACGGCGATGGAGATGGGGACCGGGACGGGACCGGGACGGGACCCCCCCCCCCCCTCGCTGTACCGTAAAATGGCCGGGGCCACGGTGCCCACGGGGGTCCGCCGCGGGACCAGCCCCTCGGGCTGCCGCCCCGCCCCGCCGGGTAACGGCTCCGGCAGCGCCGGGCGCCGCGCCCGCGGAGCCGCCGGGACACGCGGCCGCGCCCGGGAAGCGGGACCGGGGTGCGGCTTCCGGCCCGGGGGCGCGTCCGGCCCGCAGCGGCGGCCCCTCGGAGCCTGTGCCGGGGCTGCGGGGTCGTCAGAGCCCCTGTGTCCTCCGTGGGCGCCGTGTCACGGCCTGGCCGCAGCCGGTCCCCTTCCCGGACCCCGGGGTGGTCACCTCCTCGCCGGCCGCGGGTGCTCCAGGGCGGTTGTGTCCCAGCCGGGAGCCTATGGGGACCCCAAGGTTGCTGTGCCTTGGGTATAGTCCCCTCCCTGCCGCTCCCGGGGTGTGTCTGGGGTCCCCTTCCTGCTGGTGCTGGCCTGTGGCATTCCTAGGGTGACTTGGTCCCCTCCCTGCTGCCCCCGGGGGCTGTTACGGGCTCGCTGGGATGGTTGTGCCGGGCTGAGCTGGGTGCACCCCCCTCCCACATCATCCATGGGGTTCCCAGCGCTGCAGTGGAGCAGCTGGGCTGGATCCGGCCCTCCCCTCCCGCCTGGGCAAGCCCCAGCTGTCGGGAAATAAGCCCTGTCTGCACTGATTTCAGCTCCTCTTTGTTTCCCAACCGGCTTGGCCCCTGGCCGGGCACTCCCGCGCTCCAGGGACACCAGCTCCCTCCCTCTGGGGGCTGCCCGCGCTCCAGCGCTCCACTCGGCAGCCCCGCGGTGGTCGGTGGCTTTTGGGGGATGCCCGGCTGGCCCCAGGCGATCTGTGGTTGCTTCTCAGAGCAGCCTCACTGCTGCCACCGGCTTCCCCCTTCCCTGAGGGCTTGGGGTTGATCTTCCTCCCGTCTCAATGAGCCCGAGGGGCTCATCCCCTGCGTGCTGCTGGTGACAGGAGCCCTGAGCCCGAAGCCAGGCAGGTGACGGGGTTGAGCTCTGTCCCCAGGCAGCCCTGCACGCCCACCAGGTGGGTAGAACGGGTCCAGACCCACCCCTGCTAGGCCTTGGAGCGCTTGAGCTGCATGGGCAGGGCAGCACTGGGCCCTTTGTGTTCCCTTATGGGCACCTTGCACAACCTCCATCCTTCCCAGCATGGGTGGCACCAGCTCCGGTAGCACCTTGGCAAGAGCAGTGCCCAGCTATGGGGCCTTCCAGGTCCAGCTGCCCTGCCAGGGTGGGGGGTACTGCCATCAGCAGTCCTGGGCCCCGTGCTCCCGAGCCAGTCCCGGATCTGGCACCCAGCCCGAGCAAATGGGTGAGTTCTGCAAACAAGCTGCGACCGGCAGCGAGCGCCTGCCAAGTCCACATGTGCTTGGCAAGGACGAGCCGTGGGGACAGGGATGCTTGGGGCAGGGGGTCCAGCACTGAGGGGCCACAGAGGTACCCACTCTGCCCAGGGCCACGTTGCTCCATTGCCCTTGGGTGGGCACGGACCCAAACACCCGCTCCTGGCCAGCTGGGCAGGAAGCTGGCAGGGCAGGGCAGAGCCCGGGCAGCGCCTGGCACAGGCGATAAGGTTCCGTGCCGGACGTCTGGGCAGGATGGGGTTCTGCCACACTGCTGGGGAGCAACTACTGTGCCTGCTTGTCACCAAGGGGCTCCACCATGCCACATCCATCCCATGCTGGATGCCCCAGTCCCACCAGAGCCACTGATGGGGGTGTGATCTCTGCAGACCATCCCCGCTGTCAGCATGGCAAACCGGGGACCATCGTACGGCCTCAGCCGGGAGGTGCAGCAGAAGATCGACCGGCAGTACGACCCTGAGCTGGAGCAAATCCTGGTGCGGTGGATCCTGGCGCAGTGCGGTGGGGACGTGGCGCAGCCGGCGACTGGCAGAGACGGCTTCCAGCAGTGGCTGAAGGATGGCACCGTGAGTACCCCTGAGCCCGACCCGGGTGGGAGGCAGCTGCGCCACGCCGCCTGAGCCCCGTCTCCTTCTTGGCCAGGTGCTGTGCCGGCTCATCAACAGCCTGCACCCAAGGGGCCAGGGGCCGGTGGCCAAGATCCAGGCTTCTGCCATGGCCTTCAAGCAGATGGAGCAGATCTCCCAGTTCTTGCAGGCGGCCGAGCGCTACGGCATCGCCGCCACCGACATCTTCCAGACCGTTGACCTCTGGGAAGGTAAAAGGCTGGGGAGTCACGGGGAATGGGGATGGGGACAGGGAATGGGAATGGGGATGGGGACAGAGTTGGGGAATGGGGATGGGGTTGGCGAATGGGGACGGGGTTGGGGAATGAGGATGGGGACAGGGTTGGGGATGGGGATGGGGTTGGGGAATGGGGATGGGGACGGGGTTGGGGATGGGGATGGGGACGGGGTTGGGGAATGAGGATGGGGACAGAGTTGGCGAATGGGGATGGGGACGGGGTTGGGGATGGGGATGGGGACGGGGTTGGGGAATGAGGATGGGGACAGAGTTGGCGAATGGGGATGGGGACGGGGTTGGGGAATGGGGATGGGGTTGGGGAATGAGGATGGGGACGGGGTTGGGGAATGGGGATGGGGATGGGGAATGAGGATGGGGACAGAGTTGGGGAATGGGGATGGGGTTGGGGATGGGGCTGAGCCTGCCTGGGGCCTTGCAGGGAAGAACATGGCATGCGTGCAGAGGACCCTGATGAACCTGGGCAGCCTGGCCGTGGCCAAGGGCGACGGACTCTTTGTAGGAGATCCCAACTGGTTCCCCAAGTAAGTGGCGGGTGCCGTGGGTAGGATGTACCGGGCTGTGGGGGTCCCACAGGGGCACTGACACCCACCGTACCCGCAGGAAGTCGCAGGAGAACCGGCGCGTCTTCTCCGAAGACAAGCTGAAGGAAGGCCAGAGCGTCATCGGGCTGCAGATGGGCACCAACCGCGGTGCGTCTCAGGCCGGCATGACGGGCTACGGCATGCCCCGCCAGATCCTCTGAGCGCCCGCGCCGCCCCCGGCCGCCCCCGACACAGCCCCCCTCGGGCCGTGCTTGCGAGACACCTCCGGGGCCGGCCCCTAAACTGCCTTAAGACCCACCCCCTGCTGACCAGCCGGCGTCCCCCAGCCCGGGCGCCTGCTCCCCTGCCAGTATTTCCAGGACCAAAGTCTTTTTTTTATTGTTATTGTGTCGCTGGGTGCAGGCGGGGGGCTGCCGTCCGGCGCCCCCCAGCATCAGCGCCTGCACCTCCACAGTGCCTTGGGGGCTGCGTTGCCCCCCCCCAGCCCCGCTGCTGTGCTGCGGGGGGACATCCCCCTCCCACCTCAATAAACGTCTCTTCTTCTTTCCAGGTCTGGGTGGTTTTGGGGGCCGCGTGTGAGGGGAAACCCCAGGATGGAGCGGGGGACGCGGCGTGGGGGGCGGGCGGGTCCCGGGCTGGGGGTGCGGGGACCCCACTTGTCCCGCGTGTCGGCGGAGGGGCGGGACGAGACCCGAAGGGGCGGGAGCAAAAGCGAGTGGGGCGGGGAAACGGCGAGTGTGCGGGACGGGGGCTGCTGGCTGCGGGGGCTGCGGGGGGACACACACCACGACACCACCCCGCGCTCCCCGCCATCCCCCGCCCAGCCCCGCGCCGCCGCAGCTCCGCCCCGCAGCCAACCCGAGCGCGCCGCCGTTGCCGCGGAGCCGGGGGCGGTGCGGGGCGGTGCGGGGCGGTGCGTTGCCGCGGCGACGGGCGGCGGTCGCGGAGCGCGGCGGGATGGTGAGCGCGGTCTGTCCCGGCAGCGGGCCCGCTCCCTCCGCCCCGCTTGCCCCGGGGTCTCCTCCCCAGCCTCCCCCCGGCTCTGCCGCAGCCCCTTCAGCGCTGCCCCCTCCGCAGCCCGCCAGCCGTGCCCCCCGCCAGCCCCGCAGCCGGTACCGCAGGAGAGTCCGCAGCACCGCGGTGGATGAGATGCTGTCTAGGGAGAGCCGGGTAAGGGAGCCACG
Organism: Colius striatus; assembly: GCF_028858725.1. Taxonomy (NCBI): domain Eukaryota; kingdom Metazoa; phylum Chordata; class Aves; order Coliiformes; family Coliidae; genus Colius; species Colius striatus. The sequence goes on from NC_084787.1 coordinate 417,557, forward strand.
GTCCCGGGGGTGCACCACGGGCTGCCCGACCCCCTGCAGCTGGTAGGGCCGGGGGCATCGGAGCCAGCTGCATCCCGCCTGGGGCATCGTGGTGCTGCCCGGGGCTCAGCCCGGCGCCCGCGGGCACGGGATCTCCCAGTGCCCCAGCCCCTCGCATCTCTTCTGCTGGGCTCATCACACCCTGGGCACGCCCGACTTGCTTGCCGGAGGCTCTTTTCCAGCGTATCGCTCACATGATCGCTGTTTTCCACCCCTCCCGGGCGAGCGACAGTCACACTTGCCACCAGCCCAGCCCCGGCTCTGATGCCTCTGTGTGCTCTGTTCCTTGCCCCGCTGCAGGAACCCAACTTCCAGTTCTTTCCAAGGGGGCACAAAATCCACCACGGCCACCAGACCAGGGGCTGTGATTCCTCTCTCCTTGATGTCACTTTTCACGGGGTAATTAGTTAATTAGTGAGACAAAGGAGGCTCGGGAGGTGAGACAGCTTGGTCAAGAAGAGCAACTGTCATTAGGGTTACAAGGATCTGTACATTAGACCAGATACTTCATGTGGCATGTAGAGAGCGTCCTTGGAGCAGAGAATGGAAGCTTCTAGAGCAGTTTGTTGCCAACATAGTTAGACTTTCATGTTTAGACTTTCATCAGGGAGCTACAAAATCAGTTCCCTTGGAGACGAGGCAGAATTGCTGCAGGTCTGACCTCCTGGCCGGATGCCCTGGCCATTGAGAGAGGAGATAAACAGAGAGCAGCAGCTCTTTCCCCTCCAGTCTTGTAAGGAAAAGGGTTGTTTCCTCTGCTGTCATCCATCAGCTGTCCCCAGCTCCTACAGGAGAGCCCAGGGGAGAGCTGCAGCCTCTGTCACTGGATGATGGCATATTCCAGCAAAGGGTGATGTTTTGGATGTCCTACCCAGCTGCTTCTTCCCCCACCTCCTTTATCAGCTCTTGCCGTGGCAGGTTGGACTTATGGCTCTCCCCACCCTTTGTGTCACCTTTGACACAGCTCAAGGTACAAGGGCCAGGCTGGATGCCACTGGAGTTTGGCCTGTCTCACACGTGCCATCCCTTTGGCTGATAAACCACCGTGGGTGTCCCTGTGGGGCTGCGGCAGGCAGACGGCTGCCACCAGGAGCGTGCTGCACTCGAGGCACTTGCTCCTCCTGGGTGGGGGGAGGTGGGCATGTGTGTGGCTGTTATTTCCTTTCCTGGGTTTTATCACTCGAAACAAATCTGTCTGAAGAGACTTGCCAAAACCCTTTGGCTCCTCAGAGGAGAGGAAGGAAGCGTGTAATGAAGGTTACCTTCGCTCCCAACTGGAGGCTGTGTGGACCGTTTGCCTCGTGGGATGGGAGGTTGGGAGCGCTCCCAGCAAGTGACCTGCTTCAGAGCTGCTGGGTCCATGTGCCTTGGATGTGCTGCGAGCTGAGGAGCCCCAGGCAGGTTTATGATGTGTTATCTCAGCAGCCTTCCAGGCAGTTAGATAAAAAACATCCTAAAGCTTAATTGAATTCCCTGACATTAATCCAGGTCTGGTCCAAGGCATTCTGCTGGCTTTAGGGACAACGTGAGGGCTGGTGGCAGTGAATAATGCTGTTATCTTTGTTTGCATGGGTGTTTCAGTGCCAAACCCTTTAATTCAACAGCTTGCAGCTTGGGGACCACAGTGCCTGGGAAGCTGCTCCAGTTGTCTGCCGTGCTGGGCTGTGGGAGAGCCTGTGGTGCCATCAGACCCATAAAATGGAAATAGTACCAGCAGCAGGGTCCCCAGGGAACTGCCCAGTGCCTGGCTGCCTGCAGGGTTTGCTCCAGCAGTCACTTAGGATTTTAAAGCTGAACTAGTAAATAGAAGTCCAAGAGAAACCACACATCTGTGTGTACCTTAGATTAGCCCTTGTGGTTCTCTGACCCAGGCGAGGATTTCACTGGGACACCTGCACCATGGTTGGGTTTGGAAAGCCAAAGCTGCCCTGCCAGGTCAGAGACCCTCGTGTGCTCCCAGCATCCTGCCCCTACTGGACACTCAGCACCCACCCTGCCCAAGGGGAGCAGAGCAGGGTCCCTGAGTCACCCCACAACCCGGTGACACTTCACTAGGTGGCAGCCTCGGCTCAGGCAAAGGGACCAGCACCAGTCCAGACTGTACTGGGAGAACTGGTTTCTGCCCAGTGTTGTCTGATGGTTGATCACCTTGCAAGGCCAGACCTCAAGCTGTGTCCACTCACCTCTCCCCAGGAGCCCTGCTGCCAACTCCCAGTGAGTTTGAGTCAGTCTGTTTTGGTTTCTACCCAGTCTGTGGGTCTCAGCTGGACAGAGGTGCCGGTGGCCACAGGGAGCAGATCACAGGGCAGCTGCTATCAGCTCGAGGTAGCCAAGATGATGTAGTGAGCCTGGTGCTTTAGGGGTATTTTTGGTTCTTCCCATGTACTTACCAGACCTTTGGATCTGGGGTGCAAAGGCAACACATCCCACACATCCCTGTGCCCACACATCCCTGGTCTTGGTGGTGCGAGAGGGTGTTTGTCAGAGCTCAGGGCAACATGTGTCCTCTTGTACCCAAAGTTCTGTGCCCAGGAGCCGGGGGCAGTGAGCTGGGCACAGCCTGATGGCAGGAAAACTGGAGTAAGCGCTGTCCTTCCTTGCAGAGCCTGCAGCAGTCACGGTTCAGCAGCCCCATCACGATCCTTCGGGATGTGCAGACAGCAAAAGTATCTCCCGCAGGTGGGCACAAGCCCAAGACCACCCGTGTCATCACCAAGGACTTCATCCGTGACCTCGTGTAAGTCTGTGCCCGTGGGGCAGCTCTGAGGAGCTGTGGGGGTCTGGTGTGTCTGTCACAGCCCTGTGTCAGTGCCTTTGCTGCTGTGTCTCAGGGGAGGTGGGACGGGCAGCAGCCTGGCTTGGGCGGCCGTGAGGCTGATGAGCACCGAGCACTGACCATGTTACCCCGGCACTGACTCATCGTAAGAACCAGTAAAAAGCAACATAAAACCTTCTCAGCACCCAGAAAAGCTCCTCCTAGGGTGAACAGCCCCCCAGAGTGGCTCCTGTCCCCTGTCCCATACCAATGCTGCCTGCCATGCCCCCGTAGCAAGCTGCCCCATCACCTGCAGCCCCTGCACACCCACAGCTGTGTGTTTCTCGACACGGATGTTTTATAAGCAAGGCTGAACTGCAAGAGCCCTGGCCCTAATTACTATGCCTCATTAAAAGCCTGCAGCACACAGACAAGAATAGGGCCATTATCCCAGCCAGCACCAATTTAGCCTCATTTTGACCTCCCTAAATTTTCCTTGTCGTTGGGCACAGGGTTCATCTTTGCTTCCTGTTTTGAACCTCTGAGCCACGCTCTTACACCCTGTAAAACGTGACACCCATCCCGTGGATGGTTTGGGTTTAGGTTTTGTGGAGAGTGAAACTGCTCAAGGTCACTGGTTTGGGCTCCCAAGACTGGCACCTGGTTTTATACTCTTATGTTGGTATTTGGCCCTTCTGCCAAGGCTGAGCCCATTGTACAGGTGTTCCTTATTGCCACAGCTCCAGCTGAAGCTGATGGAAACTGTTTGTGCTGGTTGAGTTCCTGAAAATCAGGCCCTAGACATCCCAGCTGGTCACCCAAACACTGGGACGACTAAAGCTGTATCATTACATTTATTAGTGCCGTTGTGACCATTAGCCATTCTTTAAAGCGTCCTGGAATCCGATGCTGTGATGCAGCTCTCGAGTGATCATTATGCAGGTATCTGTTCATATTCACAAGGGTGGATGAAAGGTGACACACAATAATAATGAGTAAATTCTTAGTCCTGAGCATCTTCAAAGTGCTCTGTGCATTTGGCTAATACACGCTCCCACATCACGGGCGTCACCATGGTACCTGAGTAATACAGAGAGTAATTAACTCCTTACAGCTCCTCTGGAAAACAGCCCCGTGTTATTATCCACATTTTTACAAGTGGGGAAATGGGGGCACCGAGAGCTTTGGTGATTTCCTCTAAACCACAGCATGAGTCATGGGCAGAGTTCGTGGCCCTGCAGTGTCCTGGGAGGGAAACCTGCCCATGCTGGGAGGGGAGAGGATGCTCGGTGTTGGGGCAGCACTGTTTCCTCATCTCATGCCAGGTGGCTTCCCAGGGCAGCAGAGCCAAAGCTGAGCTGTGCTGGGCAGGTCTGAAGCCTGAGCAAGCTGAGTGTCATTAAACAGAGTGAAAAGGCAGCTTCTGCTCCACAGCATCTCCACGTGGAACGGAGGTTTGGATCTGGCACACAGGAGCAGTGACAGTGGGGGCAGGCATTAGCAGTGTCCCCCCCACTGCAAAAGGGGTGAGGACAGGGCTCAGAATTTTCCCAAATGTGAGCTGGGAAAGTCAAGTTGGGCTGAAATGCTTTCAGCATTTTTATGGGGGCTGACTAGGGCCAGGCTGAATGTTTTGGGGTTTTCCCAGGAGGCCCCTGGCCACCCCACCAAGCACCCTGTCCTCTGTGCTTCACAGCATGCTGCTGCTTTCACTGCACTTTCTGGTTTTTCCTCCCCACCACCTGGAGAGTCGAGTCCCCACGGCTCAGGCGCTTCCTGCATTGCTCTGCGGTGACTCCTGGTCGTGGAGCCACTCTGGCTGCCCCTGGTGTGGGTCCCACAGCCAGGCAGGGAGCTCAGCAGGGCAGGGAATGGAGGCAACTGCCAGAGACTCTGTGCCACTGATGACTCTCTCTCTGTGCCCCTCTCCTGGTACCACCAGCATCCCTGCAGAGAAGCCAGCAGCAGCTCTCATTATGGGTCGGGAGGATTTCCAGCGCATCAAAGAAGCAGCTCAAGTCCTGACCAAGGAGGAACGTGAGGCCAAGCTGGCAGCCCTCAAAGCACAGAAGGAAGTCACTCTTGTAGGCATTTCCTCCCTTGCCTCTTTTTTCCTTGCCTGCTGAGAGGTCTCAGGCTGTGAATGTACCCAGGTAGAAGCACCTCATGGGTCAGAGACACCAGCTGGGCCTGTCTCCAGCTACAGGAGAGGCAGCACTGCTGTGTGTCTTGAGCATCCTCTGATCCCCAGCCCAAAAAGGGCTGTGCAGAATCCCTGGGTTTGCCCAGGCCATGGGTGGGGAAGGAATCTCACATCCAGCAGTCCCATGCTGGTTGCTCCCCTGGGCTGCAGTGACCATGGAGGCTGCAGTGAAGCCTCTGTGCTGCATTTCTGCCACCTTGCAAAGGGAGTGGGGTGTCTTAGCATGGATATGGGAAGGGGCTACCCAGCCCCTGTGCCAGGAGCAGCCTGCCGTGCCCCTCAGCTCTGTGCCACAGCAGGGTTGGGGGGGAACGTGCCCCCTGAGCTGGGCTGTTCTGCAGCAGCCGGGTGGGCTCAGCCTCTCAGGGCTGCCCCGGGAGGGTGTCCGGCTTTCGGCAGCCCTGCCTGTCCCCTCAGGAGGCCGTGAGCGAGCGCAGGAATGCAGCCAAGCAAAAGGCCCTGGAGCAGCAGCAGAGGGGGAAGCTGAGCCAGCTGGAGGAGGAGGCGCAGGAGCAAGCAGAGGCCCTGCTGCAGCGGGCCAGGAGGATGCGCTTGGAGCAGGAGGAGGAGATGAAGGAGTTCAGAGAGGTGGGTGCAGGGGCTGCCTGGCATCAGCTGGCCCCTGCCTGAGCTGCCTGCTCCCAGGGCCTTCCTCTCCTGCCCTTTTCTCCCCTTCCATCCCTGTGCCTGGCCCTGCTGCCGCTGCGGAGTCTGGCTCAGAGACCAGCCCTGTTGTCCCCACAGCTCATCCTGGGCGCCAAGTGCCACGTGATCCGTGATGCCCAGATCCTGGAGAAGCGGCTCATCGCAAAAGAGCTGCAGGAAGAGGAGAATCGCCTGGCCAGGATGATGGAGCTGGAGAGGAAAAGGGCTGAGGAGAAGCAGGAGGAGCTGGAGTGCAGGAGGAAGCAGGAGCTGATCAGGTTTGCAAAAGGGTCCCTGTTCCCCACAGAGGCATCTGTCCTCGTGCCAGCCCTTGTGCCAGGGCTGGGCTAAGCTCTGGCTGCTGGCTTCACCTGGGGCTGCACGAGGCAGCAGCCCCGCTGCCTGATGGAGCACAAGGGGTTTCTGCCTCTGGGAGTGGGATGGAGCTGGAGGGATCCCTTCTGCTCTCTTCTCTCCAGAGGGAGACAGGAGCTCCTGAGGCAGATGGAGCAGAACGAGGAGGAGCGTGCTCTGAGAGCTGTGCAACAGGACCAGGAGGCTCAGGAGCTGCGGGAGCACCTGGAGCAGCTGAAGATGGAGGAGCAGAAGGTGTGATGGGGGACCTGCTGGGCAGCAGCGGGGCTACAGCTGGGTTTTTACCTTGGTGAAAGGGTAACCCTGTGCTGAGCAAGTCAAACTCAGTCTGTGGAGACAACAGCCATCAGAATTAAAGCTCTGGTCTCCTGGGAAAGTTGAGGCATCCTCAGAAAGTGAGCACTTGCTGCTGGCCCCTCAGGAAAGCCCCCGGGGAGAGGGGAGGAAGCGCTGCAGCACTTGCCCTGTCGCCCTTAGACCCTCTGTGCCATTTTCAGGACTTGGAGCGGAGACGGGAGCAACAGAAGAAAACCCAAGCTGAGATTAAACGCATCAATGACGAGAACCAGAGGCGCAGGGAGGAGCAACAGGAGCAGGAGAGGCTGGCAGAGCAGCAGGTGCTGGAGTACCAGCGGCAGAAAATGGTAAGAGGCCTGAGCGTGGGTGTCTCTGGGGTAGGTTCATCAGGCTGTGGGGATCCACCACAAGGCTCTGCCCCACACAGGAGCAGGAGGCCAAGCTGGAAGCCGAGCAGGAGAGAATCCGTCGGGAGAAGGAGATGGAGGTTGCACGCTTGAGAGCCACGCAGGAGAGGGCCCGGGACCAGCGGGCAGAGCAGGTGAGCAACTCGCTGCCAAGCACATGCCACGTGCTCACGCCACCTTCCCCATCACCACCCAGGGGGCAGCTCCCTGCACCGGGCGTCTCTCCTGGGGACCGCGGGCGCGGAGCCGGGGCGAGGCAGAGCCCGGCTGCAGCGGTGGCAGAGCTGGCCCCCGCGGGAAGCCCTCGCCGCCCCCTCCGGCGTCACCGCGGTGCCCCGGGCAGGACGCGCTGAGGGCCAAGCGCAGCCAGGAGGCCGCCGAGCGCGAGTGGCGGCGCAAGGAGCGGGAGGCGGCGCGGAGAGAGGCCGAGCGGCAGCGGGAGCTGGAGCGGAGCCGCCGCGAGCAGATGGCGCAGCGCGAGCACGAGGCGGCCGTGCAGCTGCAGCGGGACCGGCAGGACTTCCAGAGGAGCCTCAGGTGAGAGGGACCCTGCCTGGACCCAGAGGGCTGAAGGACGGGTGATGCCGCGGCATGGGGGCTGCTGGGGGAGCTCCCGGTAAGAACCAGCCATGGTGGGGGCTGCGGTGCCGGCTGAGGGGGTGCAGACAGGTCACTCGCCCCTCTCTGTCCCCCGTCCCGCAGGGCCCTGCAGGAGCAGCTGCAGAAGGAGGAGGCCGAGGCGGCACGGAGGGCAGAGCAGCGGCTCGCCCACGCCAGCGCCGTCCGGCGCCAGATGCAGGAGCGGCAGCAGCGGCTGGCGCGGGAGCGGGCGGCCGCCTTCGAGGAGAGCCGGCGGCTGCAGGAGGAGGCCCAGCAGCGCAGCCTGGGCATCGCCCAACTCAAGCAGCAGCTGCTGCAGGAGCTCAGGTGAGGGGCTGCCGGCGCCCGCTCGCTCCCCTGCCTGTCCCTCGGGCCTTCCTGGCTTCCCACCATCTCCTGAGCCGCCTCACAGCTCCCGTGGCGTCCTCATCGGCCAGGCTGGGCTCCAGGGCCACGCTCCTGCAGCTCGGTGCCGCTGCAGCACGGGCTGCCTGACCCTTTCTTTCCTCTGCAGAGCCTCTGGCATCCCTGAGAAGTTTTGTGCCCAGCTGGAGCGGAGGGCCCGGAGCTGAGCAAGGGCAGCCCTTGGCCAGGGCCCACCAGGAGCAGAGCTTTACCCATGATTTATGGGGTTCCATCTTCTTAGGACGAGTTTTCTATGATGAACAGAGATGCTTATGGAGCAGACGGTGTCTTTCATCCTTTTGCTTTAGATTTGTGGGCCAGGAGCTGTCCTTGGGGGCCAAAGGCTCATTGTCCAGCCTCCCCCCATCCTGGGGCAGAAGTTATCCCTTGGCCATGTCCCCACGTCCTCTGGGATGGCCCAGGAGAGGGGTCAGGAGCATCCCCAGGCCCCCAGCACAGTTCTGTGTCACCACTGAAGCGGGGCTGGCTCGGGTAGGGTCCCCATGAGCCAGTCAGGCTCTTCACACACACACACAGCCCTGGCTGCCCACAGCTGCGTCAGCCCTTGCAGTGTCACCTTCTCACCCAGGTGTCACCTCCAGGCCCTGTGGCAGTGGCCTTCTTCAGGGGCAAAGCTGAGAGACCAGAGCATGATGCAAACATTTAAATCCATTTGGGTAGGGACTGGCACCTTCAGAGGGCTGGATCCCATAGGAGTGGCTCTGATTAATTGTCAGAGCAGCTGAAAAATAAGGAGACCCAGCAAAGGAGAGACTGCCCAGGGCAGGGGGAATGGCTCACTGAACTCTGCTATGAGCCCTGAGCCTCCTCCAGGCTGAGTGAATTGGGAGAATGACACACTGCAGCCTCTTGTTATCCTGTCCCAGTCTGTTCTCCAGCTGCTCTGTGTCCCCACGGTGTGAGGGACAGGAGCAGTGCAGGGCTGCAGCATCCCTGAGAAGTGTCAGGGGCTCTGCCTCCTCAGACCTGGCCCCAAGCAATCCCCTGTGGCCACCGAGCTCTCTGGGACCCCTGGGCTGTGGCACCAGTGCTCAACTGACAAAGCAGCGTTGGTGCTCTGTGCCAGGTTTGTCTGTCCATCCCTGGTCTGCAGTGGCCACATGCTGCCCGTGTCACCCGGTGCCTGCCTCAGCCAGATGGTCACAGCCACCTTCCAGACCAGGCTCAGCCCAGAGGGTTCCAAAGCCACGATGACCACCAGCAGGTGGGAGCTGGGGCAGGGAGACTTCCCCACCCTTCCTGCACAAGCCCGGGCTCCCTGCACCAAGGAATGCAGGAGTCACCGGCCGGGCAGCCAGCGCCTGGCCAGCCAGGAGCCCCGAGCCGTGGTGAGCCACAGCCCCGTCACGGCAGGACAGAGCAGCCCTGGCAGGCGGCAGCGCTCGGGCACGGTGCTGCCAGGGCCAAGCCGTGCCCAGGGCCCCGAGAGCACAGGCGCGGCGAAGCACGTGCCAGGCTGAGCCCCGGCTCCCGGCACGGGGCTGGGAAGGGTTAACTAGCAGCAGTGAGCTCAGCTTGAGGCCAGTAAATGGAGCAGCTCTTGGCCCCGGGGAGTGTTTGGGACAGGCTGGGTGGTGCTGCGGAGCCGGCCTGGGCAGTCGTGGTCTGGAAAGTACCAACACACCGAGCTGTGCCCCAGGGCAGTGCACGGGTGAGCCAGACATGGGGCCTGACCCACGGCTCCAGAGCAGCCCAGGGTGGGGGCTCAGCCCCTCTGAGGGATGTGGGCAGGGAGAGTGCCCGTGGCTGGGGCTGCCTGTGGGGCTGAGCCTCCCCTGCATGGTCCCCAGCCCCTCCTGACGAGCATCCCTGTCCCACCTCCTCCATCCATTCATGATCAAGACCCGCCTGGACATGTTCCTATGCGACCTGATCTAGGTGAACCTGCTTCTGCAGGGGGGTTGGACTGGATGATCTCTAAAGGTCCCTTTAGAGATGATCTCTAGATGATCTCTAAAGGTCCTTTCCAACCTCTACCATTCTATGAGCATCCTTGGCCCAATTCCTCCATCCGGGGTTGAGCATCCTCATCTCAGCTGCTCCATCTGCAGCTGAGCATCCCTATCCCAAACACCCCCACCCACTGACGAGCATCCCTGTCCCAGCTGCTCCTTCCACAGCTAGGCATCCCTGTCTCCAACATTTCCACTCACAGCCAAGCATCCCTATCTCAGATCATCCATCCCCATCCCAGCCCTGCCCTCAGATCCCAACAGGTTGCAGCCCCTCTCTTCCTGTCCCAGCCCCTCTCTTCCATCCCTGTCCCAGCCTCGTCCAGCTGTGCTGCTTGTCCCCTCTGCAATGCTGAGCATGGCCCAGGGTGTGCTGCTGCTGCTGCCATGCCACCATGTTTCCTGCAGAGACCCATGGCCTGCAGCTCCAGTCAGGTCTCCACGCTGTATTTCAGCAATGCCACCAGAACCACCGTGGGCTTGGTGGGTGTCCCAGTCCCCACATGGCTGCAGCATCCCCATGCCCACTCGCTGAGGGGGCAGGACTGGAGGAGGGATCTGCAGGAGCTTAAGCCCATGGTCAAACCACACCTTTAAGCTCTTACAATTGCTCCAAGTTCTGCACCAAGACCAAAACCCTTCTGAGATCTGCATGGGGCCAAGCTGGCACTACCCTGCAGCCGTGGTGCTTGGCCATGCTTGGGCTGCTTTCACAGGGTCTCAAGCAGCCTTTTCTCGCCATCCACACTCATCCAACCAGTGCCTCCATCCAAGTACCACCCACAGGGAACGATGGGGTCCATGCCCCCCCTCATCTCCTCCTCCCTGCCCTGTTGCTGTGAGTGCCCCAGCGTGTGCTGGTGCCCCTTGTCCAAACCATCTTCAGTGGCCCCCAGCCTGGGTCCGGCTGGATGAGAGCCCATAGTGATGCTTAATTACTGGGTAGGGAGTGGAGTAGGGCGGCATCGCTCACGCACAGCTTGGAGCCACTCAGTCATCCCAAAGGCATCCGCCCCACAGGGAGGAGCGCCCCAGCCCAGCATGTAAAAGCAGCCCCGCACGGCCGGTTCCCTCGTCGCCTCGGAGCCTCCTCTGCTCCCACTCCTCCTCAGCACCCGGCACGGCTGCAGCGTCATGGCAGGGCACGGCGTCAGCCTGCTCCTGCTCCTGGGTCTCATGCCAGGTAGGAGCTGATGGATCTCTGCACTTGGATCTGCTCCTGCAGTTATACCACCAAGGATGGAGGGGTCTCTGCCCAGCCACAGGGTACCTCAAGGTGCTGGATGCACCCCATGGTCAGCAGAGCACCTGCAGCTGGGGATGGTCCTGCCCCAAACAGCCACCCGTGTTGGCCAGAGACGGGAGACTGGCATTGAGCTCGTCTTGTCCCTTTGTCCTCAATGTGGCTTCACAGGACGTGGACAGTACCAGCCCTGATGGGTGTTCAGCCCCAGGAGGACACCCAGAGTCTGCGGGTGCCTGACGCTGGCAGGCGGATCCCTGTCCCGTTTCTGTTCCCTGTGGGTTGGGTGCTGCAGGATGCGGGGTTGGGGTGCTGTGGGTGTCAGGCACAGGGTCGGGGTGCTCCCGTGCTCCCCGGCTGATGCGATGGGTGCTGTTCTCTCCCCAGCTCTCCTCCTGGCCGTCAGGATCAACGGCAAGGGCCGGGAGGTGCTGTACCTGGCCAAGGGCGACTCAGTGAAGCTGGGCTGCCCCTACGTCCTCGAGCCTGAAGACAACGGTCCCCAGGGCTTGGGCATTGAGTGGATCCAGATCACGCCTGAGCGGACCAGCCCAGAGAACGTGGTGAGTGTAATTTGCCCCAGCAGCTGCCACCCCACCACGCAGGAAGGTCAGGCAGAGCAGGGATGGACCAGACGGGGCCCAGCTGAGCAGGCAGAGCCAGACAGGACAGGCAAAGTCTGTCCAGACATTGAAAGATGAGGCAGCTCTTGGAAGGACCAGACAAAGCCCAGCAAAGCAGGCAGGACTGGCAAGGTCTGACAGGGCAGCAAAAGATCCAGGAAGGGCAGCCAGAGCCAGGCAGGCACTGGGCAGTGCATCTCTCTCCCCACCTGGCAGCCCTGCATCCCCCTACTTGCACCAGCCTTGTCTAAGTCTCTGCTTCCCCTCCTGCCCAGTTCCTGTCCTACCACGACCACCACGTCAACTATGGCAGTGGCTCAGGGCTGCAGGACCGAGTGGCCTTTGTGCAGAACGACCCCAGCCAGTACGACGCCTCCATCCGCCTGGCCGACCTGCAGGTCTCCGACACTGGCACCTACCAGTGCCGGGTGAAGAAGAACACTGTGGCCGTGCACGAGGTCATCGTCACCGTGCAAGGTGAGCCCCCCGTCCCTCCAGTACCCTCGTGCCCCCCTCCTCAGGTGGCCCCCCGTGACCCTGGAGGTGACACTGTGCCTCTCCCCACAGAGAAGCCAGCCACCCCACAGTGCTGGACCGAAGGGGAGCTGATAGAGGGGAGCAGCATCCTGCTGCGGTGCTACAGCCGGGGAGGCACCTCCCCACTTGCCTACCAGTGGGCCAAGCTGGCTGATGGCTATGGCAGGGGACATCTGCCCTCCGGCACCATCCAAGGTGGGTACTGGCAGGGCTGAGCCCACCCAGGGCCCTTCCCTGGGGGGCTCAGCTGGCTTTGGGGATGCTCAGGGGGCAGAGGGGGAGGCAGAGCGGTCCCTGCCTGCGAGTGCAAGTGTTGGTGGGCGCCTGTAGCTGTGTGCACCAGGTACACGGGTGTGTGTGTGCACCGACCCACGGCTGTGTCTGTGTGTGCCCCGTCCTTGTGCTCCCACGGCCACGAGCTCCCACGTGTGTACTCCCACGTCCCCGTGCACCCGAGGTGCGGGTGCTGGTGCGGGTGCGGCCGTGGGGCTGACGGGGGCCGTCTCTCCCTGCTGCAGGACGTGCTCCCGGCGACCTGTTGATCCGCAGCCTGTCGGAGGTGCACGCTGGCATCTACCAGTGCCGCGTCACCAACCGCGTGGGCTACTCCGTGTGCCAGGTGAACCTCAGCCCCGCGCAAAGTAAGTTCCAGTACGGGGGGGACGGCGCGGGCAGGGTGCTGCCGGGGGATGGATCTACGTTCCAGGATGCTACCGGGGGAGTGGTGAGCAATGGGCAGGCGGCGGGAAGGCAGTTGATAGACTCTGGTCGTGCGGCAGGAGGACGGCAGGCAGGCATCATCGTGGGCTCCATCCTGGGCTCCCTCCTGCTGCTCAGCCTGCTGGGGCTCCTCATCTGGGCGCTGATCTGCCGTTACCGCCGCAAGGAGTGTCAGCGCGCCTGCAGCGACTGCAGGTGAGGGGCGCGGGATGCGCACGGGGGCGGCAGGCAGCGGCGGGCGCCACTGGGTGCCGCTGGGTGCCAGCAGGCACCGCGGGGCGCTGACAGGGCTGCCGGGACTCCCCTCTGCCCGCAGGAGCAGCACAGGCGGCACCATGACCCGCACCTGCAACGTCTGCGCCCACCACAGCTACTCGCCCCACGGCATCAGCTACATGCAGTGCCAGCACAGCGACGGTGACGAGCGGGCGGCCGCCCTCATGTGCAACGAGGGCATCCGGCACCAGGTCACCTGCCCCGCGCTGTAACGCCCGCCCGGCCCCGCGCCCGCCCCCGATTCGGCTCCACGGGGGGAGCGACCGCGAGCCCAGACCCGGCAGCACCGGGACCCGGCGCCAGGCGCCTCAGCGCTGCGCTGCCGGGGCTCGCCGTGCAAATTGAAGTCAGGAATCCAGCTCCCTCCTCCTCCTCCTCCCGCAACCAGCCCCAGCTTCCACCAAACTCCTTTTGGGTTCATCGGTCTGTTTTGTTGGTTTTGTTTTTTTGGCCCTGTTTTTGTATGTTCCCCCCGCCACAGCCCGGCGCTCGGGGCAGCTCCCGGCCCCGCTCCCGGCCCCGCTCCCGGAGGCATCATCCCTCGCTAGCGCAGCAATATTTATTTCTCTCCAGCCCGTCCCCTCGGTGTCGAGCGGGGACGGGACGGCCCCGAATCGCCCAAACCGGCTGCCAGGCAGCCTCCCGCCTCCGGCCCAGCGCCGCCGCCGGCGCCCCCGCATTGGCTTCAGCAATTGGGTGTTATTTGAGACGAGACGCCACTGGCACCTGGATTTGCAGTTTTGGAACAAGGAAAAACAATGAAAAGAAATAAACTAAAGTCAATTCAGCGCTGCCCTGTCATGATTCACCCCCCGGGGAGGAGGCGGCTGCCTGCCCCGCATGCGGGAAGGTCCCGAGGAGTCAGCAGCAGCGATTCACCGGGGCGGCGGAGGCCGGTGGGTGCCGGGACGGGTCCGGTAACGCCACGGCGGAGGCCGGTGGGTGCCGGGACGGGTCCGGTAACGCCACGGCGGAGGCCGGTGGATGCCGGGACGGGTCCCGTAACGCCACGGCGGAGGCCGGTGGGTGCCGGGACGGGTCCGGTAACGCCACGGCGGAGGCCGGTGGGTGCCGGGACGGGTCCGGTAACGCCACGGCGGAGGCAGAGCGCCCGGCACGCTCCGGCCGCGCCCGCCCCGGCGCCTCGGCTGCGGATGCTGCTGACACACACAAGCCCGCAGCGCCCATGGGTGCTCTCTGGGGCTGCTGCCAGGGCACGCGGCCATGCGGCTGCCCCACGCCGTCTGGGACGCCAGGCGAGCCGGGACGTGTCAGGAGCCGTTGCCCGCGGGCTGCCGTGAGGCCTGGCGGGGGACAGGGCTGGGACGGAGGCAGCCCCCAAACTGCGCCCAGCCCCGGGATGCCCAGACTCCGGTCCGGACCCCGGCGCAGTGCTGCCGTCGGGCCGCTGCCCGGCCTGGCTCTCGCCCTCAGGCTGACCCCGACGGGAACCGCCGCCCTGGCCCCGCGCTCCGTGCTCCCCCCAGCCCGGGTCCCCGCGCCGACCCCCCGCTCCGGCCCGTCGGTCACCGGCCCCGGCCCCGGGACCCGCCCTCGCGGTTGGCGATGGCGTCACGGCCCCGCCCCGCCGGCAGCGCCCGTTGCGGCCGCCAGGGGGCGCGCGGCCACGCGTGCGGTTACCGGGAGACGGCGAATGGCGGCGGCGCCTTACGGAGCGGGGCAGGTACCGGAGCGGGAGCGGGAACGGGAACGGGAGCGGGAACGGGAGCGGGAACGGGACAGGTACCGGAACGGGAGCGGGAGCGGGAGCGGGAGCGGGAACGGGAACGGGAGCGGGAACGGGAACGGGAGCGGGGCAGGTACCGGAGCGGGAGCGGGAACGGGAACGGGAGCGGGAGCGGGAGCGGGAACGGGAACGGGAGCGGGAACGGGAACGGGAGCGGGGCAGGTACCGGAGCGGGAGCGGGAACGGGAACGGGAGCGGGAGCGGGAGCGGGAGCGGGAACGGGAACGGGAGCGGGAACGGGAACGGGAGCGGGGCAGGTACCGGAGCGGGAGCGGGAACGGGAACGGGAGCGGGAGCGGGAACGGGAACGGGAACGGGAGCGGGGCAGGTACCGGAGCGGGAACGGGAACGGGAGCGGGAACGGGAGCGGGAGCGGGGCAGGTACCGGAGCGGGAACGGGAACGGGAATGGGAGCGGGAGCGGGAACGGGAGCGGGGCAGGTACCGGGGGCAGGTACTGGGAGTGGGGCAGGTACCGGGGGCAGGTACCGGGAGCACGGCAGGCTCAGGCCCCGGCTCTCGCCAGCATCGCTCTCCCCACAGTATGAGGACGCCTTCAGCCCTCACCGGCTGCAGAACTGGAGCGTGCCCCGGACGGGCCGTCAGGTACCTGCTGACCGGGACCCCTGGAACTCCCTCAGCCCAGGCTCAGACCCTCAGGACCCCTTCCAGCCCCAGCCTGGAGCCCCCCAGGACCCTGACGCCTCAGCCTGGATCCCTGGGGACCCCCTTCAGCCCTGGACCAGACCCCCAAGACCCCTGTAGCCCTGGCCTGGGACTCTCGGGACCTCCCTCAGCCCTGAACCAGACACTCAGGACCCCCTGGGACCCCTCTCAGCCCTACTCTGGGACCCACCTAGCCCAGCCCAGCCCTCTGTGAGCCCCCAGGACCCCCTCAGCACCAGCCTGCGCCCCTCTGAGACCCTCCAGCCCTGGACCAGACCTGCCCCCAGCCTCAGCCTGGGTCCTGGGACCCCTGGCCACACACCCCCCCTGCTCCCCAGCGCCCCTCGCTGCGGGTCGGCTCCACACTGATCATCGCGGATGACCGGGGGCACCTGCTCCCCACCGTGCCCCGCTCCCAGGTGAGACAGATCTGGGGTAGTGGAGGAGGGGGCTCCCACCCTGCAGCTAGCACTGGGGCTCCCTGAGGGCCCAACACACTTGCCAGGCCCTGCTCCATTCCCCCTCTTCCTCCCAGGCTTCCCCATGGGGCACGTTTGTGGGGACCTGGGACATGCCACCACGGATTCCCCCGGCCCGGCTGGACCTGAGCTCCCGCTCGGCCGCTGCTGCCGCCCGTCTGGTTGCCTGGATCCACCAACCCAGCGCCCTGACCCACGCCTGCAACGGCCTCCGGACGGAGGTCACCGGGAAGGTACGTGCCACCCTCTGGGCTCCATCTCCCAGGGCAGCTTTGGGGGCTGGCACGAGTCATGGTGGTCTCCAGGCTGCAGGAGGCAAATGTGAGGTGGTTTCCAGGGTTGGGGATGACCCATGAGCTGATTTCAGGGGTGTTTCGTGCAATGAGGCAGCACCCAGTGCTCGAGCCGCCGTCTCCTCTTGCTCTCAGGATGGGGCTGTCTCTGCTTCACCCCAAATGTGGGCTCGCCTGCCCTGCTGGCAGGGAGCTCAGGCAGCCACTGTGCCGGCAGGAGGAGCTCACAAGCCACTGCTCTCCTAGAGAAAAGCACCTAGCAGCTGCTCCGACTTGGACGGGTTCCCACAGCCCCCAGCACCCTTTTTCCACTCCCTGCTTCTCCCTGGGGGCTGCAGCCGCGGCGCCTCATCCCCGGGCAGAACAGCCTCTGCCCCACGTGCTGCAGGAGCCCAGCATGGAGCCCAGCTCCTCAGCAAACGCCTCCTCAGCAGCAGGGGCCAGCCCAGACCCCCCTGCCACAGCACTTCTGTCCAATCAATTCGCCCTCCTTTCTCCTGCCATCCCCCTGTCCCCACCTTTGCACCCTGAGGATAGCTCCTGTCTCCCCACACAGCCCCCAGAGCCTCAGTTGGACATGCAAACGGCCAAGGAGCCTTCCTGGAGGAGCAGTGGGGTGTCCAGCCACAGCTTCCCACCCTTTGGGGCACCGCTGGAGGAGCCACCCAGCCCTGGAGCAGCCACAGCACCACTCCCCAGTGAGCCAGGCTGCCAGGGGGTCCAGCTGAAGGCAGACACAGCCCCGGGGTCCCCAGCTGCACACCAGCCCTGCTCCCAGCCAGCCATGCTCCAGAGACAAACCCCACGCAGCCCCCTGCCTGCTGCAGCAGCCGAGCTCCCAGCCTCCATCCACCCTGCTGCAAGGGAGGCCACTCCTCAGCAGGGCTCAGCAGGTGGGTCACAGAGGAGGTGCCACGGGCCTGAGAGCCAAGTGGCCATCTCACAGCGGCTCTGAGCCACCTTTGCTCTCCTCCTCTCCCTCCCCAGCTGCTCCCAGCCTCTCTCACAAACCATCCACCCGTTCAGCCACACACACCAACAGAAAACACCTTCCTACCCTAAGGGTGAGGCTGGGGAACGTGTCACAGGAGCCCCAGGGAGGCTGACACCGGGGCAGCAGCACACAGCCCGAGCTCGTGTTTTCAGGTTTAAAGACAATAAATGGCCACGTTCGGTTTCTCTCACCCCAGGCAGGGGGAGCTGTGTGACTCTGCTCGGGGCTCCAGCGCTGCCCTGCCGGGGCTGTGTCCCCGTGCTCATCCCCATCAGCGCTGGGGATGTGAGAGCAGCTGCAGCACCGTGGGCTGCCTTGTCTCAGGGCAGGGCATGGGCAGGTTGGGCTTTGTGGGGGGCAGAGCTGGCTCCCTGCCGCAGCTCACCAAGGGCAAAATGAGTCTGTGAGCTGAGACACAGCGAAGTTTAACTCCGTTAGCAGCTGGCACGGGCCACAGAACAGCTCATTAGCCAGCAGAAGTGGGTTCCAAATGAAAGCCATTTCAGCAACTGCAGGAAGTAATTGGTTTAAGGCTAAAATCCATTCATTTTCACCCAGGAGAAGCTCTCTCCTGCTGGGGCACACAACTGTGCCAAACAGGATTGGGCAGTAAGTCTTCTCCCTCAGCCACACTGACAGCAGACAGCTTTTCCTCCTCGCTAGTTTCTTATCTCCCAGGCTCCAAAGTCCCCTCAGGGCTGTGCTGCCTCCTGCCAAGGAAAGGAGCAGCAGGTTTGCTGGGTCCAGGGGAGGACTTGAGCAACGGGGCTCAGATCAGTGGCACAGAAACGATCCTGGCTGGTGGGAGGGAGCTGGGAGCACGTCCCTGGACCAGTTCCCATGCCACCACCTCAGGTCTCCGTCAACAGCCCGATGAGGAGTGCAGATGCTCTCCCTGAGCACTTTGCTTGCTGATGATGTGAGCAGGAGGGATGATCCTCCCTGACACAGAGCTGAGACCCTCGCTGGGACCAGTCTCCTGCTGGGGAGTTGCCTGTGAAAGCTTTCTTCCCAGGAGCAAATGTTTAAAATGGCCAATTTGAGCAAAAAGCTCCTGTACCTCTAGCAGGGGTTTGCACAAAGACAGCCCAGGTAGCAAATGCCTTTCACTGAGATGTCAACCCCACAGCTGCCAGCTCCAAAGGTCAGCCCCTGCCTCTGAATGCTGCCAACAGCCTGTTTCCCCATTGCTGGCTCCCTTGGGAAGCAGCAGCTCCCTGGCCTCAGAGCAGAACAATTCCCTGGGTGGCTTCACCTCAGCACAGCCAAGCACAGACCACAGAGGCAGCAGCTCAGTGTGAAGGATCAAAGCTGCTTTATTACAAAGGTGGGTGAGTGACAAGCGCTGACATCAGAGCTGGTGGCAACAGGCGACAGGAAAACCACATCCCTCCCACGGTGTCAGAGACAGGGTAACCTGACAGGGGAAAAACTGGATGTTTTTCACTAGCAGGGACTCCAGCACACCAAAGCTGGGTGGATTGTGACATTTTCAAGGGAAAGTTGAGGGGACTGAACCTCAGCAGGTCTGAGCACCTCATCCAAGCTGCCAGGCTTGGGAAGCTCAGGGTCCCGTGGCTGGGGTGGCACCTGACAGGGATCAGCCGTTCCCCTCATGGGTGCCGGCGTTGGCAGCTCTGCCCCTCTCCCTGCCCTGGCACAGGCTGCCTCAATGGAGAGGCTTGTCCTGCACCAGGCCTACACACGCACAACCAGCCATCCCTGAGCCCACTCAGACCTGCAGGGACACAGATCCAGCATTGTCTCAAGCCTGGGGACAGAGCAGAGAAAAGAAACGCCCTGGAGTTCGCCTGGGAGAAGTTGGGCATCGCTGTGAGGGACTGGTTGTGCCCGGCTTCCTGTGGCAGCAGACAGCCTGGCCCGTGCCCCAGTGCTGAGGGAGTTACCCCATCCCCCAGGCTAATGAAAAGCAACTCTGATCATCCACAAGGTTTGCAAGGAGGGGATCTTCCCCAAAGATTGGTAGTTACTCAGGAGCCTGTCCTCCTGCCTCCCTCTCCACACACGACTTGAGGTGGGCCAGGACGGAGCAAATCTTCCAAACACAGGGAGGCCATCAGCCAGGAGGCACCTTCACATGGCAGCCAGGCCCGCTGAGGAGAGCAGGGTCAAGGTCAGGACCAGAACCCCAGACTGGTTGACCTGGGGGATCTTGAACCCCTTTCCCATGTCCCACGCCTGCAGGAGTGAAGAGACACAGCAGGGTTAATTCAACAGGGCCCATGTGCTGGAGGAAGGCAGAAAGGCACCAGCTTGATAAAAGCTACCAAGACCACCCCAAAAAACAGCCTTTGGACCATGAGGTGCAGACAGAGGGAGGGCTGCACGTGCCCATGGCTGCAGGGCTGGGGCAGGGGGTGCCAGAGGAGCTCATCCCTCCCTGAGGCCCTGCAGGCACCCAACGCAGCCCTCCCTGAGCCCCAGCAGCCGCTGCACGCCCTGCTGACTTCAAAAGCAGCAGCTGCTGGCTGTTTGTGCCTCTCCAGCTGACAGAAATGGGTTATAAACACAGCATAAGGTGTAGATCTGAGGCAGGGCTCACAACCCTCAGGCAGAGCCCAGACTCTGAGGGGCTGAGCCCAGAATGGTGGCTCGGAGCTGGCTGCCTGCGGTTCCCAGGCAGCACTGGAGGGTTTGCACCTCTCACCTGGCTTCAGTTGAGTGACAGCAGGTTCAGACCCACCCCCAGGCCACCTCCCAGCCTGCCAGCAGCACCCAGAGCAGAGGCAGGAAACTGCTCCCTGTTGAGCCCCCTTTCTGCCACTGATGGGCTGTGCTGCTCAGCACAGCTGGGGGCCAGCGCTGCTGCTTTCCTTTTCAGACAATTTAATTGGCATCTTCACGTGTGTGTGCAGTCAGAGGCTTCAGCACACATTTGCCTCACGGTGCTCTGCACAGGCAGCCGGTTCTGACTGCTCCCTTTTGCCAGCAGCACCTCCAGGATCCAGCGGGCTCTGCTTTAAAAGCAGCTAATGAGCTCTCACGGCACTGCCAGTAGCCACTGTCTGCCCCAAGGACCTGCAGAGGAGCCTTCTCTGCAGCACATGGCTGTTCCTCACCCCAACACCCCACACCATGACACTTTTTGGACAAGCTTTTCTGAGCCCAGGCCCACGTCTGCAGCGCTGCTCCACACGTGATGCTCCCTCTGCCCAGAGCAGAAGGATAATGTCATGCTCTGGGCCAGCTGCCTTTGCAGTTTGCTCCTGTGAAACTCAACCTATCTGGAGCTACAGAAAACAAAATCAATTGCAGAAAGCAGCACATCTTGTACTGTTCCCAGCAAGAAACTCTCAGCTCCCTGGCTCCCCCTCCTCTGTCAAACACAGGAAGCTTGGCTCAAAAGAGTTGCTTGTTCCTCACTTCAGCCCAGAGCAAACATCACAGGTTACTCTCTGTGCAGGCAGCATCATCCCCAATCTTCTGCAAAGCATCTTCTGGGCTCATTAAATACCACAAAGCACTTGGAGGATCATGGCAGAGAGGCTGCATGATGAGGGTGAGGGAAGGAGCTGCAGCACCAGCGCTGCTCCCTCCACTTCATCCATCTCCTGCAGCCGAGGAGCCGCCCCAGCGAGCGCCAGCATGGAGACGCTCTTTGCAACTTAAATGTACCCAGAAATAGCACCAGGGTTTGGAAGCACTTGAGGTGACTCATTTCCATTTCCAAGGGCACCTTCCTGCAGCAGGCAGGCTCTTCCCTCCCCTTCCCTCCCCTCCCAGCCCCTCCAGGGTACTCACAAGGTGCCGGATGCCGTTCCAGGTGTGGTAGGTGAAGGGAAAAGCCAGAGCAAACTTAGCAGAGTAGATGAGAGCTGGCCCCAGGCTGAGCGACTTCACCATTGCCAGGTAGTGGGGAAACTGTTCTGGGAGCAGGAGGGCAGCCAGGCTGAAGAGGGAGACTCCTAAAAAGACAAAGGCCACAGGTTCAAGCCAGCGGAAGCGTTTCCAACTCCTCTGTGCCTCAAAGAGCCCCACCTCTACAGCTCTGTTTTGGTGACATGTCACCACCTGAACCACCATCAGCCTGTGGAGGAAGGAGGAGAGAGAAGGGCTCTGTCTGTCTGGCAGCAGCACTGGGACGTGTACCCAGGGGTGCTGAGGACACAATACCCCAAATGAAATCTGGCACAGGCTGCCCAGGGAGCTGGGGGAGTCCTGTGGAGCTGAGGTGCTGAGGGCCATGGGTGGGCTTGGCAGTGTGAGAGGAGGAGTTGGACTCCAGGAGCTCAGAAGGGCTTTTCCAACAGAATCTGTTTCTATGCATCTGTGTCCTGCACTGGGGCTGCACCAACACCCACACACAAGACTGGCATGAGTGCAACTGCAGCCAAATCAGCCCAAATTCAGGGTTAAACAAACCATGGAGTTGAGAGATGTGTGCTGGTGAGGTCCCCAGACCCACACTGCGGGACAGAAATCCCTCAGCTGCCATCAGCGGCACAGCGAGGCCGCCCCGGCATGGCAAAGCGAGCGGCAGCCCAAGAGGCCACGTGAGCTGCAGGAGCCGTGGCAGCCTCTGCTCCTCGTTCCCAGGCCAAGAGAGCTCCTCCAGATGGTGCAGCCAAAAGAAGGGGACGGGTGGCAGAGGCAGCAGGCGCCGAGTGGCGACTCACCCGCCGCTCAATAGCGCCTGATTGCACGGCTCCAGCGCCGGCAGCCACCTGCTTCCGCGCTCAGCCTCGGCAGCCTTTGTGCTCGCTCTGAGAGGCAGGAACTCAAGAGTAATTACAGGCCTTGATGAAGAGGAGCAGAGTGCTTCCCCCCCTTCTGCTGCCTGCTGAGCTGCACTCAGCACACCGTGTCTCCTTCGGGCTGCGAAGGGGATGATTTCCCCTCCGGCAGAGCCGCCCGGCCGTGCCCACAGCCCTCAGCTGCCACCCCACAGAGGATGCTGCTCTTCTGAGGCAGAGCTGGGCACAAGCCAGCTGGCCTGGGAGGAGCAGAGCTGAGCTCTCATCAGGGCTCTGCCATGCAGATACAGGAGCAGGAGGGCACATGGGCACCCTTCTCCAGGAGTCCAGCTCCCAAACCTCCCTGGAAGCCAGGCTGGGGAGGGCAGGGTGCAGCCCTCACTGCTCCTCCTCACTCTGCTGAGTGAAGAAAACAAGGCCTCAGTCCTTTACCAGGCTGGGGCAGCACAGAAGCAAGCAGTCAGGCCAAGCCAAGCACTGCAAAGGCTTTGAAGGCTTTTACATATGGGGGAGCATCAGTGCCTTCACAGGACTGGCAGCACAAGAGGACCCAGGGAGAGAGATTCAGGGGATGGAGAGAGGCAGGAGACAAAGTACAGGTTTCCCTGGGGAAAACCTGCTGCTGAAGCTGGGGACAGAGGGGCAAAAACACCCTCTTGGAGTCTCCAAAGGAGTCAGAGGGGTCTTCCCTCCCACAGCCCCCGCCCTCCATCCCTGGGGGGGATGCACACACCTAAGCTGAGCGCCACGCCGGTGCCCCGGTGGGTGATGGACATCGCCATGGGCAGGGACCACCTGCAAAACAACCAACCTGGTCAGCAAAACGGGGCACAGGACAAAGCACAGCCCCTGGGATCCTAAAGAGCTCCCTGCTGCTGGGCGGGTGGTTCTGCACTCGCAGCTATTCCAGGAATCCGGCCAGAGCAAAAGGGGAGAGACAGGGGAATTTGCAGAGGCAGCTTGGGAATGGCAAATGCCACTGGCACGGCTCTGGGAAGGGGAAGGGCATCTGCTGAGAAAGCTTAAAGGGAGGTGAAACAGAAGGCTGTCAGGCTCCTGCAGTTTAGGAACAAAGGGGCAGGGTTTGGGCATCCAGGCTCAGGGATAAATGAGAGAACCTGGAAAAATGACACAAGTGGCCCCCAAGAAGCTGTCACCTCTCTGGGGAGGGAACCTGGGAACCTGAGAGCCCCCAACCCAGCCTCCTGCCTCCCCTCCCCGAGGGCCACTGGCTCTGCAGCAGGATGTGCCCTCCCAGAGGCTGCTGCTTCAGCAGAGCTCTGCCCTGCCCCAGCAACCCAGGGCACAGTGCTGGGGGCTGTGACCCCTCCACCACAACACCCCAATGAGAACAGCAGGTGCTGTTGACTCTTAGAGGAGGCTGTGATTCCTCACAGAGCTCAGATGGTTCACAGCACAATGTAGAGGGGTCTCCCCATTCTCTGCCTCAAGTGACAGTGGGAACACACTCCCCCAGAAGGTGCCACCAGGGATGGGGCTGTCATGAGCCAGAGCCCAGGGGTGCCCCAGGCAGAGGCTGAGAGGCTCTTACTTGTAAATGGTGACATGAGGGGACAAGGGACGATTGGACTTGGTGTTCTTCTCCCAGAAACGAGCCATCTCCTCCTTGGCTGTCGTTCCCATCGGGACAACACTGCAAAAGAAGAGGAGACAGGAGGTGTGGGGGGATGGGGCAGCCTCCCATCCCACAGCACGTGCTCCAGCTGCCCTCAGCCACAGCTCTCCTGAGGAAACAAACACAGCACCACACAGGAGGGGAAGCTGCTGTGCTGGGATCCACCACCAGCCCCCTCAGGCAGGGTATAGGATATCAGACACCACATTATACAATCCTGGTAGCATGCATCCAGCTCTTTACTGCCACGGTAATTGCACGCTGCACCAAATAAAGAGCTTGTGATTTAATGTTCCCCACATTAGGCTGCAATTACACTTACAGCCAGATTTAGCAGAAAATGACTATTTCTCCCTAAGCCCAGCAGCATGAAGCAGAGGAATGACAGGGCTCCTGCAGCTCCCAGTCCTCATGCACACAGCCGTGGCACAGAGGGGTGACAGGGGTACCACCATCCCACCAGGGCTTGCCCTTCATCCCCAGCCCAGCCACAAACAGGCTGTGTCTCTGTGGTGGCACGAGGCAGTCTGTGCCTGGAGAGCACGTGTGCCCCAAAGCCTGGGACAGGATCCCTCGGGGAAGGACGGAATCCCACGTCAGTGAAAGCTGGGACTCACTGTCGCAGAGAGAGGCCGGGGCTGAGGCGGCTCAGCAGGCACTGCCGACCCACACACCTGCAAGAGAGAGGGGAAAGGCTGTGAGTGCCCACCCTGTGACCCCCAACAGGGCTGGGTAGGGGAGTCATTGCTTTGGTGCTTCCCACCTTAAAATCAGTATCAACAAGAGAGGATCTGGGCTGTTCCTGGATACATCTTATCTCTCTCCTCAACTGCACCCTTAACTCCAGACTTTGCCCTGGGGCTCACTCTGCGTGACACCCTGTAATTAGTCTGCTCACCTGCAACACCTTGTTTGCAGACAGACACCAGCAGCACCCTGAGCTCACAGCTGGGCTGAGGCAGCCCCTCTGCACCCTCCCTGCAGCCATCACGGCGCAGGCAGCACACAGCCCCAGCCTGTGCCCAGCTCCAGGGAAAGGGCTGGCTCAGGCCACTGCTTTCAGAGAAGATGGAGACACCACCTCCACTTTCTCCAAACACTTGTTGTCATTACAGCCCTTGTTAAGCTCTGAGCAGGGGTGGGATGGGAGGCGACTGTCGCAGCCCAGCACACGCAGTGCTCTGGCTGTGCCGAGGCTCAGGCCAGGAGGTAAAAAGGGATTTTGTGGTGCCCAAAGGAGTGGGAGCTGCTCTCTGCAGAGTGATTGTGGCAACAGTGACTCTGATATTCACGGGCACCTCTCCAGGCACGGGGAGGAACAGGCCCCCGGCGCAGCACAGCTCAAGCACTGGCAGACGTGGGCTGGAATCTGCAGCGGCCGCTTCCCTCCGGGGCAGAGCTGAGGAGCAGAGCTGCCTCTCCTCAGGGAGTGTGGGGTGTGAGGAGCTTTGGGGTGCTCATCTGCAGCACAGCCACAAACACTCATCAACCTTCCCAAAGGCACAGGAATCCGTACTCACACCTCCTGCTGTTTCCCTAATGGCAGCAGATAAACAAACAAAGCTCTGCTGCTCCTCGTCTGTCTGACAGCAAGGACGTGGTAGGAGAAACATCTGGAGGTCAGCTCCTCACCAGGTGTGAATCCAAAACAAAAGCCATTGTTATGGAGCACTCTGATTTCCTGTGCAGATCATCCTTAGGACGTTTCCCTCCCCTTCAAAGGCTGGGACTGAAAGGCAGTAGGTTTCCAGGAGGGGTGCACCCAGAGCTCTAGGGGGGGCAGAGCCCCCCTCATGCTGCTGAGTGGAAACCCTTTTCTCAACGACCCCTGGAGCTTGGCCAGTGCTCCCCCTCCCACAGGACAGGGCTGAGCAGGCTGCCACATCTGGGAGAAGCCTCCGGAGCCAGGGGGTGAGACTCCCCCCCACGTGCAGCTCAGGCCCTCCCCAAGCCAAAGGGTTCCCTCTGTGACAAGTGGCGTTGCCACCTCCTGGCCCCACGGCCTCCAGCACCAGCTCAGGTGGCTGAACTGGGTGCACAGAACCTGCTCCCTGCTCGTCCTGAGCCCAGGGGGCCGGTGCCAGCCACCAGCTCCCTGCTCCTGGGAGGGGATGGGAGGTGAACAAACCTCCCCCACAGACCACCAGTGATTCAGAAGCCCTCGCTCACACCTCTCTCAGTCCTCTCTCCCTGACTAAAAGCCCCAGTCTACAGCACTCTCCCTGTGCAGGAGCTGCTGGGGGCTGGGGCAGTGGCAGGGACATCAGGTGCTGAGTTCCAAACAACAGCAAAACCTTTGCATCTTCTCAAGCTCCCCACTGAGATCCCTCCTCAGGTGCTTTTTCAGATGCAAAGCTTTGTGTTCCTGCTTCAGCACAACTGCTGCTTGCAGATCTCAGCCCTCCAGCCAGGCAATCAGGGTCACTCTGTACCCAGGACCTGTCCTCTTCATTATTTATCATTCCCTCAGTTGCTGCACCTTCTCCAGCTCTCCATCCATTAACTTGCAGATCACTGACAAGCCTGTCTTATCATAAAGAATCAGCCCTAGGAGAGGATCCTCCAGACCCCTGCTGAGAGCTCCCCACAGCACCCACAGGGGCTGCAGAGACCCTGGGGACCCCAGAGCCCGTGAATTGTCGTGGCCACCCCAAAAGCAGCTGCTGGCACAGGGCTGGGGCAGGACTGGTGTCAATGGGAAGTGGGAAGAGCACGGGCTGGAGTCCCCTCCCCCACGGGCAGCTCACTCCCCCCGCCCCTGGCACCACGCAGCTCCCTCAGGAAGCGGCTCTGCAGCAGCATCGGCTGAGCATCGGCTCAGCATCAACTCAGCATCAGCTCAGCATCAACTCAGCATCGGCTCAGCATCAGCTCAGCATCAACTCAGCATCGGCTCAGCATCGGCTCAGCATCAACTCAGCATCGGCTCAGCATCGGCTCAGCATCAGCTCAGCATCAGCTCAGCTCAGCGTCTCGCCAGC
This sequence comes from Colius striatus, assembly GCF_028858725.1. NCBI lineage: Eukaryota > Metazoa > Chordata > Aves > Coliiformes > Coliidae > Colius > Colius striatus. The sequence continues at coordinate 444,165 of NC_084787.1, forward strand.
GCCGTCGGTAACATTCATCCCGCAAGACAGGTCTATAGAAACCACCGCGGAGGAGGCAGATGAGAAGTGATTAGAGAAGCTTTTCATCTGACAAGCAGAAGCAGACATGAGGTGAAGTTATCAGGCACAGCCTTCAAACCAGAGCTAGCGAGACTCCCCTCCTGTTTGCCTGCCCCGGCGGGTTACATCCCCCTTTGAACAAAGAGCTCTGCACAAAAGCAGGACAGCTCTGACTGCTGCCAGAAAGAGAATAAATTAAGATAACGAAATCCCAAACACTGTCTCTGTGCTGATATCAAAGAGCAGAACGTCAGAAACGGCGGGGAGGGGCTGGAAGGGGGATGGTCACAGCTTCCAGGAAGCACAAAACTTTTCGACGGGGGTTGTGCATGGGAGGAGGCACCTTCGGCCCAAAGCAAACGCAGCACCCTTCGCCATCACTGCTCAGCACCACGGGCCTGGTAGGACCCCACATGACACCACCGAGGTGCAGCCACAAGGGATGTGGAGGGGCTGCAGGCACTGACACCCCCCAGCCCGGCCCGGGCCTCGGCCCCGCAGCCCCTGGCCCGGCACAGCCCGGCCCCCCGAAGGGACACGGGGCTCGTCCGCCGCCTTCAACACACCAAGGAGCGAGTGGCTAAGCGCCGGCGCCTCCAGAGCTCTCAGGAGTCCCGGGGAAACGGCCGTGCCCGAGGGCGCAGGGGTGGGGGCGGGACGCGCCCCGGAGCGCGAGGGACACCGTGCCCAGAGGCTGCAGCGGCGCGGCCCGGCCCGGCCCGGCCCGGCCCCACACCGGGGCTCGTTACCCACCGCCGCCACCGGACCCCCCCCGGCGCGGCCCAGCAGGAGCTCCGTGCGCGGCTCCCGGGCACCCCCGGCCCCGCGCTGCACCCCCTGCGCCGGGCTGTTCCCCGCCCGGCGCCACCCGGGACCCCTCCGGGCCAACGGCCGCCCAGGGCCGCGGGGCGCGCCCGGCCCGGCCCGGCCCTCCCGGGAGTCACCTCAACGCCAGCGCCGCCATCGTGGAGCGCCTGGACGCCGGAAGCGGCAGTGACGCACTTCCGGCCGATTGGTCGGGGCCATCGGCTGCCCGTTACCGGCGGGTCGCGCTCGCCCGGGGCTGCCCCGGGCCCGGCTGCCCGGTACTCCCGGCGCTCCCCGGGGCCGGGCCGGGCACCCCGCGCAGCCCAGAGCCCGCCGGGACCCTCCTGCTTGTAGCCGCAAGCGATGGAGGACGTTGAAGCAGAAAAACCTCGCTGTGGCCGTCCCCGTGTCGCCACCCCCGGTGTCCCCGTGTCGCCACCCCCGGTGTCCCCGTGTCCCCGTGTCGCCACCCCCGGTGTCCCCGGTGTCCCCGTGTCGCCACCCCCGGTGTCCCCGGTGTCCCCGTGTCCCCAGTCGCAGCTCTGGAGTCTCTGAGCCAAAACCCCACTCCGGAGCTTTCCACCCCAACCGGCCACGGGCTCCTCGGCCGGTGGCACAGCAGCGTCTGTGCAGCCCCCGCGCTGAGCTCTGCCCGGGCTCGTGGCGTTTCGGTCGCTCCCTGCTCTATGGCTCTGCCCTCATCCCTCCTCACCCTCCCCAAACCTGCGTTTTCACCCCAAAATGGAGCCAGAGCAGAGGCTGCTGGGAGCAGGTTTGGCCGGGGCAGAGGGGTGGTCTGCGGGGTGGCCGGTGGGTGCGAGCCCCAAGCGGGTCCAGCCCCGGGACCGAGCTGTGGACAGCGGCCGTGTGCCGGTGCCCCCCCGGCTGCGGCCACATTCCTGCCGAGCCGCCCCCGCCGGAATGCGGCGGGACAAAGGGCGCAGTGTGCGCGGCCCCCCCAGCCGCGTGCTTCCCCCTCCTCACCCAGCCCCTCACTAAATGCCCCCTTTGAGGCCACAGCACCCAGCACGCCCCGGCCGCCACCGCCCCGGCTGCCTGGCGCCCATTGGCCCGGGGCCGGGGGGCTGCCGGCGTCGCTGGGCGCTGCTTGCTCTTAAACCTCGGCCCCCGTCCCGCCGGCAGCCTGGGGCGCGCCACGGGCCCCGCGCAGCGCCAGCCCTCCATGCAGCTCGGAGCCCCGCGCTGACACGCAGCCACCATGTCGCGGGGTGCCAGGGGCAGCCTCCTCCTCCTCCTTGCCGGGCTCCTCTTGGCGCTGGGTAAGCTGGGCAGCGGGGACTGGGGCTGCTGGGCACAAGGTTCCCCATTGCAGGCGCTGGGGGATACCGTGGGGGAGCTCCAGACCCCTGGGAGGTGGCCGTGGGGCTGGCAGCCACCCACACGTCTGCTCTTGGGACCGTCGCTGCTGGTGGCGATGCTACAGGAGCAGATCTGCTGCTGCGCCCTGGTCCCAGCCACCGGCTGCAAGGAGAGTACCAGCACCAGCCACCTCCCTGGGGATGGATGAGGGATGCTGGGCACCAGACCTGGGCCCATCAGCATCCCCTGTGCTGGCACACAGTCCCCTTGGAGCCAGCTGCGGGGACACCGGGGCAGAGGCTCCCCACAAAGACACCCCACGGTGACACAAAGAGCTGCTTGCTGTCCCCCACCAGCCCTCACGCTTTCTCCAGGGCCAAGCAAAGCCCTTTGGTGGTGGCTCGGGGCCGGTGTGGGGATGCAGAGCACAGCCCGGTGACGGGCAGCGTCCCTGTGCCAGGGCTCCCGCGGGGCTGATGGGTTTGTGCCCCCGGCAGGGCCGTTCCCGACCTCGTCCATCCACGTCTACACGCAGCGGGAGGTGTATGGCACCGTTGGCTCCCACGTCACCCTCTCCTGCAGCTTCTGGTCCAGCGAGTGGATCTCTGAGGACATCTCCATCACCTGGCACTTCCAAGCCGAGGGCTCCCGCGACAGCATCTCCGTGAGCACCCGCCGTGTGCCGGGGCTGGGGGTGGCGCCCCCCTGTGCCCGGAGCCACCGTGACCCCGTGTTTCTGTCCCCACCGTTAGATCTTCCACTATGCCAAGGGCCAGCCCTACATCGACGACGTGGGCAGCTTCAAGGAGCGGATGGAGTGGGTGGGAAACCCCCACCGCAAGGACGGCTCCATCGTCATCCACAACCTGGACTACACCGACAACGGCACCTTCACCTGCGACGTCAAGAACCCCCCTGACATCGTGGGCAAGTCCTCCCAGGTCACTCTCTACGTCCTCGAGAAAGGTACAGCGTCAGCAAACCCCCTCCCCACCTCAGGCTCCCCGCCTCGGGCAGCTGGGCTGACGGGGCGCTGCCGTCCCTGCAGTGCCCACCCGCTACGGCGTCGTGCTGGGCTCGGTCATCGGCGGGGCTCTGCTGCTGGTGGCCGTGCTGGTGGCCCTGGTCTATCTCACCCGGTACTGCTGGCTGCGGCGGCAGGTGGCCCTGCAGCGACGCCTGAGGTGAGCCCCGGCGCGAAACCACCCCGAGGAGGGTCTGTAGGGTGGGACTGGAGTAGGGGGCGGGGGGTCGGCTTTTCTGAGCCACCTTTTGTTGCGTTTCCACGCCAGCACCATGGAGAAGGGGAAGCTGCAACGATCGGCCAAGGACGCGTCCAAGCGCAGCCGGCAGGTGAGCTCCGAGGGGCCGGGGGGACAGCAGCCTGGCCAGGGTGGGGAGGATTCCACCCCACACCTTTTGGGGTGAGAGGAGGGGGCCGGGGGCTTCCGCAGCACCGACGCTCGCCGGCCCCGCAGGCGCCCGTGCTCTATGCCATGCTGGATCACAGCCGCAGCACCAAGGCGGCGAGCGAGAAGAAAGCCAAAGGAGTCCCCGGCGACTCCCGCAAGGATAAGAAATAGCGGTTAGCGGGCAGGGAAGGTACCGCGGGGGCGGGCGCCGGGGCCGCCCGGCCCCCCAAAGTCGTCATGACCATCGAGATGGAGCTGCGGGGGGAGGCTGCCGAGGCCGCCCGCCCCCCGCCCGCCGTCCGCTCCCCCAGCAAGGGCAGCCTCAAAAACGCCCTGATGAACATCATCAAGCCGAACGCGGGGACCTGACGGCCAGCAGGGGGGGTCCAGGCGGCCACCCGGCCCCAGGAAGCGGCCGCCCCGAGCCGCGGGACCCGGCGAGGAGCGGGGTGTGGTTCTCGCCCCGGGTCCCGCGGCCTCGGCGTCGCTCCGGCGTCCCGAAGCCCCGTCCCAAAGCCCCCTTTGCTCGGTACCTTCCTCTGCGCAACCGCTGCCCTGCCCGGCCACGGCCACTGGTGTAATTTTTCTATTTGAAGATGCAACCACTGAATTTAGGGTCTGTCCCACTCCGGGCTGCCTCGGTCCCTCCCCCTCCCCAGGGATCTGCAGGGTCCCTGTGGGGCCGTGCCGCCCCCCTGCCTCCCCATCACGCCCCCCCGCAACTAGTCTCTGGGAGAGTTCTTCTGCCCCCATCGTTGCTCCTTTTTTCTGGCCGTTTTCTCGTCTCTCCCCACGACCGAGTCCAAATGACGTCGCAGGGTGTCCCTCGCCCCCTCCCCTCCATCCGCTCCCCTTCCCCATTAACCCTCCCGCCCCATAACCCTCAGCCCCCTTTGCCTTGGCCGGAGCCTTATGGAGGAGGAGAGGCTGCGGCCAGGCGGGAGGAGCTGCCGGTGCCCCTCACCCCGGAGCCAGGCGCCGCCCCACGATGTATTTTTCTATGTCCTGACTGTGTTCCCCCGTCCCCATGGCGCCATTAATAAAACTCACATCTCCTTGAGCCCTGTGGCTCGTCGCTGTTCGCTGCTCGAGGTGGGGGTGTCGGGGTGGTGGGGAGAGGGTGGCTGAGCACTTGTAAACTCGTTGCATGGACCCCACCAGCTCCCACAGCAGGAGGGGTGATGCTGCTGCCGTGCCAGTTTCCCCAGGGACGAGGTGATGTCTCGAGAGGGTCCTCGTGGCACTCCAGGGACCCCCTTCAACCAGGGGTCCGATTCCCAAGACCACCCATCGTGGCTGCATCCCACCCGAGGACCACCTTCCCCCTCATCCCCATCACTTGTTAGTTAAAATTCACTCCAATTAACACAGTCCATGTCTCGGGCCCCGCCCTGGTCGCACACCCCCTGGGTACGTAGGGGTCTCGCTGCGGCGGGCGGGGGTCGCTGGGCTGACAGAGCAGGAATGGAAGCGCTCCCACCCCCCGTGCAGCCCCAGCTCAATCCTTGCACCACCCGGCTGAGCAGGGAGCGGTCCGGGAGCGCTTCTCCCTCCCGCCACAGAGCAGAACGGGAGGGAGGGAAGGAGGGAGAGGTCCCCGCGCTGCTGCCCACTCCCCGCCCCTCGCCACCGGGGCTGGAACTGGCTTTTCCCTAATAAGTCTGCGGAGCAAGCGGGGGCCGGGCCCGACCCCGGCGACCCCGGGGTGTCCCCTGGGCCCTGCCTTTCCCTTGGCCACCGGCGCTGTTTTTCTTTCCAGGGAGCTATTTCTGCCGATGCGCTGTGGCTCCGTGCCGGGCCCGGCGTCCCCAGTCACCCCACGAGCATCGGGCACTTGGGGGACCGGCCCCGCAGCCACCTCACGCCTGAGCACACGGAAATCACGGTGCAAATCCCCCCACACCGCGAGTCTGTTTTAACCACTGCAAAGCACTTTTTTTGTCATCACCGGCAGGTACCTCCCGCGGCTGCTCTCGGCGGTGCCGCGGTGGCAGCCAGGGCTGGGAACAGCTGCCAAAACCGAGGAGAACTCGGATGCCTGGAGGGACGCGGTGCTGCGAGTCCCTCCTCCCCCGAGGAAGAGGAATAAGCAGCAGCGTCTTTCCTCACCGCTGCATAAAGCGGAGTGATGGGAAACGAGGCCACGGCTCCAGGGGCTGAGACCCGGCAGCCAGGGAATGAAATGGGATTTCACGGGGAAAAAGCCTGAATTAGAGGGTGACGGGAAATCCCGCGGGTGATGGAACAGCTCCCCAAGGGGCATCCCTGTGCCCTGGGACCACTCCTGTTCACACCCTCCAGGCCGGTCCAGCCCGGGACCTGCGGGGATGTGCCTAGCAGAGGGTTTTCCCCAGCTACCCCCAAGAAGGGGCACCTGGGGGTCCCGGCCGTGGAAGAACGGTCCACACACTCCCTCCCACAGACCACTCACCGGCCCAGCTCCTCTTCACCATGGTTTATTCTTTACACATGCTAAAAGTCCCCCCCAGGGGAGGGGACGGTGACAATAACAAGAGGTGTGGAGGGGACAGTGCAAGGATGGGGAGCACTCGGTGCTGGGGGAGCCCTGGTTTCCCGTGGTGGGCTGCAGCCTGCAGAGAGACCCGTCCTCCCCGCAGTGTCCCACCTCCTGGGATGGGACAGGGGCTTCCCTCACTCAGGGGACAGCAGTCTGCGTGCCCCCTCCCTGCCCCAGCAGCCAACATCACCACCACGGACAGGAAAATGGAGGCTGCCCCATGGAAAAGGGCATTTCCATGCCATCCCCTCGCACAAGGGCCACCTCCACTCCAGGAGACACGGGACTCAACTGTGTTCCCCCAACATCAATCCCCCAGCTTCACTCAGGGGCCTGGCGAGGGGGGGGGGCGAGGGGTAGGGAAGGGCTGAGCCCCCCCCAGCCCCACTCACAGAGGATGGGGCAGCCCCAGCATGGTGGGGGTCAGGATGGGACCGTGCCCAGGTGCAAGAGCAGGACGCCCACTGCGGGCAGGGGTCCCGGGACCCTGGAGCCGCTCAGGGTCCCGACTCCTTCTTCCGCTTCTGGAAGCGGCGGAATTTGCCCTGGATGGCGAGTGCAGCTTTCTCCGTCTCAGGTGCACTCAGATCGATGTCGATCTCCTCTTCCTCCACCTTCTTGGGGTCACCAGCTTTGGCTGAGGGGAGTGACAGGACAAGGGCTGTCCTGGTTACAGCCTGGCACCCCCAGGGTCACCCCTCTGACTGCCCTCCTCCCCCAGCAGCAGAGTATGCCCAGGAGAGCATCCCCCCTCCCAGGGCACAGGGGAGGGACAGAGCATGTCCTCAAATCCATCCTGGTGTCATCCACCCCCACCCCACCATAGTGGGGACACGGATTCTGGAGGCTGTGGGTACAGGAGCAGCCAGGGGGGATCCCACGACAGAGTCGGGGTCCCGAGAGGGCAAGGGGCAGCGGTGACAGGGCACACCGGGGGGTCCTCACCTTCCTCCTGCCTGCTGGGGGCCTCCGCCGCAGAGGGGGGCTCATGGGGGCTGCGCTGCAGAGAGAAAGGAGTGTCCGGGGGTGAGACGGAGCCTCCGACACCGAATCCACCCCGAGAGGGAGGCACAGGCTCCGCTTTGCCAGACGCCCCTCGGTCACTGGAGTCTCCCCCCGCCTCCAGCCCGTCCTTCCCACCGGGGGTGCAGCATCCCCCCCGCTGTTTCCAGGGCAATTCCTCTCCCGACCCGTTGCTAAAAACAAAGGAGAAAGGGAAAGCCCCTCGTTCTGTCGGGCCCCGGCCGCTCACCTCGCTCATGGCCGCTCCGTCCGCCGCCGCTCCCGGTGTGCGGCCCCGCGATCGCCGCCGCCTTTATAGGGGCGCGGCTGAGTGACGGCGTCGGGGGGACCCGCCCCCACGCGTGTCACCCCCCGCTTCCGACCCCCGACGCCCCTCGGAGCCGGACCCGTCGGGACCCGGGAGGGCCGGGGCCGTTGTCACCCCTCGAGCTGTCGCCGTCCCGGGCACCCCGAAAGCTGGGGAGTGATCCCCGGGGGACACAGGCTCTGTCCGTGGGTCCTGGGATAGGGATGGCACTGGCACCTCCCCGCGGTGGCTGGTGACAGGGACGTTCCTCCGGGGACACCGATTACGGGACAGTCACTGCTGTAGCTCTTGTCGCCTCTGGGCTCTGCTGCCTCAGCTCCTCTCCAAACACCCACGTGTGTCCTCACCTCTGCCTGTCTCCTGCCTGTCCCCGTGTCTGCCTGTCCTCCATGTCCGCCTGTTCCCCTGCGTCCTCCTTGTCCTCCGTGCCTGCCATGCCGCTACCTGCACGTCCCGGCTGGTCCCTCCCATGCTGCACGTCCCTCCACCCGCCGTTTGTCCCCTCCAATCCGTGCCGCCTGTCCTCGCCTGCCGCAGCTTCAAGGGCTCAAGTTCAAGGTTCAAACTCCACAGGGCTCCGGCTGGAAGGCAAAGGCATCGAGCGGAGACAGGCGGCCCCTCGCTGCGCAGCGTGAGCACCGGGCACCGGACACCCGAGGGACACCACGAGAGGGGCTTGGGCTGGATGGGGCGGGAGGACGCAGCGGTGGGTCGCAGCGGTGGATGAGAGCATGAGAATCATGGGGAGGGAGAGACACTGTGGCTTTGAGGAGACGTGCAGGGGAGGGGGCGCGGGAGCCGGTGCTGGGGCAGCAGCCGCGGGACGGGCAGTGCTGCCCACGGGGCACGGCGCCAGGTCTTGCTCAAGCAGAAGCCGTGGTGTGTGTACACACACATCCCCCTCCACCCACCCACCCCATCCTGCAGGCTCTGTCCTTGCTGTGGTCCCCCTGGTCCGGGTGCCATCGCCTGCGTCGCCAACTATGTCTGGTTCGAGCCCCTCGGATGGAGAGAACAGCCCCCACCCGCGGCCGGGGCTGCAGGGACCTGCTGGGGAGGATGCAGAGCCCGAGGAGGACAAAGTCTGTGCCGTGTGCGGGGACCGTGCCACCGGGTACCACTTCCACGTCATGACCTGCGAGGGCTGCAAGGGCTTCTTCAGGTGGGGGCTGCCACCATGGGAGGATCTGTGTCTGCTCCATGACACCAGACAGGAGTCAGGGGATGGGGTGGGATGGGACAGAGGAAGGGGACGAGATGGGATGGGGCAGGAGGGGATGGGAGAGGACACGATGGGATGGGGTGGGATGGGACAGAGCAAGATGGACTGAAAAGGGACATGATGGGATGGGACAAGAAGGATAAAATGGAATGCAATTGACATAGGGACAGGGCAGGGTGGAACAAAATGGTCCCATGGACAGGGACTGGATAGGACAAGACAGAACTGCTGCTGCCACCCCATGCTCAGGCCACCTGGCTTCTGCAGGGCACAGCAAGTGAGAGTCCTGTGAGCTACAGATGGCCCCTGCCCTGGGGTGACATCCCATCCCCCAGCCCCTGCTGACCCCCTTTCCCTCGGGGACACAATCACAGTCTCCATGTATCCCCAGGCGCTCCATCAACAAGGGTGTCCACTTCACCTGCCCCTTCTCCCGGAGCTGCCCCATCACCAAGGCCAAGCGGCGGCAGTGCCAGGCCTGCCGCCTCCAGAAGTGCCTCGACGTGGGCATGCGGAAGGACAGTGAGTGCAGGGGCACGGGGGGAGAGACCTGGGCAGGACAAAGGGGACAGAGCAGAGGGGAGAAGGAGGATCTGGGTGGGATAACATGGGGAAAAAGGGAATGAGGGGAACCTGGGGGAGGAGATAAGGGACAGAGAGGAGAGTCAGGGGTGGGATGGCAGGGGAGGACACGGGGGCGGAAAGGACAGGGCACGCTAGGGGCTATGGCCAGGGAGGGAGGGGACATGGGGCATCCCCCTGGGGTCATGGAGTGCCAGCATCTCTGAGCACTCGGGGGGCTCTGCCACCGGTGACCCGGGGCCGGGGCGGCAGTGATCATGTCGGAGGAGGCGCTGCAGCGGCGGCGGGCGCTGCGGGGGCAGCGGCGGCTGGCGCAGGAGCAGCCCGAGGGGCTGACGGCGGAGCAGCAGGAGCTCATCGACATCCTCATCACGGCCCACCAGCGCAACTTCGACTCCAGCTTCTCCCAGTTCACGCACTACTGGGTGAGCAGGGCCCCGGGGTCCCGTCTGGCGCCACAGCCGGTCAGGCACGGGGCTGACGCCGCGGCTGCCGTCGCCACAGCCCGCCGTGCGCCTCTATGTGCCCGGCTCGCGGCCGCAGAGCCCCTCGCAGCCCGGCAGCCCCACGGCGTGGCCGCCGCAGCCCGACTGCCTGGATGAGGACGTGCTGCCCGATGTCTTCTCCATGCTGCCTCACATCGCCGACATCAGCACCTTCATGATCCAGCAGATCATCAGCTTCGCCAAGGACATCCCGGCTTTCAGGTCCGTGGAGGAGGGATGTGGGCAGGAACCTCCCCACCGCCGCCCTGGCCCTCACACCAACCTTCACCCGCTGCAGGAGCCTCCCCATCGACGACCAGATCTCGCTGCTGAAAGGGACCACCCTGGAGATCTGCCAGATCCAGTTCAACACCGTGTTCAACATTGAGACCAACGCCTGGGAGTGCGGGCAGCACTGCTACACCATCCAGGACGGAGCCTTGGGTGAGGAAGGGGCCGGCAGCGGCATGGGGAGCAGCCCCAGCCCCAGCCCCGCTCACCCCCCTCCCCACGCTCCCGCAGCCGGGTTCCAGCAGATCTACCTGGAGCCTCTGCTCAAGTTCCACATCAGCCTGAGGAAGCTGGGGCTGCACGAGGCCGAGTACGTCCTGCTGCAGGCCATGCTGCTCTTCTCGCCAGGTAGGGACCGTGGGGTGGCGCTGGCCGTGCATCCCCCCGGCCTTACTGACACCCGCCCTGCGCCCCCAGACCACGCCAGCAGCGCCCAGCGGGACTTCATCGACCAGTTCCAGGAGAAGGTGGCCCTGACACTCAAGAGCTACATCGACCACCGGCACCCGCTGCCCGAGGGCCGGTAGGTGCCTGGGGAGGGTTGGCATGGCCAGGGACGGCCACCGAGCCCGAGCACGACGCCCCGGCCTCCCGCAGGTTTCTCTATGCAAAGCTGCTGCTG